>NC_047667.1:64803201-65108916 GCF_011762505.2 Arvicanthis niloticus
TAAAATAAGGAAATATTAAATAATACTATTAATTGTATTAAAATACCTGTTAATAGCCTGAAGGCTAGATATTACTGTAAGAAAAAAGAATAAAATAAAGAGTTATTATACTACCAACAGTTGTGATTAACTGTTTGCAGGAAACTACAACAGATACTTAAGGAAGAATCTGACAATATAGAACAGAAGGGGCACTGTACATAATTTCCAAGAAGCAACAGCATCTGAGTTTCTGACCACTTTTCAGAATTCTCCATCTCCTGACAACCTGTCCGGGACACAGAATGCTTCATCCCCTGCATCTTTTTTGGTACATGGTATTATTCATAAAAGGAAGTGCACAGCAAGCGACCTTGCAAACATTTGATGGAGAAAGCCAGCAGTGTGTGCTTGTGCTACATGAACCTCAGACTGGACACAGCCTTCTATTTGTGTGGGGATTCAACAACTCACCTTCCAAATGTAGGCAGCCTCATCACTTGAACCACTGATTAAAAACTGGTCATCTGGACTAAGACTTGATTTTACATAAAAGGTAGAGTTCTGGTGTCCATTGAAGACAGCCACTGCCAGAGGAGAAGAACCAAATCACTTGGCTACTATCATTTCCAGTATTCCAATAAATGCAAATGACACACACAAAACATACAAGAGTTACCACTGTCTCAACTTATGTTACCAAATAATAGGGAACCAAGTGCTGAGACAGAACAAAATAAAACACAAATTAAAAATAAGCTTTGCATTAGGCCCAATCTACTTAACTCAATATAAACCTGCTACGGAACTGACCAAATGTATCCTGACAATGTCATGAAAAAGAATGCAGAACACCTAACCCTATAGTAAATACAGACTGTGCCTATCTTATTATCCTATAGGATTTTCTCCATTGATAACACACTGACTGTGAGCTTAAGGGTTATGTCTCACTTTTTCTAGGCTGTAGTAGTTTAAACAGAATAAAACCTCAAATATTTGTTGCATGAAAGGTAAAAATAAGTAAAAAGAATCATTTAAATTCTGGGTGACATGCCCAAGTTTATAATTTTATTTTTATTACTAATTTTTTTTTTTTTTTGTTGCTTTTTTTGCTTTTTAAGTCAGGGATTCTCTGTGTAGCCCTGGCTGTCCTGAAACTCAGAGATCCACCTGAATTTTTTTTTTATAAATCTAACTCTTTAGCGGGCTGACCGTTAGATGGACCTAGAGGGCACAACGTATGTTCATCTGTAAACAGCTTTGTCAGGGTTAAGTTTCTCACTAGATACAGAAAAAGAGCACATAACCACCTCTTGCACAATGCGCTCTTGAGACTGCTGCATCAGAACACTACTAAAAAATTTAAGCTTAGTTACCAGAGAATTTAAAGATAAAACAGGAAAAACACTAAAAACAAAAACAAAAAAAACCCAAAACAACCCAAAAAACCATTTGAATGCTTCACAGAGGGAAGGAGGCAAGAGTAAGAATTTCAATGGCTTTTGTTAAGTATCACAGAAATTCATACCATTTAAAAAACACACTAGGGGGGAAAAAAATTTGTATTTATACCTTTTAAACAAAAACAAAACTTGGTTCTGAAGAGATGTCTCAGAGTTAAGAGCACTGCTTTTCTAGAGGCCCTGGGTTCAGTTTCCAGCACCTACACTACATTAAGGCTCAATAATAGCCTTTAACTGTACACACAGATACAACACTCACACACTGAACAATGTAATAAAGACCTACATAACAGAAGTTCCTTCATTCTGAGCACTGCTGCAAAAATGAAGTTATTTATCTTTTGCACTGAACTATGAACAAACAATTTAAACTGAATTTCCTACTAACCCTATTTTTTTGTTTGTTTTGTTTTTCAAGACAGTTTCTCTGTGTAGTCTTGGCTGTCCTGCACTCTGTAGATCAGACTGGCCTTGAACTCAAAAGATTTGCCTGCCTCTGCCTATAAGGGCCAGGATTAAAGGTGTGCGCAACTGTTGCCCGAGACTGTTATTGCTCCCTGCTGATCTAGGAAAAGCTGGTATGAAGCACATTGCAAATGTTTCATATGTGACATATGTGACAAAAACTCTAAAACCCATCGGTGGCTTTTATTATAATTAACTCACTTTGATTTGCTGTTATTCTGAGGTGAAGACAGTCTTATTATGCAGCTTAAGATGGCCTTGAACTCCCCATCCTCCTGCCTCATTCTCCCAACCACTGGAATTTGAAGCATGTGGTATTATGCCTGGCTTCAACTTAATTTTTCTAAACTGAGCATGGGAATGTAACTATTAGTACACTACAATACTGTGAAATGGGAAAAAAAAAAATCACAAGTATGAAGTGCTTGTCCTGTCCAAAGTCTTGGAAAGGTAAGTAGTTACCAGACACTGTTTATACATATATTTAACTTTCTCATTTTTTGACACAACACAAATTATTATGTAGTACTGGCTGTCCTCAAACTGAGAGATCCACCTATCTCTGTTACCCGAGTGCTAGGACTAAGCATGTGCCAGCACACCTGCTAGCATTCTAAAAGCCAAGCCTATCCATGGGAACTATCTTAAAATTGCAGAGGCAAATTAAACTCAAAACCCTTTGGTACATTATAGGAAATTTTACATAAAATAATGTTGAGGCCCACACTGCCTGGCGTGGGGGCCACTATGTCCCATCTCAAACTGCTGCTCTGGTCTGCAGGTCAGGGTCTAGCAAGAGTGGGGATGGAGGGGAAGAGACATGAAAAAATGGAGACAAGACAGAGTGTGATCAAGTCCCCTGTGTCTAGTCTCGTTTATTGAAAGGAAATCCTGGGTATTTATAAGAACAAGCAGGGGAACACAGCTGAAGACACTTTACCACGTGCACCTTGCAGCTGGGGGCACTACCAACAAAACAAGATAGGTGAGCAAAACAAGATGTTATCAGAGTGTGCTCAGCTGTTGTAGGCTGTTGAAAACAAGACTCTTGTCAGGGTATATGGTCTGAGATGGTTGCAAAGATGATAGCCGCTTTCTGCTAGGAGTCAGCTCCCAACAAAATAGTATACATTTGACCAGGATTAGATTTCATCTTGTGTGTGTGTCCTGTGAGCTGTATATACACAATGTGGAGGCCAGAGTTCAAAGATACCAGGTGTCTTTCCCATTATTTTATCTCCAACCTTAGATAAGTCTCACTGAACCTGAAGCTCACCAATTCCACAAGACTAGCTGGCCATAAGCCCCAGGAGTCTCCCAGCAGAGATTACATGTGGGTGCTAGTGATCTAAACTCAGGTCCTCATGTCTGTGTGGCAAGCACCTTACCAACTGAACCATCTTTCCAGGCCATAAAGTATTCTTTTTCTTTTCTTCTTCTTTGTGGTTGTCCTGGGGATTGAACCTAGATCACCAGAAAAGTACAAGAGCTAGATTCCCTAGCTGATTTTGTTTTTTGACGATCTGAACAGTCATATCATTAACAAAAGAGCAAATATTAGTTTCCTGATACAATAAATAACAACTCACCTGGAGAAGTCTTTAAGCCAGTCAGGTTGAACATATAGATGTTGTCATCTGTGCAGTTAGCAAATAAAGTAGAGCCCGTAGAGTCTAAAACCAAGCTCGAGTATCCTGGGAAAAGTTAATAGACTGTCAGTGAGGTTAAAGTGTGGGACCAAAACAGTTCATGCCATATAATTCTGTTTTAAAAATTTAAAGAAATAAAAACTATATTTTTATCTTTACATCCATATACTTAACTGTTTTTCAAGTTTTTGCTGAAATTAGCCTGGTATTAACACTTTAATTCTTTTTTAATTCTAATGAAAATTCATTTCACCCCAAATTCTACAAAGGCTTACCTAGTTTTCGAGTGCTGGTACCTGGGTACAGGAAAGACTTGGATGCTATGGGTTCCTGTCGATAAGCGGAGTAATTCTTGCGTAAATCCCATACCTTGATTATTCTAAAAACCAAGACAAGTACTTCATAAACCATCTAGACCAGTGGTTCTCAACCTTCCTAATGCTGTGGCCCTTTAATACAATTCCGCATGTTGTGGTGACCCCCAACCATAGAATTATTTTCATAGCTACTTTAGAATTTTAATTTTGCTACTGTTATGAACATCTGATATATAGGTCTTAGGTAACCCCTGGAAAGAGTGGTTTGACTCCTAAAGGATTGAGAACTGCCAGTCTACAGCTATCCTAACAATGTTACTTACATAAGTGTAAAATGACTTTTAATCTATGTCCTCTGGCACACTGCCCAGGTACACTGAGGACAGCTCACTGGAATCCAATTTAACTATTTCATACGATTGTTTCCAATGGCAAGCTTCTAGTTCATACAAACGGAAACAGATGTGATATGACCCAGTGATGAGTCACTGACACTTATCCCAGGGCAGCGGGAAAAGGAAGCCAGAGGTCAGATGTTGATAGTCATTGCTCCATTGTTCTTCTAGAAAAAACACTTCCTAACCTTTAAGACTGCATATATCCCCTGAAACACAGGGTACACACCCCATGCTTTATTTCTATACATAACTCCTTAACTAAAAACATTTTCCTGTGAAAGGGGAATATGTTTTTCATTTTACCTATTGGGATAATTGTCTTGTTCCTTATTTTTACTTTGTGGTTATCTAGAACTACATATTTATCATAAAATAGCAGTACCTTTAGTAAGACATTTTTAAATTAAAAACTTGAATACAGAATTGTTTTTATAATTGGAAATATAATAGGCAAAGATGTACAGGTAAAGAATCCCTGCATATAAATAATCTATTCTCACAGTACTCTGCAGAAAAAAGAACAAATGAACAAACACCGCAGACTTATTTGGGCATCAGTATTTAGACAATCATCACTACAGACAATGTGCCAAGCACAGCACATGTATTATCTTAATTTTTATTTTCCAGTGTGACCTGTAAACTTCTTCCCAGCTCCAGCACCCACTCTGTCTAAAATAAGACACACACATAATTACTTTAATGGGACTAGGTACTTCCACAGCTCACACAAGGCAATGGAGTAAAAAGCAGAAGAAATGAAGTCGTTTACCCGTCCACGGCTCCTGCTGAGACTAATGTACTCTCATCCTGAAAGAGGACCACAGTGACACTCTGCTGGGAATCCTAATAGCACAAAAAAGAAAAACAAAGGAAATTCTCTTTTGGGCATCACAGCTTCACCAGGGCACTTAACAAGGTACCTAAAGCTAGCTTTTCTGAAGCTGCTGTGAGACTGTGTCTCCTAAAAATGTCAGGAAGCTTCACTGATGATACCTTAACAATATGGCTGCCTAAGCAAGGCCCAAAGAAGTACACTAACAGACACACTAACTAACATGGAAGAGGGAATCTCACAGGGTCCCACACATAGACAAACAACTCTAAGCAATGAAGGATGCTGAGAGCAGGAGAGACAGTTAACTCTAGAGAGGAAGCTCCTCGCCCAGTTATTCTGTACCATGCGGTCAGCCCTGAATCATACATACTAAACAAACAGAACATGTTATATTTATATATTTAGGCACATATGCATGCGGGCATGTAACAATAACAAGGAAATAGAAGCCATGATTTTGAGAGATCAGAGAAGGATAGGAGGCAAGAGTAAAGGGAAAGGGGGAAAAGAATGTTAATTTTTAAAAGTTTATACATAATTTAAGAAAAAAAAAAAAAGTCAGGGCATGGTGGTGCATTCCTTTAAACTTAGAAGGTAGGAGGCAGAGGCACGTAGATATCCTGTGAGTTCAAGCCCAGTCTGGCTTACATAATTAGTTCCAGGTCAGCTGAGCTATTTAGAGATCCTGTCTTAAAAAAACCAAACAAAACCAAACCAACAACAACAAAAAACGAAACCAAACAAAACCACACTTACAAAAAAGTAAAAATTTCCCTACTTTGGTAAAATGTTTCAGTGGGTATGACATGCGTTGCCAAGCCTGAAAAACTGACTTCAATATTCATAATCCACATGGTAGGAGATAACTGGGCTCCTATAAATTGTCCTTTGATGTCTCCATGCATGCCAATTGTTTATGTGTGTGCTGTGGGCATACATGTGGAGGTCAGAGGACAACCTGCCAGAGTCAAGTCTCTCTTTCCACTGTGTGGGTTCCAGGGATCATCGTCAGGGCATCAGGAATGACAGAAAGCTCCTTTACCCAATGAGCCACGTTGCTGGTCCCCTTAATCTTTTCCTAGTAAGTCCAGATGTTACTATGGAAACAGCCTAAACATTGCTGCTATATATGTTAATATGAACTTAGCAAAATAGTTTGCCTGAGTTTGATCGCAAGAGACCAGAGTGGAGAAAAATGGCTTCTAAAAGTTGTCCTCTTATTTCCACGTATGTACACCAACATGAGCACACCTCACAAACAGAGGAATTAACCTGTCATTGAAGATGACTTCTCCAAGCCAGCTCAGAAGCTCCCTACAACATAGGAAATTGATCCCTCTTGTGTCTGATTCAGCAGAAATTGCTGCTGTACATTCAGTTACATGTGCGGAAACAGCACTGGTTAGAGGAACTTTATCTCCCAAGTGCTACTCCCTCACAAGTTCTCTTGGAATCCAATGAAATTAGACATTTTAATGTCATCTGGGCTCCACAGATGTACAGTATGGACTGAAGAATGCACTGTTCAATCACAATAGTTTAGCAGTTACACTTCCCCCTAAATTTTTACTCAGACCTTAATATACAAGAATATCAGAAAACTGCATTAATGAGATCAATGGCCACTTTTCTAGAAAAAAATATGTACCATATATGGGCATGTTTCGAGCTTCTGTCTACTACACATACGACTACAGCAGCACATTCCACAGACGTGATGTATGGAATGGTAAACTGCAGCAGGGTCTGGGTCTAAGACGGTCTCATTTGCTGGTATGCCTGATCTATATATTGCAAAATGGCAAAGGCTGCTGACGGGCTGGGGGGTCTTATAAGCTGAACTTTACTTCTCACATGGCTGACGCTGCCCCCAATGATGTAAAGAAGCATCTACTTTCCACAAGCATAGCAATTCCCCTACCCCCAACGCCACCAGCAGCTAACAAGTGACTGAGTCATTCTCACTGGGCTTTATCTAGGAAAGGGAGAATAACCCCAGAACTGTTGGCCATCCTCAAAGGTTGGGAAAAAGAGACCAGACCTACACTCTATAGGGAGCAAGAGGCCGGGAGAGACTAAAACAAGGCATCAAGCATACCCGAGGATGGGTTCTGTGTGGTTCAAACAATCTTAGGTAGTCTACTTTTTTTTTATTTCTGAAGGCTCCCATCCTTCTACAAGATCAAAGGATCCACTCACTCTCTCCTGTTGAGATAAAATGTTTTGCAAGTGTGGCAGTTTATTCACTCTTCTGGTTAAGAATGTGAACTCACATTCTTGAAGACTGGGAAAAGACTTTGCAGTTAAGATGCTTGTTTAAAGGAGCTAGTAATGACTCAGTTTATTTTTCTTCTTTAACTATTGTTTTACAGCAGTGGTTCTCAACCTTCCTAATGCTGCAACCCTTTAATACAGTTCCACATGTCATGGTGACCCTTAAAGTCGTTTTCATTGTTATTTCATAACTGCAATTTTGCTGATATGAATTGCAAATATCTGATAAGGCAGGATATCTGATATGACCCTCATGGGGTCTCGACCCAAAGGTTGAGAGCTGCTGGTTTAAAAGCTGTGCATGTGTTTATTCCACATCAAACTACTGTGACCCAAACACCAGCATACTCTTAATCTTCTAAATATATTTCTATCACTCAAGGTGACTTGCTCCTTTTCCTAAGTCCATGACTCTGAGATCTCAGTGTATATCTATAGTACATGGGACTTAACAGCTGGCCCACCAGCCAGTGTAGTTCCGGTTTAACAGTTTTTGCTTAAGCATTTGCATGACTGTGAGTGCTTTGATGTTTCTCTAAAAAAAATGTACAAGCCATCAATACAGAAGAGGGCTGGAGAGATGGCTCAGTGGTTAAGCTCTTCCAGAGGTTCTGAGTTCAATTCCCAATAACCACATGGTGGCTTACAACCATCTGTAATGGGATCCGATGCCCTCTCTGGTGTGTGTCTGAAAATAGCTATGGTGTACTGGTATAAATAATAAGTAATATTTAAAAAATAAATACAGAACAATCTACCAGATCTAGGAAGTACTCCCAAAAATTTAATACTAAAATTGTATAAATTTCAGCACCATTCTTACAGTAAGTTGACTAAACATCTAGAAAAAATATAACCAAAACTTTATCCATTTTTTATATTACCTATTTTCATTAAGAATACGTAGTGCATGAAGATAAGAACTTATTTCCCATAAAAGGCTTGTCACGTGGACTTTAATATGCTTCTTCAAACTGCCTTTCACCTTTCCTAACAGATGCACGTATGCTCAGAAAGCTGACTCTTTACCATGTTCCCTACACAAGCCACTGGAGTTTGAGAACCATTGCAGGGGTACTAAGTAACATTTAAACAGTTAACACCAAAGAAATTAAGAATCACATCCATCTTTTTGTCTAACAAATTCCTTAAAGAGAGATTTGATTCTCCTTCCTGTTAAGAGCTGCTGATGTCATGCACGGTGGCTCACATTTATAGTCCTAGCACTTGGTAGGCCAAGATAGAAAGAAAGATCATGTATTCCAGTTCAGCCTAAGCATACACAGAGACACTGCCTCAAAAGCAAGCAAACACAACAATAACAACAACCCCTTATTTATACATTAACTTCTCTAAAACCTTACCACGGAAGGAGCAAGCCCTTTTGAATTCTGTTTCTTCTTGGGTTTTGAAGGGGTTTGCTTGTCTGCAGTATTGTGAGCTCCACTGATTTGGTTCACTTGCCTATAAAATCCATCTGAAAGGTTCCAAAAATTGATTTTAGTGCTTTCTGATTTCAGGCTGAAAGTAATATTTAAACATTTACAGAAAACCTCAAAATTTTGTGATTTTTGACTAGTAAAATATAAAATAATTATTTAAAAAACAAAAACCATAAGAGGTTCAGTAGGTTTAATTCCCAACTCCCATGTTCAAATGGAAGAATGGATCCACATGTGCTGTGGCATGTGTATACACACAATAAATTAAAAAACAAAAACAAAATAATCCCAAAATCCCAAAGAACTAGTTTATCTCCCATGGGGGAGTTTATAACATACACAAAGGAAAAAACAAAACAAAACACAGATATAGTTATACAGTTTTATTCATAATGGCTAAAACACATAAACAATCAAGATATCCTTCAATGGATACAATGTGGTATACCTGGACAAAGAATAATTCTGAAGTATAAAGAATAATAAGAAGTATAAAAAAAAAAAAAAAAAGAATAAAAAGAAGTAAGTCATGACATGACTCCATTCATGAAAATCTGGAAAACCATAAAGACAGTTAAAAACCCATCAGTAGTAGCAAGGCTTAGTGAAGAAGTATGAACACCAGAACACAGACATATTTTAGGGCACTGAAACTACTCTATGTATTACAATGGCAGATATATGCCATCTATTTGTCAATATCCATAGCATATGTAACATGAAAAATAAACCCTGATGCAAATTATGGATTTGGGGTAACCAACACTTAAAATGTACCAGCTGGATGATAGGAGAAGCTGTGTATGTCTAGGTGTTCAGTATAGATGGAACTCTGCACTTTCATGTCGCTATGAAATTAAAACTGCTCCACAAAAATAGCTTAACATTTTTAAATGAATACATAAATTAATGATAAACACACCAATGACCATCTCCTTTAATACTACCATGGTACAATACAAGCTTGTATTCAATTTAATCTGACTTTTTTAAAAGGAAAAATTAATTATTTTAATGTAAGGGGAGAAAGAAGGGACTGTACCCCATGGCGCCAGCGTATGGAGGTCAGAGGACAATTTGAGGGAGTTAGCTCTCTCCTTCTACATGTAGGAACCGAACTCGGGTAGTTGGGGTTTGATGACTAGCTACCTTTATCTGATGAACCATTCTTCTCAGGATGAAAAAGGAAAATTAAAAAACAAAACCATCTCAAACACACCTTTATTCAGTGAACCTATGCATTAGTAGTTTTAATTCTATCAACTTGGAATTAAATTTCAGAGTCAATATAAAATTAAAAATGTATTAATAGTTTTGCAATAATCATTACCTTGAGAATTCAGCAATGAGCAGGACTGGGAACACAGTGCCCCCTGCTGGTATCAGATGAAATCACTAGCATTTTTATTTTATTTTGAGTATCTTATTTTAAGCACAGGGTGAGCAACATTTATTAAAATTAAGATAGAATTAGTTTACCTTTTTTGTTGCACCTGGTGTCCCAGATCATAATGTTGCCATCTCTCCCACCTGTACAGAATACAGCTGTGGGAAGAGTTCATCAAGATATTGTAAAACTAGTCAAAAGATATATTTCCATTAAAATTTCCCAGAGAATGCATTCTCCAAGTCCTGAATTTGGCACCACAGATAATAGTAAGAAAATGATAGCGTACCAATTGTTAGCACACAGGAGAACTTACTATCTTAAGATATCGTAAGTTCTATACACTTTTTACATATTACCTCAATTCTGCCTGTCAATCTAGCAGGTAGGCACTACTCTTCCTATTTTAAGATAAGTAACGTCTAAAAGTCTTCTTTTTTAAAAAGCAGGTAAGAGACTCCTGGCCCGGAGCACTGGTTCCTTCCGGTCTGGGCCCGAGCACTGAGCAGATCCCGTATGGCAGCTCTGCCCCCAATCGCACAGAACTCATAGGAAGCAGGGCTCCCAGAGCTCTAACATGGGCAGTATCTTGTCTGCGCCTGAGCAGATTTTGGGTCCCAGCTCTTACCCCAGTAGTAAAACCCACCCCACACAGTTCTGATACAACTAAGATAATAGGAAAGACAGGCTCCAGTCAGAGACAGGGCAGGTAGCACTAAGGAGATACAGATGGCAAAAGGCAAGCACAAGAACATAAGCATCAGCAACCCAGGGTACTTGGCATCATTAGACTCTAGCTCTCCCACACAAGAAAGTCCTCAATTCCCCATATCACTAGGAAAGCAAGATTCAGATTTAAAATCCCTTCTAATGATGATGATAGAGGACTTTAAGAAGGACATAAATAACACTCTCAAAGAATTTGAGGAGAACACAGGTAAACAGGTAGAAGCCCATAAAGTGGAAACACAAAAATCCCTTAAAGAATTACAAGAAAACACAACCAAACAGGTGAAGGAATTGAACAAAACCATCCAGGACATAAAAATGGAAGTAGAAACAATCAAGAAATCACAAAGGGAGACTACCCTGGAGATAGAAAACCTAGGAAAGAAATCAGGAGTCACAGACACAAGCATCACCAACAGAATACAAGAGATAGAAGAGAATCTCAGGTGCAGAAGATACCATAGAAAATATTGACACAACTTTCAAAGAAAACGCAAAATGCAAAAAGTTCTTAACACAAAATATCCAGGAAATCCAGAACACAATGAGGAGACCAAACCTCAGGATAATAGGTATAGATAAGAGTGAAGATTCCCAACTTAAAGGGCCAGTAAATATCTTCAACAAAATTATAGAAGAAAACTTCCCTAACCTAAAGAATGAGATGCCCATAAACATACAAGAAGCCTATAGAACGCCAAATAGACTAGACCAGAAAAGAAATACCTCCCGTCACATAATAATCAAAACACCAAGTACACAAAACAAAGAAAGAATATTAAATGCAGTAAGGGGAAAAGGCCAAATAACATATAAAGGCATACCTATCAGAATTATACCAGACTTCTCACCAGATATTATAAAAGCTAGAAGATGCTGGACAGATGTCATATAGACCCTAAGAGAACACAGATGCCAGCCCAGGCTACTATAAGCAGCAAAACTCTCAACTACCATAGATGGAGAAACCAAGATATTCCATGACAAAACCAAATTTACACAATATCTTTCCACAAACCCAGCATTACAAAGGATAATAGCAGGAAAGCTCCAATACAAGGAGGGAAATTATACCCTAGAAAGAGCAAGAAAGTAATCCTCTTCCAACAAATCCAAAAGAAGATAGCCACACAAAGATAATTTCACCTCTAATAACAAAAATAACAGGAAGCAACAATCACTGTTCCTTACTATCTCTTAACATCAATGGACTCAATTCCCCAATTAAAAGACATAGGCTAATGAACTGGATACATAAACAGGACCCAGCATTCTGCTGCATACAGGAAACCCACCTCAGTGAAAAAGACAGACTTTACCTTAGAGTAAAAGGCTGGAAAACAATTTTTCAAGCAAATGGTCCTAAGAAACAAGCTGGAATAGCCATTCTAAAATCTCCAGCCCGAGAACACAAAGGCTCCACCTGTATAGGTAGTTGAGGGTGGCCTTGCCAGGTATCAGTGGAAGTGGAGGGTCTTGGTACCTGAAAGTTTGGATTCCCTAGTGTTGGGGAATTGCAAGAGCAGGGAGGCGGGAGTGAGAGGATGTTGGGAGCACACCCCCATAGTAATTGGAGGAGAGGGATGGGCTAAGGGCTTAGGCATCAGTGGAAGTGGAGAGCCTTGGTGCCTGAAAGTTTGGATTCTCTAATGTTGAGAAATTTGAGAGTAGAAAGGCAAAAATGGGAGGATGGTGGGAGCACACCCTCACAGAAACTCCCAGAATTATATGGATTAGACATGACAGAGGCAGGCCACCAGAAGACTACATTCCAGAATTAAAAAAAAAAAAAAATCTTGATACTAAAATTTGTTTTGAGAATTGTATATTGCAGAATACATAGTCTTGGTTAAACAGGTCCTTCAGGAAAAGCTGAGGATAATACCAAAGAATGGACACAAGAGACTGGAAAGATGGCTCAGAGACAGATTTTCCACAGGATCTGTTTTGATTCCCAAACCCCTCACCATGGCTCACAACCTCCTTAACTGAAGGATCTAGTACCCTCTTGTGACCTTGGCAGGTACTGCACACATGCAGTACAGAGACATATATGCAGGTGAAAGACGCATACCACATTAAAAAATAATAATAAAATAAATTTAAATGGTCCTTAACCAACTAACTTTATTAAGATTTTTGTTAAAATAAAATCTCCACCACTTAGGTAAAGTGACAACTTTGAGAGAGCAATGACAGAAACAAAAATGTCATCTTATCTCCCCACCATTAAGGAAAATGATGAATACCAACCTACCTTTTTGAAACTTAGAAAAAGCTACAGACTTGAGGCTGCACTGGTGGCCTTTGCATGTTCCCATTAGCTCACCAGCTTTTACATCCCAAAATTTGGCTGTCTGATCACCAGCTGCTGTAACCTTTCAAAAGTAATATAGTAAAATTTAAGAAAGAAACTCTTTATCAGCATCTATTCAGATCTAATAAAATAGAAGTCACTTACAAGTTTAAGTTCACCAGGGACCCAGGCCAGGTCAAAGACAGCATTCCAGTGAGCCATCCACTCTAAATAAAGAAAATATAAGTGTGACAGATCCAGAGTGTGTTCTATGATAGTCATACCAGTAGACGTTCAAACAACTTTTATGGTAGCTTAAATAGGAATGTGTGTGAATAGCTTAAAAAGGAATGTGAGTACATGGCCCATAGGGAGTGGCACTGTTAGGAGTTGTGGTCTTATTAGAGTAGATGTGGCCTTGTTAGGAGTATGTCACTGTGGGGGCAGGCTTTGAGGTCTACTATACCCTATGCCCACTGTAGCAGTGTCCTGCTGACTGTAGATCAAAATGTAGAACTCTCAGCTCTTCCAGCACCTGTACCTGGTGTCTACCTGCATGCTGCCATGCTTCCTGACATGATGATAATGGACTAAACAGTAAGCCAGCCCCCAATGAAATGTTTTTCTTTCTAAGAATTGCTGTGGCCGTGGTGTCTGTTCACAGGAACGAAGCTGTAAGGCACCTTGGAAGTTTTCACTATAGGATGGTGGCTAGTACTCTACTATCAACAGGCCCAAGAGCATAGTGAAGTCACAGCTGTCACACAGCTGTCACACAGCTGTCACACAGCTGTCACACAGCCCCTCCAGGGCACATGCAAGAGCTACCATCTAAGGTCAAACAAGGGATAGAGAGATGATTCAGTGGTTAAAGTACTTGCTGCACCTGCAAGAGAACCTGAATTCACATGCCCAACACTCAAATACCAGGGGCAAGTATAATAAAATGAGCTACATGTCCAGTGACAGATCTTGTCTCAAAAAGCAAGGCAGCGCATGATTCAGGAGGACATCTAACAACTTCTGGCCTCCACACTCATATACACTCGTATATATGCACTTCCCAAAGTCCCCCTCCCCCAAAGAAAATAAAATTATTTTCTGAGTATTAGAAGTATTCTCTAGAACAAAGAAGTAATTTCAGGCAGGAATCTAAATCATAGGCTAGAACAAAGAAGTAGACTTCAGGCGTGAAAATGACTTTGGGCTAGGACAGGGAAGTAGCCTCAGATATTTTGGTTATCCTGATAAGCCCTTAGAAACAGTGATCACAGGACTTTGCTTATTGCCTTGCTTGTTCCTTGACTATTTGTATCTATTGTATTGTTAATTCCTCAACTGACCTTAATACTTGCATGTATTTAAAATGGTATAAAAGTAGATTGGGAAAAATAAGAAAAATTAAAGAAATAAATAAAATGTAAAAAACAAACAAACAAACAAACAAACCCAAAAAGAAGTATTCTCTAAAATAGGATCTTCTCAAAACATTACATCAAAAGCCTTCATAAAGTCCTAATAAGGAAATGACATTAGCCTAACTTTAGCTTGGCATGTGAGGTCCTGCTTGCTTCGACCCTGCATGCTAGTTCTGTGGAGGCACTTCTCTCTCACTGTTATTATCATGTGTATGATCATCTACCTTATTACACCCTGACTGTCATCCTTGTATTAAAACAGTGATTTTTTCCAAAGGTTTTATAATTAAAAATGTTAAAAATTACAGACTTACCCTTGAAGCATGTCTTTTTGCTAGTTTGTGATTCTGTATTATATAATCTGACAAAGCCTTCTTCATTAGCAACTGCTAATATATGTTCCATTCTGGGAGCTGAAGATAAACAAAGAATATTTAAGGACTCTCAAAATGAGTACAAAGGTATCAAAAGACTCACAGGGCCGAAAGATGGCTCAGGTCAAGAATATTTTTTGCTCTTATAGAAAATTGAGGTTTGAGTCTCAGCACCCACATGGCAGCTCACAATTGTCTGCAACTGTAGTTCCCAGGGATCAAAGGCCCTCTTCTTGCCTCTGTGGTACATAAACAAATACACAAGCAAAACATCCATACACATAATATAAAAATAATTTTTAAAAAACTGACTGTAACTATCAAAATAGTCCAGATACTTCAGATACTCTGACTTGATTAAACCAAGAGGTTTACTGGCCCATGGCAAGTGAAATCAGGATGCAGACCACCAGCGGATAGAATCTATTGTTTTTTTTTGTTTTGTTTTTTGAGACAGGGTTTCTCTGTGTAGCCCTGGCTGTCCTGGAACTCACTCTGTAGACCAGGCTGTCCTCGAACTCAGAAATCCACCTGCCTCTGCCTCCCATGTGCTGGGATTGCAGGCGTGCGCCACCACCGCCCGGCAGAATCTATTAGTTTTAAACTTCCGTTTTATGACCTTTCCTCAATTAAACTATTAGACTGGAGCCAAGAACTTCTATTCACATTTTTTAAATGATTGCTAGAAAAAAAAAAAAAAAAAAAAAAAACCCTTCATTTAAAAAACATCTCAGTACCTTATAAATCATCAGTTATGAGAATAATTTTAACATCTACCTAAGTTACTTTTCTTTCAAAGTCTATTTTCCCTCTAAGAAGCAATGTTCTGTTCAAGCTTAGGGTACTTAGTCATTTTCTCACCAGTACAGAAGGTGCATCCAAAAGGAGGAACTGGGACTCCTGTTTCTCCGTAAGATGTGTGTTCATCATTACAGTTACACTGATAACCACTTAGAAGGGATTGTAGAGGGTAATGTGAAGACCACCCTAGAGCAAGACAATTCCTTTAAGAATTAAAATGTAACATCATGTTTTAGCATTTCCCACGAATCTAAAGATAAACACCTTTAGTCTTGTTTGTTCTCTTTGAGGCATGGAAACAATGATCCTGCTTCTGCCTCCCAAGTGAGGATGATGGAAGGTATGAGCTACCATACCTGGCTAAATATTTGTTCATATGGAACTTTACATATGTAACTTAGATCTACTCACTATTTATGGTGCTCCAGAATATCATTTCTGGTATTTTCATTCCATTCTATTTCATTTCATTCTTTTTTTTTTTTTTTTTTTTTTTTTTTTTTTGACACATGGTTTTTCCGTTGCCCTGGCTGTCCTGGAACTCACTCTGTTGACCAGGCTGGCCTTGAACTTAGAGATCAAGTGCGGAGATTAAAGGAGTGTGCCACCACTGCCCAGATATTTCTGCTATTTTCTTAAGCCATAGAAGAAATCAAAACACTCCAAGGACATTTGGGTATACACACACACACAAGCAAGCACGCACACACACACACACAAGCACAAGCACGCACGCACGCACGCACGCACGCACATTTTTTTGAGACATTCTCATTATGTAGTGTTCTGGCTGGCCTTGAACTTACCATCGCACAGATCAGACTATCCTTGAACTAAGAGATCCATCTACCTCTGACTCCCAAGTGCTGGGTTTAAAGGCATTTTCAACCACATCCAGCTTTACCATCGTAAATGTAGAAAATTAGTGTATTATGATCAGCACCAGTACAAAGAGTTCTGACTCTTCTAGTGAAAACACAACAGCCACTAAAGTATTACCAATTAAACTGTTATTTCCTTCCATGAAAAGTTTGTTTTCGGAGTGTCAAATGAGAAAATCAAGCAAACAGCAATCATAATGCAATCAGCATTCAAAGGGTTACTGTATCAACTAGCAATTTAATTTCCTTTTTCCTAAAAGTGTTGAAATTCTAGGATCCTAAGATTCTAACAGGAACCCAGTCACAGTATCTTACACGAGATATGACTCAAAAGTGATCTGACCCTAAGGAATGTGGTTTTAGAGAACAGCTCAAAGTAAATTTTCATTTCACTCAGAAAGAAAGTCAACTTTCTAATGTACATCATGGTCCTAAATAATAGGTCATTATTTAAAATCTGGTTAGTATGAACATGTAGGTTTGCTCATTTAAATATATAAAGGTTGAATGTTCTTATTCAAAACACTTTAGAGACCAAGAATGTTTCTGATTTGCTTACATTTTACTGGTTGGGCTTTTGAACATCAGATTAGCACTCAAAAACCTTCAGATTTTTTAGATTAACATGCTCAGCCTCAGTAAAAGAAACATGCATTCAAGAAGTAATTGCTGATCAAGGATCAGATGAAGTAATGAGCTGACAAGTTAAGTTGCAAGTGCTGCAGATGTTAAACTCACATCTTAGAGCACTGCCAATTCTCACATTTTGGTTCCTGGACATCCTGCAAGACAATGCAAGGTGTGTGATGGGGACATGAGAATGTCTTCCTTTTGTGAAATAGAAGAAAGGAAGGGATAAAGATGATGAGAAAGGGAGCCCTCTCAGACAGAGAAGACATTTCAGCCTAATAGAAACACCACTTAAATCTAGTTAGAGAAGGAATTAGTAGAAAAGCGAAAAGGAACTTAATCTAGATTTAAAAATTGCTGTGGGGCATGGCTCTATACTTTGAATACTAAGTAACCCTCTAAGTAAACTGTGAAAGGCCACTAAAAACATGTTATATTCACAAATACTCATATAAAAAAAGTAAATTTGAAAACAAAAGACAACATGTAAAGAAATGTAAACACGTGTATGATGTGGGATTTTAAGTCCATTCAAAAAGGAATCACCTAAGTAAAACTGAAGATATTTGGATATTTTCACAATGAAGCTAATACCTTAACTCTGCCTCTTTATCTCAACTAATATTCAGACTGACAAACAGTACTTAAAGTGACTCATCGAGCAAGCCCTACTTAGTCCATTATTTCTGCATTTCCCCATAATACACTTATGGATCTTTATTGGGCTATGAATATGAACCTGCAGTTCCCCAGATACCAACACTCATCTGAAGAAGTCCATCCTTTCCTCAATACACAGCTAAAGGCCCACACTCATGAGAAATATACAAGGTTTTGCATTTTTCAGAGGATCAACACCTTGACAATTCAACAGTATCTACACATTATTTCCAAAACTGCTCTGTCTGAGCAGGTTGAGGGGTTCCCTTTCCTATCACCTGCTTCATGTCCTTTCTACTTTCACAAAAGGAAGGTATTCTATTCTCCTTTCCTCATCTTAAACCTTGCATTGTTGAAAGATAAACTACTATGTGTCCATTACAAAATTTTAAATAAGGGCTGGAGAGATGGCTCAGCAGTTAAGAGCACCACCTGCTCTTCCTGAGGTCCAGACTTCAATTCCCAGCAACCACATGGTGGTTCACAACCATCTGCACTGGGATCCGATGCCTTCCTCTGGTGTGTGTCTTCAGACAACTACAGTGTACTCATATAAATAAAAATAAATAAATCTTTAAAAAAAATTTATGAGACAATTTGGTACCATAAGGCACCAGATACCTAAATCCATTTCTTTAAAAGATGCACTTTCAATAAAAATTTTGCTTTTGCTTAAAACATTTTAAGAAGTTACTTAGTTTCTAACAATTGCCCACTATTAATTAACTATGGTGATAATTCAGCCCAAGGGAAACCTTCTCGACTATTGGGCATTAAAACCACAGAAAACAGCACTTTATATGCTTTTTGATAGGGCATGACAAGGGGATAAGAACTTTTATATTACAATAGGATAAATTTGCTGAAGAAATAAGACAGAAATATTCAGAAGAAAAAACAACCATATAAAGCACCTATCAGTTAAAGCATTTGCTCACCTTTTAAAAAAGAGACCACGACTACCAAACTGATATAGTTAATAGTGTCAGATGTATTTAAAAGGCTAAAATAGTATTTATCAAGAGGCTAATAATTCACAATAAAGCTAAAAATTACATTTTTGCATGTTTAAAGTTTATAGTAAAAACTTTTAGATATGGACTTAAAAACTCACAAGAATAAGTAATTATATCTTCATTTTACAAACATCAGTAGAAAAAGGAAACTAAAAGCACGTTTTAGAGACTTGTTATGATCCAGGGAATAAAAAGTATCAGGTCCAGTCGGGGAAATGGAATAGGAAGACCCAGTCTGTGGTAAAGAGGCTGAGTCAATGTGGATGAAAAACAGATTCAAGAAAGCTTAAGGGAACTTTTTTGAAAATGTCATAATGAGGAATATGGAGACTTTGAGTGACTCTCAGGTTTTAGCTGGAGATACCAGTTTAAAATAATGTAAATAGGTAACAGATTTTGGGGAAAGGGCAACTCGGTTTGGGGCATTAGGATGTAAGATGTTTGCATGCCTAACTGTCTAGATTAAGATCAATACACACAGTTTTTACAGAGATTAATCCAAAATACAGGGAATGGAAGAGTGTAGGCAGCAGTAGAATCCGTATTTATGGCTATAATCCTCCAAGGGAGTGGGCAGAAGTGACCAAGGGTGGTACAGCAACACCCGGGGAGGAGATGCCCAGATTTCAGGAGGTAGCAATAAATTCCAGTGCCTGTCACTGAACAAATATCTGTAAACAGGAACGACAGGCTGAAAAGTGGACAGACAGAAAACATATCACATAGGAAATGAAGGTGCTGTTGAAACCCAGACGCTCTAACTCCATAGACAGCTCACCACCATTGTGCAGGGCAGCCATTCCTAACACTGGGGAAGTTACTTTTGTAAAGTTCTAGGAGAGAAAGAGGCAGAATGTAACTACAAGAGAATCCACGGAGGAAGTACGAATACAAAGTTTTGGATAGGAGCAGGACCTCGAGGAGCTTCTCCTCTTAACATTTATTAGGCCCACTCTTCAAAGTCTTAGTTTAACGACACATAAACCTAATCGCATCTCTGACTGCCAGTTTTTCTGTAAGACTGCCTACGAGAACTGTAGAAACCGAGCTGCCTTTCTATATGCTAACAGGAGACTATGGCTGAATTCCACCGTGAAGGAAAAAAAACGAATTTAATCCCATTTCTGGAAAAACCTCAGCATCAAAACACATTTGGAACAATACCCTTTTCCATCTATTACGCGTGGTCACTTCGTGGGTGTGGCCACATGGGCATCTTTTAGTCTGTATTTTAGAACTTTTCAGAGCCTGCAGAGATGGGGGACGGGGCTTTGGCGCCGTAAATGCAGATGTAGCATCTTCTCCGCCTGATTGAGTTCCTCAACTGCGGGCCATGCCCGCTGGTGCATAACAACGAACTTGCGGGGCTCGCTAAGGTTCTGCAAAGATCGCACATTGCTGGTGCCAGAGCGTCCCCTACCCCCGACTCACACAAGCGTACGTTCTCTAGTTAACGCGCGATATTGACGTAAGCAGCCAGGGGCCCGGGACGCCAGTTAACCACCGAAGTTCGGCCTCCGTTCCGATCTGAAAAGCTCGACTACGGTGAAAAGCGTCCGGAAAGAACCCAAGTACGATATTCTTCGGCGGTCCTCGCTCGCCCGGATTCGCTCCTGCCGCGGGAGACCTCGAGGCCCAGAGTCGGCAGCGATCCAAGGTGGAGCGCCTGGGGGGAGGTGGTTCCCGCCACGGCCAGCGGCCGTTGGGACCGTTACTCACCGTTCCTCAGGACGCCGAGCTGCGGCTGGCGGAGCACCGAGTTGAAGAGCATCTGGGCCTGAGGAGAAGGCTCAGTTGAGGGGAATGCCGAGAAGATCGCCCCCAAGTTCCACAGGAGCCACCTTCTGCTCCCTCCACAGCGCGACACGGTTTTGCCTCCAACTCCCGCCACTGCGAGTCCGGGCCGCCAAACTCCGCGCCAAACTGACGTCACGCTCTCGGATTGGCTCTCGTCGCAGCGTCCTGGCGCCTCGGAGGCTCGTCCCCGTCCTAAGCCCCGCCTTCCTCTCGCTCAGCCGCGGGAACCCAGGGTTCACAAGCTCCCTGAGCGCCTGCGCGGGGGGCCCACAGAGGCGCTGGCGAACCGCGGGGCGACTGAGGCGCATGCGTACGCTGCCTGACAGCGCGCGGAGGGAAAAATCCGCGAGACCGCAGCGGGGGAAGATGGCGGTGCTGGGGAAGAGTTTCCAATCTTTGTGACTGGGCGAGTCGGGTAACTATTCGGGTCATGGCGTCAAACTCAACCAAGTCTTTCCTGGCCGATGCCGGCTATGGCGAACAGGAGCTGGACGCTAACTCCGCTCTTATGGAACTGGACAAAGGTACTCAAGGAGGAAAGCGGGCGAAGCGTCTAGGGGGGAGTGGCGCCACCTTGTGGCGGCAGCGAGAGGGGCTGGAAGGGCGCATGCGCCGATGTATGGGGCGGGAAGTGCCTGTGCTGGTCTTGGAGGCAGCTCTTAGGCGCCTGCATGGCTGCTGGAGTGGCCTTGCACGGTTGGAGTAGAGGCCCGCGCTTGCGAGGACGCCTTTGACCACTTGGGGGCACAGTCTCCGATTTCCCAAACAGCAAATGAGATAATTCCTAAAAATACTGAATTCTGAGATGATTTTTTAAAACGTTCAGTGCAGGTGAAGCCTTCATCAAGAGAGCCAGATGATTTCCTGAGCGTTTTACAGCTATATGTCTTGTGAGACTGCCGATTGCGAGTTCCTAATCAGGTTCCATATGGATGAGAACGTCTGACAAGCATGGCTGAATGCGCTCATTCTCTGCAGACAAGTTCCACGAGTTAGCTTCCCTTGTGCAGGTAGCTAAGAGAAAAGATTTTAGGGTTAGGAGTTGAATTCCAGTTCTACTAAAGTGATTGTGGAAAGCGGCGTTATCAGGTAGCCTCGATTTGCCTGCAAAGTGGGCACAGTTTGTCAACAGTGTTGTAAATGTTAAATGGCAGCAGTGTGCAAAAAGATGCATTTATTAAACGCTGAAGAGCTACTCCTTTGTCCCTAGAGATGGGTAAGGAAGGCAAGGACACATAGTCATTCATAAAGAAGTCCTGTGTTAATGTGAGACCTTTGTTTCAGTGTACCTCCAAGATTTACACTATAGACAAGTCTTGTAACTGTAGCTAGTGTATAACTTGTGGAGAACTGACTGGAAACGAAGGCTCTGCCCGCAGTTCACTTTAGTCCCTTTGACTTGAACATGCCTTATTGGGACTTTAGGGACTTAAAAAAAGTTAAGTTTGTATTGGGTTGTTGTTAATAGGTTATTTCTCCGATGTCGGTGAAATGGGCCAATTTAAGCCAGATTAGATTGTATTATAGGCATGTATATTGGGAGACTGCTCTGGGATGGGTGAGTGTCACTGGCCCCAAAGACCAAGGCCAGAGAAGTTGCCCTGAGAGGTAGGGAAGGGAGACAGAAAGAGAAAGGGGCCATGTGTGTATAGGGAGAAGAGAGAGAAAGACCAACACATCTGGATTATATAGGGAGGAACCTCTGGGGGAAGGTTGGGGGCAGGGTATACCAGGTAGGGACTGAGGGATGCTGGGAAAACCTGGAGGTCTAGTCTGCTTTGGTATGTAAAATATGCACCTCAGTCCCTTGTCCAGGGTTGAAACCAAATAGTTACAGGTAAGAGTTTTTTACATTTTACTAAGTCTGTGAAGTCCAGGTTGACCTGGACTCCCTAAAGCCAAGGATGACTCTCAACTTTTGATCCTCAACCTCCCAAGTCTTAGTCTTGGTGTGGCCCACCACACTGTTTTATTGAGTGCCAAATACTTTACTATTTGAGCTATATTCTGCCCAGTGTAAGAAACATTACAGCATCTGAATTGGGTATCCATTCTCATCACACAACTGATGTCAATCTGTTATATTGGTTTTTACTCTTTTTGCCTCTTAAAATACAAAGTTATAATAGGAACTTTGTTCTTTAATGTTGTGTAATAATCCCTTCCCACAGCTATTTGTATTGCTCTAGTGTAGCTGATCTTGTCCCGTGCTGAGAGTATACAGTGTTGGAGAACAGGGATAAGGACATGGGGCATAGGAAAGATATCTAGAGCCACCTTCTACAAGTGTGTTGTGAGCCACTGTGATGGCTTACCATGTGAGATGCTGGCTGAGCAAGCCTGACAGTCCGACCGAACCTGAGAACCCAAGTGGAAGAAAAGAACTGACTTCTGTAAGTTGTTTCCTAACTGTGGTATTTCTGTGCTTGTGTTCACACACATGCACTTGTGCACACATACATACAATAATAATGAAATAAGGTTTACATTTTTAAGAAGTTGCTGCGGCTTTAGGGATGACTTGGCCTTTAAGAGGCCACACTGCTCTTTTGTGAGACCAGAGTTCAGTTCTCAACACTCACATCCCAAGCCTCACAACTGCCTGTAACTCTAGAGGGTCTGTTGTACACATATCTCCCCCTCCCCTACATACACATAATTAAAAATAAAGATCTTTAAAAGAAAATGTTGCAGTTGTAATGAAACAATTAATACAACCTTTTTAATAAGAAGAATTGAAATAAAAACACATATGTGTAAGAAATAAGTAGGTGGCTGTGAGAGTTTTACAGATGAGCCCCAGCTCAACGAGACCCACTGTATAAGCCAGGTCCAGCAGTGTGGAGCAGGCGGGCCCAGGAGACATGTGAAGGGCTGAGTCTCACATATTACTCTAACAAGTGTAGCTTTTCCTAATGTAGGTTATGAGCACTAGCCCAAGTATTTTCCCCTCGGGTGACTGGAAGTTGTCCAGATGAAAACAGGCAAGATCTCTTTTTTGCAGAGAAAAAGGTTATGTGACATCACTCAACCTGATGGCTCTGTGCACACCTGGCTTTGGAAAGGATGGGTGGGAGTGGGGAGGGGAATGGGACTCATTCCCTTTCTTGCTGCACATGCAGTAGAAGCTGGTGAACTTAATGCTATGGGGAAAGCCTGATCTTGGAGTGGTAATTAAACTCTGAGAACTGGGTGAGAGTCAGGACAGAAGCCACACACTAGGATTTTTCCCTAGGGATGTTACTATCCACCCATTTCCACACACCTTAATTCTCCCTGTGAAAAAGACCACTGTTGTACTGCTCATGTGTTCACTAGTGTAATTGGTGTCAGGGAGAGTGAGGACTTCACTCCTCCGCCCTTCTGAGAGAATGGCCTTAGCCATGGGTGTGCACTAGGTGACTTGACTCCATGTCATTACTGGTGGTTTTAAGAGTAGATAAATACATGGGCTATATGGATTCAGACTCTTTTTTTTCCTGAGGATATTTATTACCAGACTACATTTAGTCTGCCAACATTAATCAGTATTAATCTTTAGGATTATATAGAACCTAGGACAAAGGCTAGATTCAGCAAGTAGTTTACCACACTGAAGCTGAATTAGGGAGCATGAACTCTACAGTCTGGTTGGTAACCCCTGATGGACAAGGTCAGATAAACTAAATAGAAATCCACTTACTGAAACCATGGCCTCACTTTTATGTATGATTGTGAGATGTTGTCTTATGATTTTCAATGGGAATTATTAAATAGTCTCAGTTCTTATTTGTTTTAAACCAGTATTTTCTCATGTGCAGTCTGCACTATTATATGTCAGCTTGTTCATTTGCAGTAGTTTTTGAAGTTTTGGGGAAGGATATTTAGTAATTATGTCAGAAATTGACTGCCATTTCTGCCTTCTAAATATGAAGTGACCTTTGTTAACTGTTTATTAAGCTCTGGATTGTGGGTTGCCTTCTATTGTGTAGTTATGTTTGGTTTATTTCTTTGTGGTGCTGAGGCGTGAACAAAGTGTCTTGGCGTTCTGCTTTGCAGTTGAGCTATATTCTAGCCCTGTGTGGTGATACTTGAATTTTTTTAAAATCCCTATTACAACAAAGCACCTTTAAAAAATGAATATATGAGATGTATACATGTTAGTGATTCAATTTTGAACCATGTTGATCTCAGCTAAAGAAAATGCACAATTGTCTAAGATGCTCTTTTATGGTAATGCTTCATTAGTGCTGCTTTTAGTGAATATTGGTTGTATTCGTGGTTACTTAGTGTCTCCTGAATGTTTACTTGAGTAGCCCATACGAGCCCCTTCTCATAAAGGTGGAGGCAAAAATTCTCTAGCTTGTCTTTCAAGAGTAGCATCTGACTTATTAGGCCCTGCCAGTAAGACACATGCTTTTAGAGCTCAGGGGTGCTCACAATTCCTATGGCAGCAGCATTGTCAGCTGCATAGGCCCTAAATGACAGAGCTCACTGTAGCATCTCTTAGCAACAGTAGTTGCTCTCATCTAATCAGTTTGGCAGTATGGTGTTAGGTATTCTTAGAAGTTTAGCCAGCTTAAATGCCAGATGTGGTGACACACTCTGTAACCACAGGGCCTTGGAAGCAGACATGATAGTCACTCCCAGTTTGAGATCATTCATGGTGAGTTCCAGGGCAGCCAGGTCTGCACAGTGAATGCCAGAATAGGCTGTGTTGAAAAAAGCAAGGCTGTGTCTCAACAACCAACAAAACCCAAGAAGTTTAGTCTTAAAAATGTTTAAGAGATTAACTCCATAATTAACCAGGTAGCTTTTGCTGATTTCAGCTAAGAAATTCCAGCACATATGCCTGAGATTTATGTTGTATGCAAACAATTTTATGGGGTTGGAGAGATGGCTCAGCAGTTAAGGACACTGGCTGCTCTTTCAGAGGACCCTGGCTCACTTCCCAGCACCCACATGGCAGCTCGAAGCCTTTAGTGTCAGGTGATCCGATTCCTTCTTGTGGCGTCTGCAGGCATTGTAAGCACAAGGTACACATTTATACATACAAGCAAAACGTGTGTGTGTGTTATAGCAAATAAAGTCTCAAAAATTTATAATTATAGCTCTTAACATTTATATATAAGGCAAGGTCAAGGTTTGTTTTTTGGTTACGAGTTTTCAGTTTTACAGAATCAATGTTAAAAATTTGATTTCCGCCGGGTGGTGGTGGTGCACGCCTTTAATCCCAGCACTTGGGAGGCAGAGGCAGGTGGATTTCTGAGTTCGAGGCCAGCCTGGTCTACAGAGTGAGTTCCAGGACAGCCAGGGCTACACAGAGAAACCCTGTCTCGAAAAACCAAAAAAAAAATTTGATTTCCACATTGAGCTTGGTCATATCACTATTCTATTGCTGTGACGAGACCTCATGACCAAGGCAACTCTTATAAAGAGAGCATTTAATTGGAGGCTTGCTTACAATTTTAGAGAGTTAGTTCATTACCATCAGGCATGGCACTAGAACAGTAGCTGAGAGTTTTACATCCTGATCCACAGGCAGCAGGCAGAGGGAGAGATTGGACCTGGCATGGGAAAGCCTACCCCTCCTGGCACTCTTCCTCCACTAAGGCCACACCTCCTAATCCTTCTCAAACAGCTCCACTAACTGCGGACCATACGAGGGTCACTCTTATTCAGACCACCACAGCTGTGTTGGCCCATTTGTTAGATTATAGATTATTGATTGGAAGCTTTTCTTTTCCTAACACGAGTATCTGATGCTGTAACTATTCATTGAAATACTATGTTAGCCATGGCCTCCAAACTGTATTGTCATTTTCATTCAATTGAAAATACATTTTCTTATTTTCTTTCTGATTTCATCTTTCCCCTATGGGTTACTTAACAGAATATTGATTACCACATACTTGGAAGGTTTCTAGATGTTCTTCTAATTCAATTCCATTGTGATAGAAAGCATAAACTGTGTGTGTCATTTTGCTTGCTTGTTGTATTTTGTTTCTTATAGTACCAGGGGTTGCTTTTGAGAGTGCCAAGCAAATGCTTAACCACTGAACTGTAGCCCCAGTCTGTCTCACCCACCCCCCACCTTGGAGGCAGATTTTTATTAAGTTGCTCAAGCTAGCCTTGTACATGCTCTGTAGCCAAGGTTAGCCTTGAACTGTGATCCTTTTGTCTCAGCCTAAGTATGCAGGACTATATGCTTATACTGCCAATCTTAATTGACTTCAATTCTTTTAAATTCACTGACATTTTATATTCCTGAATAGTCTTAATTAGCTTCAAACATTTTAAAAATCATTTCTTTTTCATTGCTTTATGTCTAAGAGAATCAGCTTAGGACCTAGAGAGATGATCAGGAGTTCAAAGCACTTGCTACTCTTTTAGAGGACCCAAGTTAGGTTGTTAGCACTCAAGCTAGGAGACTCACCACCAGGTGTAACTCCATCTCCACAATCCTTCTGAGCTCCTGACCTTTGCAGCCACTCATATGTATGCATGAAATAAAAACCTTAAAGCGAATGTTTATGAAGTTTCTAAGGCGCTTGTTTGGTGGCTCTTTTACTTTGCTTTTGAGGTGATTTTATATTATGATACTGTGTTTGCTTTGTTTTGAGATAGCCTTAAGTGACCCAGTCTGGCCTCAAGCTTGGTTTGTAGCTGAAGATGGCCTTGAACTGATCTTTTGCCTCTTCCCATGTGGTGCAATTACAGATATAAGCTACCATCCATGCCCTGCCTCCAAATAACTAGTGTGTATGCCATTTTTATTTATTGATTTTTGTTGTCAGCTGTTTTTTGTTTTTGGTTTGTTTCTTTCTGTAGTCTTCCTGCCTTGGACTCCTATGTGTTGGGGTTATAGGTGTGTGCCATCTTGCCCAGACTTTCAGGGTTTGTTTGTTTTGTTTTTTTGTTTGTTTGTTTGTTTGTTTTTTCGAGACAGGGTTTCTTTGTATACCCCTGGCTGTCCTGGAACTCACTCTGTAGACCAGGC
Organism: Arvicanthis niloticus; assembly: GCF_011762505.2. NCBI lineage: Eukaryota > Metazoa > Chordata > Mammalia > Rodentia > Muridae > Arvicanthis > Arvicanthis niloticus. The sequence goes on from NC_047667.1 coordinate 64,830,998, forward strand.
TGGTCTCGAACTCAGAAATCCGCCTGCCTCTGCCTCCCAAGTGCTGAGATTAAAGGCATAATCCCACCACCACCCGGCCAGACTTTCAGTTTTAGTTTTGAACAGGAGTCATTAGTTTTGAACAGTGCTTCTTTTACTTGTTGAAAAACTGCTGTCCTCATGTATGATAAGTCAGTATTTGACATTTCTGCCTGTAACCTGCTCCTTCTGTGCTTTTTCAATAGGTCTGAGGTCTGGCAAACTCGGGGAGCAGTGTGAAGCAGTGGTGCGCTTTCCCAGGCTTTTCCAGAAGTACCCATTCCCTATTCTCATCAATTCAGCATTCCTAAAGTTAGCTGATGTTTTCAGAGTTGGGTGAGTGTTCTTAATGCCTCAGCATCCTAAAGGACAGGTTGCTTTTACTTTTTTCTGTTTTATACTGTGTCTTTTCTTCTGGTCCATTAGGACTTCTTGCCACTCAGTTACTCTTGATGGATGCTTTGTACCATCCTTTAATACGAAATTTAATGACATTTTTAGAAAAAATGAAAAGGTTCAGAGAGTAATTGTTTCTTTCTTTCTTTCTTTCTTTCTTTCTTTCTTTCTTTCTTTTTTTTTTTTTGGTTTTTCGAGACAGGGTTTCTCTGTGTAGCCCTGGCTGTCCTGGAACTCACTCTGTAGACCAGGCTGGCCTCGAACTCAGAAATCCGCCTGCCTCTGCCTCCCAAGTGCTGGGATTAAAGGTGTGCACCACCACTGCCCAGTGAGTGATTGTTTCTTTAGGGAACAAGATAAGTAAGAGCAATCTTATTCTACTACGGTATATGTGTTTTGTAAAACTGTAGGGTTTTTTACAGATTGTTTTTTAGAAATTCCTGATTTCATTTAGTGACTTGTGACATGAGATCCACATATGTGCAGTTTTTTATATGTGTACGCTCTGAATAAATGCCCACTTCCTCATTTTTCTCCTCACCCTTATCTCTTCTAAGTTGGGTGGAGGAAGATCACCTGACACCCTGGCTGTGGCCTTGAAGTGACCACAGAGGTTAATTCTGTCCTGGGGCTGTTTCTGGTGTCAGGCTTTTAAGCATCTTTCAGCAAGCAGGACTACAGGCATTATAACTGCTTTGCTCAGGATCCACCTAGACAGAGTTTAGTGAGACAGATAAAGATAGCAGGAAAGCATTGGCCTTTAGTACTGGTCTGACACGGGTTATATACAACTTTCCTAGAAAAAGCACATTTCTTTCTCCATTTTTTTTTTCTAGAAATAACTTTCTGCGGCTGTGTGTTCTCAAAGTGACCCAGCAAAGTGAAAAGCACCTGGAGAAGATTCTAAACGTGGATGAGTTTGTGAAGAGGGTTTTCTCAGTGATCCATAGTAATGACCCTGTGGCAAGAGCCATCACTCTCCGGTACTGTGTCGCTGCGGGGCTCAACACGAGACTGATGAAACTGTCATTATATACCTAAAAGAACTTGGTTTTGTTTTTTTTTTTTGTTTTTTTTTTTTTTTTACTAAGACTGCAATATGATAACCATCCTCATTTGTAAATTAGGTTACCAGCTGTAATGCTGTTTTGGTTGTTAATTGCTTTGCTTGTGTTTCACGCATCCCACTATGTAAGAACTAGGTGAATTTCAGTACAGTGTAGCCTTGAATCCTTTTGAACCTTTATAGTTTCCCAGGTTGGCATTGAATTTGGGAATCTATGTTGGCCTCCCAAGAAATTGGGATTCCATGTCCATGCCACTGTGCCTGGCTGCACTCTCTTTCACTTCTGTTTGTATAATTACATGTGTAACTGGGGGGACATTTTTGAAACTCAGATAATTAAATTATTGGTCTTCTGGGTTTTCTTGCTTGTATAGTCCTCTTTTTAACTAGAAGGATTCAGGAAATCTACTTCCCTGAGTTTGCTTTTTTTCTGGGTCAAGCATAGGTTCAGAATTAGTTGCTTTGTCATCTTTCTGCCTTTTGATTAAGTTGAACATCATGTGATATTTTAAAGTCAGTTCTTGGGCTAGGGATGCAGGTAAAAGTGCTATCCTAGCACTACTGATGTTCTGGGTTCAGTTCCCAGCAGGGTGTGATACTGTGTGGAGGTGCACATGGGAAACTGGGGCCAAGGGATCAGAGATTCAGAGTCATTTTGGCTACACAGTAACTTTAAAACCAGCCTGAACTGTCTGAGACACCAAGATGGCATTGATTGTTACCTTTAGAACCATCTAGCTGGGCAGTTGTGTCACACGTATTTAATCCCACCACTCGGGAGGCAGAGGCCAGCCAGATCTACAGAGTGAATTCCAGGACAGCCAGGGCTACACAGAGGAGTCTTGTCTTGGAAAAACAAAATGAAAGAAAACAAGACTATCCCACCTAGCTTACTTGAGGCAATAACCTCAACACCACAAAACCAGAAAAGGACTGGGAAGGTGGAGACAATAACCAACTGGGAACTTAAGACTCAGACACATACACATAGATTTGGGGTTTTATGTGTATGTGTCAGTGTTGTATCTATGTATATACACCACTTGCATGCCTGGTGCCCTTGCAGGCCAGAAGAGGGTGTCCAGTTCCCTGCAACTGGTGTTACAGGAATTGTGAACTGCGAAGTGGATGGTAGGAACTGAACCCAGGATCTTTGCAAGAGCAGCAAGTGATGGCATCTACGTTAGCTGATCCCTGTCAGTGAGTACAGTATCATAGGTTCAGGAAAGGTCTCAAGAAACATTGTCAACAGTTATTATTTTGGGAGGGGGTCACTGAGTTAGGGACTCTGTTTGAATTGTTTCCACAAGCATGCATTACTTGAGTTTTTATCAGAAACAACTAATGAGAATAATAGAATTTTAAAAAGTGTATTTTCCACGTCATTTGGAGGTAGTTTGAATATTTTGACAAGGTATAGGTTTATACTTGAGTGTTTCATCCCATGTATAGCCTGTATTACTGAGTTCTAGCAGTTGGGCCTTAAGAACTGTTGCTAACAATAAAATTGGCAATTTGTAGTAAGTTTTAAAGACAAACTATTGCCTTGTAATCTTTAACAGTACTACTTAAAGCAAGAAGCACTAAGGAATTGTTTCTAAACAGTTGGGTCAATAGAGTTGTGTCCTGTTACGTCAGAGTGAAGAACTGCTGAGAAGGATGTGTTGTAGGTGACCTACTCTGATCCTTTCTGGTATTAGATCAATAATAATTCATTATTTCTTTTGAGAAGTAGTTTCAAGTTTTTCTTATGAAATTTAATATAAATTAAAAGAGTCCATATTATAATGTTTCTTTGTTTTTTGAGATACAGTCTCATTGTGTAGACTGAACTCAACTCTTAGAGATCCTGCCTCTGCCTTAACAGTGCTGGGATTAAAGGTGTGCACCACCATGCCTGGCCATCTGTCTTGTTTATGAGGAAGTCAACTGCTCTGTAGTGAATTTTATCTCTGTAAAGTAACAAGGTCAGCTGTGTCAGGTTAGAGGTTACTACTACCTAGAATACTATAGGAGCATGGTGGTGTTAATTTCAGTGGTCTGCAGCTTTCTGAAGTCCATGGCTTTCTGCAGAAAGGATTTCTCAAGCTCTCTGTGGTTTCTATTCAAATATTTTTATTTTCTAAATATACTTTTTATTTCATTTTTTTTTTTTTTTTTACATTTTTTTTTTTATTGTGCATGCACGAGCTCTCTCACAGAAGACACATTAGGGGATTCAGTTCTCTTCTTTGCCTGTATAAGTCCCAGAAGCTGAACTCAAGTTGGTGACGGGAATCCCACTGAGCTGTGTCTGGCCCTGTATTTTCTAGGCTTTACTGTTGCAGATACTGGAATGAGCTGAAGAGGGCATTCTCCACCTCTGGGAAAACCTTTTCTTGATATGGTAGATTAAAAAAACATTATGCCAGTATTTATTGATGGGAGGAGGGGGAGGTGGAACGTCTGTAGTTTGTGATTCTACTTACTAGCAGGTATGTTGTATTCCTAGTACTTTGTTAAAGTAGACTTCTTTCTGCAACATTGATATTAGGATGCTTTAATAATTCAAAAGTTCTTTTCTGGGCTCTGATTCCTGACCTGTACTTCATGATGTGTTTTTTTGTTTTTTAAACAACTGTAACTATAGGTAAAGAGAGGATAGGATGTAGCTCAGTGGTGGACACTTGACTGACGAGTATAAAAGTCCTGAGTTCAGTCCCCAGGGCTAGAAGGAAGGAAGAGAGCAGCAGGTCGGAGAGAAGAGAACCTGGCTTTTGCTATGTAGGCTAGTTTAATGTTTCTGGTATACTTAAGCATACAGATTAGGTTTGAGTCACTACTAGATTCTTAAAGTTAATCATTCTTTAATGATTTTTATAGCATGACCTAAACTTTCTGGGTTGATAATCTAGCTTGCCTTCTGTTTCTTGTCCTGATTTTGAGTTCAGTATTTTTATGTGCTTATGTTTCTCTGTTTCTGTAGGATGTTGGGAAGTCTGGCATCAATCATCCCTGAGAGGAAGAATGCCCATCACAGTATCCGTCAGAGTTTGGATTCCCACGATAATGTAGAAGTTGAAGCTGCTGTTTTTGCAGCTGCAAACTTCTCTGCACAGTCAAAGTAAGCATAGGCCTTTTAGTAGTTTGGCCCCTGGGAGATGTTTTGAAAAAAATAACTTAGTATCTATAGTCACTAAGGTATATAGGAAGGTGTAAATAATGAGTTGTATTTTCCAAGAAGTTGTATGAAATGTTGGGGGAAGAATATACAAATGTTGATCCCCAAAAGACAAGGACCTCATAGCCTCATAGCTTTGATAGCTTTGTTGTCTGCTGAATAGCCTTCCGTAAACATAGCCATGATCCAAAATTGCTACTTTTTGATTGTCTTTGGCACAGTTTGGCAAAGATAGTAACTTAAAATAAAAATTGACTTTGACATGTTTTTCCTCAGAGACATATGACTAACAACAGCTGAAGTAAACTCACTCCTATCTGCTACTCTTTGAGGAACACAAAACACGTTCCAAGAGCAAGCACTCAGAATTCCCCTCACATAACTTCATTTTTGGACTGTGTTTGGATACCCTGCACTGGCACTGTAGTCATACCATAACTGGCTTTTTTAAAGTGTGTGTTTTGGGAATTGAACTTCGGTCCTTAAGCTAGATAGTTACCAATTGAGCTATCACACCAGTTCAATAATATTTATTATTTCTATTTATATGTATATGATATGCATGTAATTCCCTGTGGAGACAGGAAGAGGGCAGCAGATGCCCTGGAGCGGAATTTATAGGCAGTTATGAACCTTGTGATATGGATGGCAAGAACTGAACTAGATTCGTCCGTAAGAGCAGTAAGTGCTCTGAACCACTGAATCATCTCTCTAGACCTATAATTTTATGTTGCTTTCTGAGACAGGGTTTCATTGTGCTCTGGCTGTCCTGAAACTCACTATGTAGACCAAGCTGGCAGAGATCCTCCTGCCTCTGCCTCCCAGGTGCTGGGATTAAAGGTGTCAGTCACTACACCCAGACCAGCCTCATAAATTTTAAAATAGAATGTTGACAATGGTATTATTATCATGTTGGGCTTATTTGTAATAAAAAAAAATGTTATCCCCAGACTGATAACTCAAACTAACTTTGTCTTCTGGAGACCATTGTTGGTAATATGTATGGATGGCCATAAACACGTGCTTTCCCTTTGACCAGTGAGATTCATTTCTGAGAACTTAGCTAGGGATGAACAAGGTACACTGAAGCATTCAAGGGTGCTATTTGTGCTGTTATTTATATGGTAACCAGTTGCTTTTATGGAATTGGCAACTCCTGATATATACCAACGGTTTCTCTTTGTCTGTACTTTAAAAAAAAATATTCTTGGACAGCTTCAGAAATGTATATAGTGTATTTGATCATACCTATCTCAAGTCCTCCCATTTCCCCCAGGCCCTCAGTAAGTCTCTGTTCCATTTTTGCTTCCTCTTTTAGTCTTTTAGTAACTTGACTAATGTTCCTGACTGTGAACTACCTCCACTAATTCCTCAGCTAGGGGCTGCCTCTTGAGCCCCTCTCCTGTCCACAGTAGAATACTGAGGGCTTGATGTCTGTAGGTCGGTGCAAGTGTCCTTGGCTGCCTGAGCTCAGGAATGAGGTGCTCATGCTAAGTCCAGACAGCACTCTACTGTCTGTCACTTGCCTTTTAAGATTCTATTTGTGTCTTCCTCCTTCCCCAAGCCTTGTGGGATTTGATATAAATGTCCCATATAGGACTGAGCATATGATTTGCTAGGAGAGTTTAATTTTTATTATAATTACAATAATGAATAATTAATAAATTGCTTAAGCACCTGTGCAAAATTTGATAAAATTTGAAATCCCCAATTTTACTCCAACCTTGGATCTAGGTAGGTTCTCATTATATATTTCTATCATACCTTCAAAGTTCTAGGATTACTCATTGGAAAAGTTGAGAGTAGTAAGCATGTAGTTTTAAACTTTGCTGCTCAAAATTGTAAGTGTGGCAGTAATGGGAAATATTTTGTGCATGCATGTGTGTATATGTGTGTATGAATGTGAGTGTGTGTTTGCAGAGGCCAAAAGAAGGGTCGACCTACCTTGAGTTGGGAGTTCAAGTTGTAATGAGCTGTTCTGTGTGGGTGCTGGGACTCACACTCAGTGCTTTTGGAAGAGCAGCAAACATTTGACTACTGAACCGTCCCCATTCCCAGCTTTTGTTGCTGTTGTTTTGTTACTGAGTGTGAGATAATCATACACAGAGAACTTGTATTGTGTAGGGACTATGCTATGAACAGTTATCATCTGATTAACACTGTCAGGCTGACTGTACTCCAAAAGCAGTTTTATGTGTTCAGTTTCTCAATTTGTATAAATAGATCATTTAGTAATTAAATTTATGTATGAAGATCATCTTTAGTTCATTTCTTCTTGCTGTTATCAGAAGCTGATTTTATTTTGTTATGGATTTCTGTTCTGCCTGGGAAATGATGGTGCATATCACAGAAACTACTTGTTTGTTGTTAGAACTGATGACCAGTTACATGTCCATTAATAGTGTGTGGCACTGGAGATATAGCTCACTTGTACAGTCCTTGTCTAGCATCCACAAGGTCCTAGATTTGTTTCCCAGCAATACAGACACAGAGTTTATGTAGAAACTGTGTAAATATTATTATCTGTTGTGTAACTTTTCCTGTGGAGACTTGAACAAACATTTATTCACCCCAGATTAGACACTGCTGACAGACAAAAAATATTTCACTGAGTAGTTTATTGGAGTTGCCTACAGGAGGATGAGTGAATAATTCTTATATTGCTTATAAGAATAAGCAATAGGGCCAGGCTGTAGTGGCGCATGCCTTTAATCCCAGCACTTGGGAGACAGAGGCAGGCAGATTTCTGGGTTTGAGGCCAGCCTGGTCTACAGAGTGAGTTCCAGGACAGCCAGGACTACACAGAGAAACCCTGTCTCGAAAAAACCAAAAAAAAAAAGAATAAGCAATAGATGACTCACAACTAACTGTATCAACCAAAATGCCCACCCCAGCATGGGTGATGATTTAGGAAAGCTGCATCCCTGGAGCATCCTGTACCTGAGCCAGTAGGACATCCCACGGGTTCTGTTAATATAACTGTGTATAAAGGGGTAGCTTGTGAGTTTCAGGAACTTCCTGATACTTGTCAGTTGTGTATCTCCTGAGCTTTGTAAGTTTAAGTTTGTTTATGAGTTTTTTTTTTGTTTTTGTTTTTGTTTTTGTTTTTGTTTTTTTAAGATTTATGTATATGAGTACACTGTTGCTGTCTTTGGACTCACCAGAAGAGGGCATTGGATCCCATTACAGATGGTTGTGAGCCATCATGTGGTTGCTGGGAATTGAACTCAGGACCTCTGAAGAGTAGTCAGTGCTCTTAACTGCTGAGCCATCTCTCCAGTCCACTTGAGTAGTCTTAGGGACAGACTGTTTCAGTTTAGAGGAAATTGCTATACAACATTATCCTTCAGTAATATATACTTGTGTTTGCATTATATAGTACCAGATTAGTCTAATAGGAAAGCCTGAAGCACTTATATATCAAAGTGTATACATAATTTTTATATCAGTTTTTATCTTTCCTTGGCTTGAGATCATGTATCTCCAACATTAGTGGATTTATGTTATTTCTTTTAGTTCTAGGTCTTGTTTAAATCAAAGTAACTGATCAAATGCAATTTAAGATTTTATTTAGTCAGCCATACTGGTACATCCGTTTAATCCCAGCACTCAGGAGACAGAGAATGGTGGATCTCTGATAGTTTAAGGCCAGCTAGTGCTACATAGTGAGACCTTATCTCTAAAATAAAAAGGGGGAAAAAAACAAGGGAAAAAAAAAAAAACTTTTTAAATCTGTTCTACCTCTGTGCTGCTGTAGCTGCATCCTCACTTACTCTGAGAGGGTTAAGATGGTGTATTGTAGAGGAGCTTGTTCTGGCCAGCTCCAGGTGCTTCCAGCGGTGAGGTGAGCATAGCTGGAGTAGTGTCCTCTTCCAGCCACTAACTGAAAAGAGCCCTGCTTCATTTGAAAGGGGCTGCTGTCCAATGGCACCAACCCATGGTTGTAATGCAGGAATGTCTGCTCTGGGCTGTCAGGTTTGGAGTGACACAGAGATGGGGGTTGCAGTCATATAACTAGAACATCAGATGACTTTCTTTAGTCTCAGCAGTTTCAGTAGTGACACCAAGAATTTATTATTAGACCAAAAATTTAAAAAGAACAAAACAAGACAGCAGACTCATACTCTATATTTTTAGGCTCCACTTTGGAGTTGTTACAGTGTTTTGATGTAGTTGCTGAATGTCCACTGTCAATGCCCTTGAGGCATCATGGGTCCTGAGAGAATGGGCTGATGAATGAGGACTAAAGGCTCCTGCACTCACCAGCTTTATTCTGAGGTCACAGCTTATACCCTGAGGGTTAAGAAAGGTCACCTGAGTAAAGTTCTTAGGAATTTAAACCATATGTAGCAAAAGCATATTTTCCCATAGAGGCATATGAAGGATAGTTAAACATTTAATTACATAGCCTCAACAAGCCATAGTGAGTAACAAGCCAAAGTAAACTCAGTTACACCCAGGAAGAACATGAAAACACTTCAAGAACAATTCTGGGGTTTGTGTTTGTTTGTTTGTTTTTTAAGAAAAAAGACATAAACTTGTCTTGTTTTCTTGGAGTGTTTCTATAAGCACCCAGAATTGTCCTTAGAGGACTCCATTCCTGGATCATGTTCCGACAATCCACCACGTCTAGGTATTATTCTAAATACTAGTAACAACAACGACAACAACAAAGCTCTGTTAGCACAGATACAATTAACTAGTGCAGTTGAAGTGGCCACAGTAGGCTGCTTGAGCAGATCTGTTGGATACCTCTCCAAAGAGATGGCTAATGGCCAAAGCCAGGTGCTGAGGAGGAGGCTCCTTCATTTTTTTCTTTTGTTGAGAGAGTGGGGCTCTGAGACGATATCCCTCTTTGTGGCTCAGGCTGGACTCAAACTTACGATCCTCCTGCCTTAGCTCCTAATTACTGGGACCGCAGGTGCATGCTACCACATCTGGCCTGCCTTTACACCCTTAAATTAAAAAGCGTGTTGGTGGATACTTACTTTATTAGAAATTTGGGAGCTAATTTTTAAAATGTGTACTCATTTTAAAAATAACAAATTCAAAATATTTTAGTATAAAATATCTTCATAAAAGTGTTTATTTGGCCGGGCAGTGGTGCCTCACGCCTTTAATCCCAGCACTTAGGAGGCAGAGGCAGGCAGATTTCTGAGTTTGAGGCCAGCCTGGTCTACAGAGTGAGTTCCAGGACAGCCAGGGCTACACAGAGAAACCCTGTCTCGAAAACCAAAAAAAAAAAAAGTGTTTATTTGCCAGTTGTAGCACGCCGGTAGGATTTGCTGAAGGAAGCAGAGGCAAGAGGATCACGAGTTTGAGGCCAGCCTGGGCTACACATTTTAAAGGAGCTGGAGAAATGGCTCAGTGGTTAAGAGCACTGACTGCTCTTCCAAAGGTTCTGAGTTCAATTCCCAGCAACCACATGGTGGCTCACAACCATTTAATGGGATCCAGTGTCCTCTTCTGGTGTGTCTGAAGACAGCTACAGTGTACTCATATACATAAAATAAATCTTTTTTTTTTAATGTTGATTTCCCAAAACCAAATAATTTTGTGAGAAAAATGACCTTAAACATTTTTTTTCAAAGATCTTTAAGGCCTGGTTAAATTGTTACTTATCTACTTCCTCACTAACATTTTGATTAAAGTGTGTGAAGAAAATTCAATCTCCCACAAGTAGAGGTGGAAAGAGGGGAGCTTTATGATGCTGTCTTAGGTTCATGAATGCTTTAATACCTTGTTTTGTAAATGTTCTACTGAAAGATAGAAAAATCATAAGTTGATCCCCTGAACCCTACTCTTAAAAGCAAAGACATAAAAACCTGTAAGTCAAACACTGTGTTGCCTCAGTCCCAGGAAATTAGCTGACCATTTGAACAGATGGCCCTAACTAAACAAACCTTAAGATTCATGGTGTCAGGATGCTATGGGCCCGAGATTAGCTTGGCCGGGCTTTGAACTAACAGCCCTGAGACAGTTGGTGCCAGGATGCTAAAAGTTTGAGATAAGCCTGACCCCCTTGAACTGGAGCTCATGATATATAGTGTGAAACTAGTTCGAAATAGCCAATTATAAAGTGACACACCATCCATCTTAGGAATTTGAGATCAATGTATCGATGACCTAGTGACCTGTTCCCCCTCCTTCCCCCTTCCCTAACTCCACTCTCAGCCTTCCCTCTTCCCTAACTCCACCCCCACCTGGTTTGTAGATTCCCCCTTAAAAGCTGTAAACTTCTTTTGTTCTTTTGCTGAATTCCGCTGCCCCTGCGGGCTTGAAGGAAAGACAGCCCTGGCTAGCCAGTAAACCTCTTGCGATTTGCATCAAGTTGTGTTTCTCATGAGTGATTTGGGGTGCGTCTGCAGTTCTTCACCAATGTGAGGTCCTTTTCATTTGGGTTTTACACTACCATATAAAGACCTGCATGTGAGAGTACCACACCAGTTTAGTCAGAAAGACTTAAAGTGTTAAACTTTCATGTTCATGGTTAAAAAGTACGTTTTCTGTAATTTTTCCTGACAGCTAGAGGACTGTAATTGTCATAAAAGATTCTCAGTAATTTGCCTAATGTTATCAGCTGACTTTAACTCATCTTCCAAGAAAACTCTTTGTCAAGTAGGGAAGTCTGAGTAGCTGTGTCCCAGCAAAATAGGCCATTTATATCTTAACCCAGACATTTGGACTGGTACTGTGTCTGAAGTATACCACTATGTGTTTTTTAAATTTAGTACAATGAGTAATTTCAGTTTTGCTAAGAACATTATATATAACTGGCTTGTGTTCTCATTTTAATATAAGTTTACAGTAATGAAGAACACATGACCTGGGACAGCTGCTGCCATTACCTTGATTCTTTTTTTTTATTTTTGTTTTTTTGTTTGTTTGTTTTTTCAAGACAGGGTTTCTCTGTGTAGCCCTGGCTGTCCTGGAACTCACTTTGTAGACCAGGCTGGCCTCGAACTCAGAAATCCGCCTGCCTCTATTACCTTGATTCTTGCTACCTCATCCAAATGTGATGGATGGATGGATGGATGGATGGATGGTGTCAATGTCATTGTACCTGGATAAGCCATGAGATAGAAGCAAATGTTACTTAATACAAAATGTGTTTGTTGTCAAGAGTTTGTGTAAAAGAAAGTATTCTGTAATTAGTGGTACTGGTTCTGGAAGGTTGCAGACACCTCACCCCAGCTGGAGACTGGCAGTGCTTGATTTCTTTAGTAATTGCAATAGGTGAGGGAACCAGGGGGCTGTCAGCCTCTCAGTTCCTATGTAGACTTGCTTGGCTGGGGCACCCTGCCAGTTAACCCTTGATGACTGTATGCACATATGTGCCTGGAGCCCACAGAGGCCAGAAGAGATCATTGGATCCCCTGGAATTGGAGGTACAGGTGGTTGTAAGCTGCCGGATGGGTCCTGGGAACCAAACTTGGGTCTTCTGCAATAGGAGCCAGTGTTCTTAACCCCTGAGCTATTGTTCTTAAGGAGCACAGTGGTCTGTTGCTAAAATACTCAGCCCTTTTATTTGAATTCAGGTTAATAGTCTCAAAATAGTAGTTGACATGTCATTGGCACCTTAGTTCTTTGTGGAGGAGTTTTGTTGAGTAAGACAGGAAGTTAGTGTCTTTACAAGGAAGACAGTAAATTAGCATGTGTACAGTCAAGGAATTGTGTGGTCACATTCTTTGTTTCTCCTACTTGGAGTTTTGTAATTATCTAGACTGAGTCAGGAATTCCATCTTTTTAGCGTCTGGTTGTCTCATAAAACCACAGGCTGAGGAAACAAGTCTTTTTCTTTCAAACCAATGATTTTCCCTTAAGTTTAACAAAAATACAGTTTCGTAATTCTTTTTATAAGAAGGTATTGCACAGAGAATAGTTTGAGAAAAAAATTTCAGTTTTACTGCAAAGCAAGGGAAGGTATGCTCATGCTGTGAGAAGTTCTCGCTGTGGGACCAGGCAATACCTGCCCGTCCTGGAAGGTCCCAGGACAGCTGACAGCTGAAGTGTTGTCATTCTGAGGAGCTGTAGAGCTCGTTGTGCTTCCTCACAGAGCCTGGGTGAGTGAGGGCTTGTTGACAGGAGTCAACTGAAAAGTCTTCATCCAGCGAGTATAATGGCTTCCCCATATTTGCAGATGGAGTCCCCTTCCCCTAATCTTCTCCCCACATGTACTGTAGCCCCTCCCAAGGCCACATGCAAGTAGGACAGACTTGCATATACCTGATTGGGAGTAGTAGCTGGGTAATCAGGTAAGTGTGCCATGGGCCCTCCTTTCTATGAGGGGACAGAGTCAGTCAAGTCCAGTTGTGGTCTTTGGAAACAAGTGCAGCTAAATTCATGAAGATGCCAGCTCTTTAGCTTGATCACTAGTGCTGTCCAGCTTCTTACGTTCTGCATTACACAGGGAACTTGATGATCCCAGATCTGGCTGATAGTGAGGGTATGCAGATTAGGATGGGTGGTCTGAGATAATGCAAGTGTACCAGAGGAACCCAGCACACGGGGCCAATCATAAACATATTTATATATCAGACTCATCACCTAGGACATTTCTAGAACCAGGATATAGCTCAGTGTGTGCAGGGTCCTAGATTTAATTACCAGCACTACAAATAACAAAGAAAATGTAGGAAACAGAAGAAAGCACACATTGCATTAGCCGTCAAGAGGTAAAGTCTTCATTGTCTGGTGTGTAGAGACCTCTCATTGACTTGAAATCAGCAGAATATATCTTAGCAGCAGGGAATACTTTATTTAGACTTGTATTGAACTGCAAGTTGTACTTTATGTCCTGCACATCGCTTAGTTTTGCTGTGTAAGCCAAGTTATATAACATTTTATTCCAAATGTTCATTGTAATAAGTTTTTTTGGTATTGGGGGACGTTTCTGTTAGAATCAGAAAGCTGTGTCTTGGAATGGCTTCTTTTTGGCAGTTTGGAATATGAAGAGTCAGTCTGGATTTCTTTTGCTTTTCAGATACTTCTGTGCTAGGGCCTAACTATATTGTTCATATAGTCAGAGCTTGTGTTAAGGTGCGTTCTCAAGCATGTGTGGAGTAGGGACCTTGGTTCTTGCTAAGACTCAGGCTCTTTCCTTCAGGGCAAGGCTGGAAGAGCCTGCAAGGTCTTGGTTATAATATGGAGTATTAATGCTGCTAACATTGTCTTCTTTTCACTTATAAAACTTAATCACAGCCTGGCAATGGTGGCACACACCTTTAATTCCATTACTTGGGAAGCAGAGGCAGGTGATCTCTGTGAGTTTGAAGCCATCCAGGTCTATGGAATTAGTTCCAGGACAGTGAAGGCTATACAAAGAAACCTTGTCTCAAAAAAAAACAAAAACAAAAACAAACAAACAAACAAAAAAAACAAACAAACAAAAAAAAACACCAAGAACTAAAACCAAACACCAAACAAACAAACAAAAACCTCAAACCTACCTTAATCACATTCAAGTCTTTGATTTTCAATGTTTTTATTTTGTTTTAATTTTCTCTTTCCAAAGGGATTTTGCTGTGGGGATCTGTAACAAAATCAGTGAAATGATTCAAGGTATGTATGTTTTATATGATAATGTGTATCTGCTGTATGCCAAAAATGCCTGAGGTGCTTAGGATATAGAAATAAAGCAAGACCCTTACTGTCATGTAACCTAACTTCTAGTCTAGTGATCTGTAGACAGATACAGAGAGGGTGTATCAAGTGCTACACAGAGACTGGCAGGGAGAGAGTCTGGGTGACATGGTGGAGGGCAGGATGACTTGTACTTCACCCAAGCTGATGTCAGAGCCCTAATGAAATAACATGAAAGAAGGAAAGGGTGTGGCCCGCAGAGAGGGGAGCAGTGCCAGCATGTGCTTTGCAGGTCTGACAACATCTGCCCAGGACTTCCCGTTGCTACCAAGATCAGGCCCCAGTTGTGTCTCACGACCCCATGTTAATCTTCATAGCGTCTGTAAAAGGCAGCTCTGGCTGTAGCCTTGTGCAGTTCTCAGGAACACTGCTCCCTTTGCCTTCTGAGAAGTGGCCTTGCCATGCTGTGCAGCTTGATGATGTGTTAGATCTTTCCACACAATGAGATGGAGTGAGGTGATGGACTCAGGCCATTTGGTCTTGAGACTATAGCTTTAAGCCCTGTGCTGTCTTTCCTCTCTAGAGCATGGATTTCTTTAGGATATTTTTTTTTTTCTCCTTCCCTTCTTCTTGCTCCGGCCCACTTGCTTCAGCCCAAAGGTTTTTAAATTTTACTTATTATATGTAGGTACACTGTAGCTGTCTTCAGACACCCCATGAGAAGGCATCAGATCTCATTACAGATGTGATTACTGGGATTGCTCATTACATGTGGTTGCTGGGATTTGAACTCAGGACCTCCAGGAGTGCTCTTAACCAGCCCAGGATATTTTCTATGTAATTTAAGTGTAAAGAAAATTTAATTTGCTCACTCAGAACAAGAGACAAATGCAGTTTTAGCCTGCCCCCTTTTATTCCTTTGTGGTTTTTTTTCTACCAAAAATGGTGTTCCTGTGAGGCTAGCTTTGTGACATTATGAAGAACATCACCCATTCACTGAGCAGGTTTTTGTGTTGTTGGTTTTTGGTGGTGGTTTTTAATTTTATTTTGTGTGTAAGCATGTTTTGCCTGCATGTGTGTCTGTGCACCATGTGCATGCCTGATGCCTAGAATGCCAGAGGGGTGTGAGAGCCTATGGAGCTGGAAGTAGAGAAGGTTGTAAGCCATGGTGTGGATAGTGGGCAGCAAACCCGCGTCATCTACAAGAGCAACCACTACTCATAACCATTGAGCCGTCTTTCCAGCCCCCTGAGCAGGTATTTATTAAGTGCCTGCTGTGTTACCTATGATATCATCTTTTGTTAAGATAATTTATAAAGGAACCATTTACAAAAGGATAGACATGCTGTAGGTTAATGTATCCCAAGCCCCCAATAGCTTTTATAGCCCTCTGGAAGTAAGCAGCAGAACCATCTTGCTGGCCTTTGTGCCTTTTAAAAGCACTGTGCTAGACATGGTGGCGCACACCTTTGATCCCTCTGCTTGGGGGCAGAGGCTGGCAGAGCTCTATGATTTCAAGATCAACCTGGTCTATAGCAAGTTCCAGGCCAGCCAGGGCCACATAGAGAAACTAAAGCAGTTTCTACTTCCATACTTTCTGATAAATCTACTGAATTTTTTTTATTAGTTCTAGTATAATTATCTTTAATGTTACAACCATTATGATGTATAATACAAATTGTTTGTAAGTGAAACTTTGCTAATTAAATTACACCTTCCTTATTTTTTAATTAAGAACAATCTCAGCTGTCATTAAGTAATGTCAGACAACTGACCACTTGTTGTATTCAGGTTTAGCTACGCCAGTGGACCTGAAGCTGAAGCTGATCCCCATCCTGCAGCACATGCACCATGACGCTATCCTGGCCTCCAGTGCCCGTCAGCTCTTACAGCAGCTCGTCACATCCTATCCCTCCACCAAAATGGTCATCGTGTCTCTGCACACGTTCACTCTGCTTGCGGCCTCCTCTTTGGTTGACACACCCAAGCAGGTAATTTCCATTTTAAGTTACATGGTTCCATTTGTGTATAAGGAGAAAGAAGTCCAAGCCTGAGTCTGTAGCTGCTCATGAGCGCTCTGAGCTACAGGGAGTTCATTCTACAATCTAGGGGTTTCCCTAAGTAGCGTAGCACTGGCCTCTACTGACAGTTTCAGGAAGGATAGATATCATTCACAGAATAACTTTGCTGTCTCTGTAGATTCAACTTCTGCTGCAGTATTTGAAGAATGACCCCAGGAAAGCTGTGAAGAGACTTGCTGTTCAGGACCTGAAGCTGCTTGCTAGTAAGACGCCACACACGTGGAGTAAGGAGAATATTCAGGTACATATCACTTAAGAAAAAAACGCTAAATTACCTAAGGTGGCACAGGTCAGATGAAATTTCTTCCTTTAATACTTCATAGTGAGGCTTAAATGTCAACAACTGAAACCCCCAAAGATGAGCTCAGACATCCCTGTGAATGTTTGTCTTGCCTTGTGTCGTTTAGTGCCTCTGTCATCAGACAGTTGTCTTGCTTATTTGACATCTGAATGTATTCCCACAAGTGCAGATGACATTCAAGGCCAGAAGGCACCAGATCTGGAGTTGGACTTAAAGGAAGTTGTGAACCACCCAGTGTGCAGAACCAAACACAGGTCCTCTGCAAGTTACTCTCAACTACACATCCATCTCTGTAGCCCCTGCCTCCTCCCGCCTCATGATACATGTGTTTTAAAAAGAAAAAATAAAGGTAGCTCTAAGACAGTGGTTCTCAACCTGTGGGTCATGACTCCTTTGGAGGATGAACACCATTTCATAGGTGTTGTTTAATACCATCGGAAAATGTAGATTTTTACAGTATGATTTATAGGAATAGCAAAATTACAGTTATCAAGAACAATGGAAATAATTTTATAGTTGGAGGTCATCATAACATGAGGAACTGTATTAAAGGGTCACAATGTTAGGAAGGTTGAAAACCACTGGTCTGAAATTTTTGTCATTAGAATTTATAATCTGGAGTCTCGTTTCCTGAAGGGAAGAGGAGTAGTTTGGGCTGTTCTGGATAAACGTGGCCTGTGTAACCATGAACACAACAGCCTTGGTTCCTTGCACAAGAGCTGCACAAAAAATAGGACATGACAGGTTAGAGAAGGGGTCGGAGGGATAGATGGACATATGGGAGGGTAGTGGTGAGCATGCGCATACTGTACTGTGTACATGAGAGGGTAATGGGAAAGTATGTTTATAACTGTACTGTGTACAGGAGAGGGTGATAGCTGAGTGTGTTCATAATGTATTGTGTATACGTATGAAATTATCAAACGTTAAAAGAAAAGAAAAAACTCAAGGAGGATGTTCAGATGTGGTGTATGCCTACAGTTCCAGGTCAGAGGCAGGTGGATTAGCGTTGCCTACCCAGTTTGCACCAGGCTAGGCTGCATCCAGAAAACACTGTCTGGGAGAAAAGGCATCCACTTGGAGAAATTAAGGATGTCTATGTCTAGAGACCAGAGGGTGGATGTAGCTGATGTTATACATTGTAGAGTCACCATTGTGTACAGATGTGTAAAGCCTCAGGACTGGATGGGTGCTAAGGAGAGAACAGGACAGAACGTTAGGAGACACCAGTTGAAGAGCCTGATAGGAACAGCTCATGGACGATTGAGTGGTGAGAGAGATGGGAAAGCAAGTCTTCCTAGCCTTAGCTCTGTCATGGATCTGTTGGTGGATAAATGCATAAAATGATGTGAAGCTTCTCAGTTTCAGATGTCTGTTCTAACTGAATAGTTATTGACACGTATGGACCTTGGATCTGACTTGTTTTTTATGTGAAAGTTCTTTACAGTAAATAAATAGATTACAATCAGCCATGAGATACTGTTGCATCTGGACTGTTGGCTGAGAGTAAGAGTGTAGAGTTAGTTGCATTGCACCAGAGGATGGAGCCAGTTTTGACTTTACCAATGTGGTATGGTTCTGCTGTCAATGTGGTATGGTTCTGCTGTCAATGTGGTATGGTTCTGCTGTCAATGTGGTATGGTTCTGCTGTCAATGTGGTATGGTTCTGCTGTCAATGTGGTATGGTTCTGCTGTCAATGTGGTATGTTTCTGCTGTCAGTCAATGTGGTATGGTTCTGCTGTCAATGTGGTATGGTTCTGCTGTCAGTCTAGTGCCTGGGAAAAGGTACCCTGCTTCAGATTGTTGGAACTGGCCAGGAAAGGAGGCAGATGACAAGGGCAGAATTCTGGAGTAGACGACACTGGAAGGCTTCTGTGTACAAGGGGTTAGTTCTGCTTACTTCACACAGTAGCAGGAAGAGGACAAGGTAATATCCTGACAGAGGTGGTAGGTTGACAGGTGGTACCTGAAGAACCATCTTGTGATTTTACTCAGTTATCTTCACATTTATTTGTCTATTTGGGTGGATGGGGTTGTGTGTGCACACGGAGGTCAGAGGACAGTAAATGACTTATGGGAGTTGGTTTTCTCCTTCCACTCTGAAGCTTCCAGGGATTGAACTCCACTTATCAGGATCGATGATGAGTGTCTAACTGTTGAGCATCTCCCTAGCTCTCTTTGTTTATTTTAGTTAGGAAAGAATAATGACTGACAGTATGTGGATAAGAATGAGAGAGAAGAGGTTTGCAGAAGCAGAAACATGGGTATACTCAGAAGCAGACGGTTGCTGGGAGTTGACAGATTTAGTGTGTGATGTCTGGCAAATGTGTTTTTCGGGTCGTCTGAAAGGCTACATGATGGGTAAGGTAACTTTGGACCTTTGCTTTTTCTGGATTTTAGTAGATTTTAGAATTGGATCTACAAAGTCATAATAAAATGAACTGGGTATGTTATCTCTTCCCGGTCTGTAGCACAGAAGTGTTCTCTTTCCTGAGGGCACAGCTTGTGTGCTATACTGAATTGGAGGCTTTCTCCAAGAAGTATTCTGAGAACATTTCCCATTACTGTGGTCATCACAGTGACATTTTCTGCCTCTTTGTGAGTCGTTGGATGTCCTTGATGTGAGTCATCTTTCTTCAAGCTCATGATGTTTCAGTTTGTAACACATTTGCTATATTCTTAATATTGTAGGTCTCTGTGTGCCCTCTGATGCCTGCTTTCTTTCTGGTTGGTTGGTTTTGACAGTGCTGGGGTTGGATTCAGCATGCATTTCCAGTGCCCTGCACTGTGCTCCTTAAGTCTGCACTTGCTGCTGGAACTTGTGTGTGTGTGTGTGTGTGTGTGTGTGTGTGTGTGTGTGTGTGTGTGTGTGTGCATGCGTGCTTTTCAAGTGTCACTTAAAGCTATTAATTTCCTATTTCATAGATTGGCTATATCCCATAAATTATGATGTTATCCCATAAATTATGATGCCATTAATTTGGGATGCATTTTTAAAAGATTTGATGTGGTATAATTTGTTTATAGAAGCTTTCTGGGTTCAGTTTAATGTGTTTTTATACATTGGTTTCTCTAACCACTGACACAAACTAAAATACAGGACATTTTCTTCACCCTAAAACTTCCTCGGTGTCTATAACCAGTCCTTCTCCAGCTGCTGATAATACCCAACTTGATTTCTGCCCCTCTGATTGTATGGGGCTGAAAAGATGGCTCTGTGCATAAACACAGCTGCCTTGCAAGCCTGATTATTTTGTTATATAGACTATTGTTTCGGAGTATCTGATCACACTGTGAACCCTGAAACTGCATTACTTACTGGAAAAAGCTGTTTATAGTCGTGTGGCTCATCCTTAGGATGCACCTTTAATTCCTCTGGCTGGAATACGGATCTGTCTCTCCCCTGTGTGCTCACCCTGACTGTCTTCCTCTCCCACTAACAGCTCCCTGCTCCATCTTCCTGTTCCTGTGCAACAACTGCCGCTCTTGATGCAGTTGTTTAAGTGGGTTTTTTTTTATTATTATTATTGAAAATAGATCCACGAGGATAATAATTTCTCAGAGTTCAAGCTGGACAGTGAGTGAATGAAGCACACGTCTTCGTTCTCTTCCCTGGGGTTTCCTGTGCAGACGTGACAACTATAAATGCGAAAATGTCTCCATCCACCTGTGCCTGTCTTTCCCTGTAAAAATGAGAATATTGTATGTGCACTCTGTAGCTTTGGTCACATAACAGTCCACCTTGGAGAGCATTCCTCTTAGCAGACAGTGGTGTGTTCTTCCTGGCTTTACAGTGTTCCCTTTGTGTTCCAGTCTCGTTGGGAGTTAGAACCATTCCAGCACCTGTAACGGTTTATCACAATCACTTTGTGAACATGAGTTTTTAAAAGTGAGATTGGTTGGTCCAATAATATGTATTTAATACCTTTAATTTGAAAACTATGGGAAATTTTAAATACCTGAATTTAAATGGGTTCTTATGAAGTGTATCTGTACTGGTTTTTATTGGATTTTGCTTGTTAGCAGGAACCTCGTGTGCTTCCTGGCTAGTTACTGATCTTAAATGATGCAGTTTTGTCAATTGGCATCATATTGAGTCTTAATACTTTTTAGAGTTATATTCTTTATTAACCATTAGAAAAGAGACAGATTTTTTGTTTGTTTGGTTGGTTGGTTGATTGGTTGGTTTTTTTGGTTTTTCTGTGTAG
Organism: Arvicanthis niloticus; assembly: GCF_011762505.2. Taxonomy (NCBI): domain Eukaryota; kingdom Metazoa; phylum Chordata; class Mammalia; order Rodentia; family Muridae; genus Arvicanthis; species Arvicanthis niloticus. The sequence goes on from NC_047667.1 coordinate 64,851,811, forward strand.
CCCTGGCACTCACTCTGTAGACCAGGCTGGCCTCAATTCAGAAATCCACCTGCCTCTGCCTCCCAAGTGCTGGGATTAAAGGCCTGTGCCACCACTGCCCAGCAAGAGACAGAGATTTAATTTTATTTTATCCAGTTGTTTTATATAATAAAAAATACATTAATAAATTAATAAAAAGTAATTCATCCAATTTGAAATGTCATTAGCATGTTTTTAAAAGCTCGTACATATTTGCACCTCTTCTTATTTTTTGCCCAAATATTTCTGGATTAAAAAAAAAAGAAAATTCTGTGCCAGGTGTGGTGGCCCATGCCTTTAATACCTTGAACTCTGTGAGTTCAAGGCCAGCCTGGTCTACCTAGTGAACTCTAGAATAGCCAGGGCTATGTAGAACAACCCTGTCTCAAAAAAGTAATATAATATTTATAATTAGATATTCTAAATCACATCTCTCCCCAAATCCTGTTAATGGTTTAATTGGGATCTGTCTACATTTATGATTTTCCAAATTTTTATTTTAAAATTTTCCAAAGTTTTATTTTAATTTTTTCTCTGTAAGTAAGTTTAGTTCAACAAGACAGTTGTCCTGTGATAGAGGCGCACATTACCCAGAATGAAGTAGACTCTTTGTGCTCTGAGCACATGCTCCTAGTTCACTGCAATGAAAAACAAGACCTACATCATGCTTATTCAGTACCTCAGGCTGCTGCTCTCAGTGTCATAGTGACCCGGACAGCCAGAGACCAGCAAGCTTTCCATGTACTGAATTACTGAGAAGTAACACCCATACCCAATTCTCCTTTATTACTAGTTCACATTAGTCTACCACATTTGTTATGAGGGGCCAGGATGGGGTAGGAGTCAGAACTCAGTACACTTAAGATATGGTGGACTCTGAGTTTGAGCCTCAACACTGGGAAAATGTAGTAAGAAAGTCCTTGCTGCCACACTATGTGTTTTCTCTGGGTTCCTTTGGTTTTTACCCATGCCCTTTTTCTGTTCTTGGACACCATATTACACCAGGTTATGTCTTTATAGCTCCTTTAAGGACTCTGATAGTGTGATCTGTTTTGTTTTTTTTTATCATGGAAAAAATACATTAAAGTTTTGGGTTTTTTAAAAGCTAATAAATATAGATAAACTGGATAGTATAGACGTATGTATGTTTTGATGTATTAATTCATTTTCTCTCTCTCTCTCTCTCTCTCTCTCTCTCTCTCTCTCTCTCTCTCCATTTCAGGCACTCTGTGAGTGTGCACTGCACACTCCTTATGACAGCTTGAAACTAGGGATGTTGTCTGTCCTCTCCACACTGTCAGGGACCATTGCCATTAAACATTACTTCAGTGTAGTTCCAGGTAAGGCAAAGGTAAGGTGAGAATTCCTTTATCTGTGTTCCTGTCTCAGGAACACAGTTTTCTCTGTACACCTTTAAGCTGCACAGGTTTCACTTTGGTAACCTATCATGTGCTTGTGATTTATTTGAGGATTGTTTCTTAATTAGTACCTGTGATTATAGAAGTGTGTGCCCTTGTCATTCCTGGGAACGAGCTTGCTTATTCAGTAAACTTAAAGCTAAAGTTCTTTTGTTCTGGGGGCCAGAGAGATGGCTCAGAAGTTGAGGGCACTGACTGCTCTTCCAGGGGTCCTGAGTTCAATTCCCAGCAAACACAAAGTGGCTCACAGCCATCTGTAATGGGATCTGATACTCTCTTCTGGTGTGTCTGAAGAGAGTGACAGTATACTCACATACATTAATTAAATAAATAAAATCTTTTTAAAAAGTTGTTTTGTTCTTTTAATGAAAGTTTTGTTACATTTCTGTTACTTCCTTTTCCTATCAGTTAATTTGAATTAAATAAGTCTAAGAACATTTATTTGTTCTTTTCATGACCATATGGCATGATTTTATTGGGTAAATTCTCTGCCACATGTCTTGATAGGAACTAGAAAGCATGATGTCTCTGTTGCCCTCTGATATTCTATGTCTTCCTTGCTGTGAGTGTCCGTATGTGGTCTGGACTAATGGTTGCCATGACGGACTGAATTGGGAGCCACAAATAAGTAGACGTGAGGGATAATGCATTGTGTGTGCATAGAATGGTGACTGTAAGACATGCAGTCTCTGGAAGGCACTGCCACGGAGGCTGTGTGTCACAGCTGGTCCCTGTGGTGTGTGTACATTGGTCACAGTGTGTTTAGTAGAGGAGTTTGGGGGCTTTGATCTTAGCTATTCTTTGGCCTCTCCTTCCATATTTTAACCTTAGTATTGCAGTCTTTCTAGTAATCCTGTGAGCTACTTGCTATATGTTACCTATTTTGTATAATGAGGTGTGTAATATTTTGTGTCTTAAAACTGTTTTCTTTGCTCTTGTCATCATTCAACAGTTTGAATTGCATTCTGATGATAGTTCTGGTGTCTCCAGAGGTCACTCATGGCTGCAATTCTCTGGAGCCTGGACCAGAACTGGATAGTCGAAGGTCACTCCTTTCACAGTCTAGAACAATGGTTCTCAGCCTGTCGATCAACCCACAGGGGTCAGATATGAGATACTTACATTATAATTTATAACAATAATAAAGTTACAGTTATGAAGTAGCAACAAAATAATAGTGTGGTTGGGGTCACCACAGCATGAGGAGCTGTATTAAAGGGTCACAGCATGAGGAAGGTTGAGAACACTGGTCTAGAGTGTGAAGGCTTTAGCTGAGCTGCTTAAGGTATCTGTCTTCTTTGTTTGACTCTCAGGGATCTATCTTGGTTCTCAGGATGTTTGGTAATGCCAAATAAAAGCCATTCTGTTTTATTTGTTGTTTTACTGCCAAAGCAAGTCATATGGCTAAGCCCAGCTAGGTGTGAAAAAATAAGTTAACTTTGATAAAAGGAAACAAGCAAAACAAACAAACAAAAAAAATCCCCTGGGATAGAGAGAGTGTCCTACCTTTCTGTAAGAACAGTGCATCATTCATCCAGTGTGTTTTGAATACATTAATCTTTATAAATCTTATTCCTAGTCTTTTACCTGATAGTTAACATTCTTGCCTCTGGAACCATGTGGCTTTGTCTTAGGACATCATTTCACATGAATGATAATTAAATTTTTAAAAATCACAAGTTGTGATGATAAATATGCCTTTAAACCCAGCACTTGAGAGGCAGAAGATCTCTCTGAGTTCCTGGACAGCCAGGGATAAAGAGACTGTAACAATAATAATAATAACAATAACAACTAACAATAATAAAATTAAAATTTTCAATTTTTATGCTTTAAAAGCATGATATCAGCCAATATCTACACATATTGATGGTATATAAAATTTCAGATTACATTATTGTGTACAACTAGAGATAAAGTTACACAAAGAATATTTCAAAAAGCAATAAATTTATGCTGGTTTGTGAGATTTGGAGACATTTCTGTTTCCTTTGGGCTTTTCTGCTCCTTCCCCAACAAATTTTCTAGTAGTAAATCTTAATAGGTAAAAAAATATTAAGTTATAAAACATCATGTGAAGAAGAAAGAATGGCTACACCCTAGGAGTTCATTTTCCACAATTCTCAAAAAAACTGGCTATGTAGTTTCAGCTTTGTAATATTTTGTCCATCTTAAAACACAAGAATTTTACCTAACTGGTATTGTTTACAGGAATTAGTAAGTGGTTATATAGCTTACACTGTCTGGGACTGTCTTGGCTCATGCCTGAAGTAATTTTCAACCATGTTGACTTCACGCTCAAGACTCTGGTATAAGAGACAGGTCGGACTGGACAGGAACCATGAGAGGAATAGAAAAGGCCAAGATCTGATTCTTCATGAGGCTCAGACATTTACAACCAAGAGCTTCTCTCCTATAAATTAAAATATCCACAGCATAGAACTCATGTCACAGACGTAGGAATCTGAGTTTTAAGAGATAGCAGGCTTTTCTGTTGTTGTTCCTCACTCTCTTGCTCTTACTCTGTCCTCTCATCCCTTCCCCCTTCTCTCTCCATGTGCTCATGGCTGGCCTCTACTTCACTTCTCCTTCTTCTCCTCCTCCTCTTCCTCCTCCTCCTCCTCCTCCTCCTCCTCCTCCTCCTCCTTCTCCTCCTCCTCCTTCTTCCTCTCTCTCTCTCTCTCTCTCTCTCTCTCTCTCTCTCTCTCTCTCTCTCTCTGCCTTTCTCTGCTTCTGTTACCTTCTTAACGCTCCTCCCCATGCCCTGAATAAATTCTATTTTATACTGGGGTGTGTGTGGCTACAGAAGAGTACTGTGTAGTTAGCAAGTCTATGACCGTGATGGTGGGCTACTAAACACCTTTGTACTGTTTCTTCTGTAAAAATAAAGTGGATCCACTGAATCGCAGTATCTTTGACAGCTGTGTGGTCATGGATTCTTATGTGAACCTCTTGAGGTATAACATCAGCAATTTGGGGCAGGAAGAAGCAAGCAAAGTGTTCTTCCTTGACCTTGTTTTGTCTGACAGGAAGATGGCATTGGCGTCACCATTTGGCTGAGAATCCATCAGCTCTTGAGATGCAGCCTGTAGTTACTTTGGCTTCAATACTGTTTCTCAATCAATTTTCATTATTGTTTTTATGGGGAAAGTCCTATATTGATTTTAAAAGGCAGTCATTGAAAAATGGATGGCACACTTCTATTTTACCCCAGCCAAGGAGGAAGAAATGGGGGTGGTGTATTATTAATGGAGTCAAGGGAAGAAAATACTGTTAATTTATTAGATATTTACTCATAAAGCTGAGAAAATTGAACCTCCAAACTGAATTGCTTTCTTTATGAATGAATTTTAATCTGAGTTACTTTTCTCTGCTTGTTTAGGAAATGTAGGCTCTTCCCCCAGATCTTCTGATTTAGTCAAATTAGCCCAAGAATGCTGTTACCATAGCAACAGGGGCATCGCAGCTCATGGAGTGAGAGTGCTAACTAATATAACTGTATCTTGTCAAGAAAAAGGTAAGTGCACTCAGGACAGGCTTGTGTGCTGCTCTGCAGCTTGAACAGGGTTCTGTGGGTTGTGTCGTTCAGTCCTTAGCTTATGTGCACTGATGCATGTGTCTTAGGGCTGTCTAATTTGTGTGAAGCCCTTAGGACTGCAATTGTGGAGTTGACATGTCTAGTAGGGCATTGCCTGGTTTCCGCACTCTGTTCACTGTGGTGTGTGTGGGACAAGGACAGCCTACATAAGATTCAACTGTACAACAACTGGAAAATTACTTGGGTTGTGTAGGTTCTTAAATAGCTAGTGTCTTCACTTGGTGGCAGTTGAGCTGGCAGGAACATGACTGGATTTTCATAGAACCCATCTCTAGGTACATGCAACAGTGAGCTGACTTACACAAACAAGGAGGATATATTTTATTATCTTCCTGACATCTTTTTAAAGTGTAACACTGGAAATGTTTCATGCCTCCATTCAAGAATGGGAAGTCCATTTTGGACAGTATGTGCTTCAGTGATCATGTTGACCTTTATGGGGCCACAAGCTCAGCAGTCCTCCTACCCACAGCACAGTGTGCTTTTTGTCCCAGTATTTCTTCACACTGTTTGCCAAGGCCGTACAGCAATTTATGAAACATTCTCAAAGTGGATATTTGATTGATTTGACTTCTTGAGTAAAAAGCATTTTTTGCATGTGGTATAAGAAACTGCTGTATAGTCTCAGGGACCCACAGACATTTGGCAGTACAGTGCTATAGCTGCAGGACATACCCAGAGCTTTCTTCTTAGGGCCAGTGCTTTGCAACTTTCATCAGAATCTAAAAGGTATTGGACCAACTGAAAATGCACCTGCATGGTTTATGTCTGATGGGGCACGGTTTTCTTAGCTGTGCTGGTAGTGATATTTCAGTTTCTCTTTATAGCTTCATGACCTTACTTGTTGATTTAATATGAATATTTTATATCTTCAATAATGTGGTAGATTTAAGGTATCTGAAGATAGCCATTATATTTCAGAAACAATTTGCATGTGCTTTTCTATATGGTTATATTTTAAATTTTTTCATGCAGGGTATTTAATTTTGATTATTCTTTCCCCTTTTCAGGAAACTTAGATTTGCATGTTTATTTCCTGTATTAGACATGATATGTCTTTATGTCTGTGTTTTTGTATGCTGTCTGTCTCCTGACCACCCAACCTAATATTTTTTCCAGATCTCTTGTCACTGGAGCAAGATGCTGTCTTTGGCCTGGAATCCCTTCTGGTGCTTTGTAGTCAAGATGACAGTCCAGGTGCTCAAGCCACTGTGAAGGTGAAGATGACATCATTTAATATACTGCCTCTTTCCATAGCCTAAACTGTGGAGTAATCCCTCGGGTGCAGGCTATCTACTCTGCCATAGCTCCTCAGTTAAATCGTTATAAGGCAACCACGCACGAAATGTGACGGTTGGAGGGGAGGGCATGACTTCACTAGCCGTGGGTAGTCAGCTAGATTTCCAGTGCCAGGCCTGGTTTTTCTCGCTTTGAGAAAGTCTGACGTCTAAGTAGAAATCTGTTGGTTACTGAAAGGGTGTATGTGCCACTATTACATCTCTAGGTCTGTTTTTTACCATGATGTCCATAGGTGTCACAGCTAAGTAGGACTCATTATTGCTTCTGTCCTTTGGAAGCTTGCCTGGTACCTTCTGGTACTGTGAAGGCTAGTCCTCAGGAGGAGGATCTCAGGTCAGTTTCAGAGCAGGAGCCTCCATGCCCTGTTTCTGAAGTTGCCAAGAATTACAGATTTTAGTAAGATATTGGACTTAGTATAGTAACTGTACATAGAGGACCAGGAAGGTTCCGGTGTTAGAGGCTTCTCCATATGTGTAATAGGATGTTGACATTTCAATAAGGAGCTGTAGCACCAATCAAAGGTGCAGTGCTATAATGTGAGCACGGAGTTGAGAGTGATTGCTTTGAGTTAGACATTGACAAATGAATTTTAGTAATTAGGAGGGCCATAGATGTGCCATTCGTATTGAAAGGATCATGTCTGAGTGACTAATGAGAGGGAAAGTAGAGTGTGGAGGCCATCAGATGTGCTAAAGAATGTGGGCTTGAGTTTCCAGGGAGTGAGGAGACGTTAGAATTTTAGAAGAGTAGAGGCAGTCTACTCTTGTTGTAGTTACTTGTAGTTACTTGTTGTTGTTGTAGTTACTTGTTTGTGTAGTGTGTGCCCAACTGTTGAAGATATGTGTGTGTGTGTGTGTGTGTGTGTGTAATCTTTATATATTTCTTGAAATGTGTTCCCGTCTTATATTTACTAGAAAATTAAGGCTCAGAGAGAGAGACTTGTTGAAAGCCACCTAGCTAATGTGGGCAAATAGTTGACTTTGTGTTCATTGCATGTGCCTCTCATTACTCTGATAGCTTGCGTGGTTGTAGTCTGAAGGAAAGACGGATAGGCCCATCTTTTCTAGAGATTAGAACTAGTGAGACATTTGTGTTGTGGTAGAAGAATGGGAGGGAGAATTTTAGAGGTATATATATAAAAAAATCAACTGTGGAAACTGAGAGGCTTCCATGTTTTTAGTTTCATCAGCTAGGATAACATAAATTAGGCCTAACAGAGAAACTCCACAGCTGTCAGGTCTTAGATTTCAGTTGAGCGATGAATAAGAGAAAATTAGGAGCATCTCTCCACTCTGATGCTCACAAAGTCATCAGTAAACTGAACATGCATGTGCTATGCAGAGCAGTGATCTTATGAACATTCTGGAGTCCATCATCATCCTGAGTTCTACTGTGGGTAGTTTACGGGCACTCTGCAGAAACAGGTCCTGGGAAGAGCTGTAGCTCTGCCTCCTTGGGGTTAGTCACAGAGTTAGATCTGAGTAGTTGATGCACATTCTGGACATGATTCAAGTATCGTGCACTTTATACTCCTGGTGTGGGATTCAGAATCTTGTGTTTCTTATGGAGAAAGGTGGTGAGTCTACAAAGAATGTGCCCTTGGGTCCCCATAACTTGTACAAGGTACTCTTTTAAAGTTTCGTAAGCAACTTTAAAGTATAACCATGTACTCTCCCTCTTGCCCCTTTGCAGTACTAGGGACTGAAGCTAGAGGCTCAGTGCAGGCTTGGCAGTCCTCTGCTAGTGGCATAACCAGGCTGTTCTCTCTGTGCAGAGTGCTCTCAGCTGTATGGTGAAGCTGGCCAAGGGCCGGCCCCATCTGAGCCGCTCAGTGGTTGACACTCTGCTAACTCAGCTGCACAGCTCTCAGGATGCTGCCCGGGTCCTCATGTGCCACTGCCTGGCAGCCGTTGCCATGCAGCTCCCAGTACTGGGTGACGGAATGCTTGGTGACCTCGTGGAGCTCTACAAGGTGATTGGACGATCAGCCACAGACAAGCAACAGGAACTTCTGGTGAGGAACTGCTGTAAAAGACTAGGAACTAGTCTGTTGGCAGATACTTAAGAACGTCAACACTACTGTTAGACTTCAGTTGAAAAGCAAACAGGTTAACATAACCCTGCAGGCCTGGGATATAGTGCAGTGTGCAGTGCTTGCCCAGCATGTAGAAGACCCTAGCTTTAATCACAGTACCACAAAAAGTAGTTAAAAATAAGATAGTGCCGGGCGGTGGTGGCATACGCCTTTAATCCCAGCACTTGGGAGGCAGAGGCAGGTGGATTTCTGAGTTCGAGGCCAGCCTGGTCTACCAAGTGAGTTCCAGGACAGCCAAGACTATACAGAGAAACCCTGTCTCGAAAAACAAAAAAAAATAAATAAAAAATAAAAAAATAAAAATAAGATAATACAGTAACTTTTGTTGTTTTCTTTGAGACAGAGTCTGTATAGTGCAGATATGCCTTGAACTCAGAGCAGTACTCACAAGTGCTGGCTGGGATTATAGTCATGAGTCTTTGTACCCAGCTACCAGGAGCTTTTTCTACAAGTTAAACCTCTCCAGTTCAGAAAGTACCTGAGCTTCCCAGAAGCCCAAAACTTATAAGCAGCATTGAGTGAGCAAACTCTGTGCTACAATTTCCAGTATCTGAAATACATTTGTTCACAAGCATTTCAGACAGAGACACTGAGCTTGTTCCTTCATTTGGTTTAGAAGCCAAGTTGAGTTTAGGTTTAAAACAACTTTGTTAGCTGGGCACGATTGGATCATGTCCATGATTCTGGCACTTTGGAAGGTAGAGGGCTGGAGCATTAGGAGTTGAAGGCCGAGCTTGCTATAGAGTAATGAAAGCAATAGTGGGTGTGGGGAGAGCAGAAGGAAGTGGCTTCCTCACAGCCGGTCTCCCTGAGAACTCACTCGCTGGCAGTGACCACAGCAGGGATCAGTGAAGTGTTAAGTCAAATTTGGGTTTTTTCCTTTTATTGAAAGTAGATTTTTTTTCTCACATAATAGAATCTGTTTGTTTTCCCCTCCCTCTGTTCTTCCCAATTCCTTACCCACTCTCCCACCACCAAATCTGGACCTACGGCTTTCTGTCTCTCATTCGAAAATGAACAGGCTTCTGAGAGATAATAATAAAATAGAAGATAAAATGAAAACTACCACATTGGAGTTGGACAAGACAAACAGAAGAAAAAAGCCCAAGAGAAGGCACAGCCATCAGTGCAGTAGAACCAGTTTACGCTTATCCCCACTAGCTTACAGATAAATGAGACTCAGACTGTGGTGATTTTATTTGGCTTTGACAATTATTGGGGGGTAACCCCTAATCTACTCTTCTAACTGCTGGCCTGGCTGCCTCCCCAGTAATGTACCCTAAATACTTGCTGTTTCTCCTGGCCATGTGCTCATGGTTCGTCTCCCCTCATGATGGCTTCCTCTCTCTATCCTCTTCTTCCTTCTTCCACTGGTCTCTCCTCCTTTAACCCAGTCACTCCAAACTCACCTACCTCTAATCCCTCCAGTAATCAGCTGCAGCCAATTTTACTTAACCAAGTTTTAAATCTAGGAACAAGGTTTGCACAACAACAGCTTGTAAACAGAAGTCACTTGTAGTCCTAGACCTTCTGTACAGAATTTAGCATTACAATACATAGCAGTAGACCAAACCAAAACAAATCAGAAACCCACTGCCTCTTACACTTGGGAATCTCATAAAAATGCTGAACTAGAAGCCATAATATATATAAGGGACCTGGTGCAGAGCCTTGCACACCTGTGTGTGCTACCTCAGACCCTGAATTCATGCATGCTCTAATCACATTGGTTTAGAAGGCCTTGTTCCCTTGCGGTCCTCCATCCCCTCTGGCTCTTACTCTCCTCTGCCTCCTCTTCTGAGGGGTCCCTGAGACCTAAAGGGAGGGATGTGACAGAAACACTCCATTAGAGATGCATGTTTCAAAGTGTTTTGCTGTCTGTATAGTGTCTTAGCCAAGTTTGTTGTGTATTGAAGTGGCATTTGAACTACGATCTCTATCTTTTTTTTTTAGCACCACTATAGGCAGTTTTAAAAATTAAACATGAGGTTTTTTTGTTTTTAATCTAAGAAGGAATACAATAAACTGTTTGCATCTGTAACTTTGCTGAAGGAAACAGTGCTAGGCCAGGCATTGTGATATTTGCCTTTAATCTAGCACTAGGGCCACAGAGCAGAGGCATTAATCATGCTCAGCAGAGTGAGGTGTAGACAGCTAGAGCTGTTAAAGCCCTGTCTCAGAAGAGAAGAGACAGTGTTAGCTATAGAGGTAAGTCTGTCTCCACCCTATCTGAATTACTCTTCTTGCTGTGACAAACAGAAAGCAGCTTAAAGAAGGGGTAGCAAGCTCACTTGAGGGGACGCTGTCCAGCATGGCGGGGAGGACGTGGCTATAGGAGCCTTACGGGGTGGTCATATCACATGATGCCAGGAAGCAGAGAGTGATGAACACCCCGCTTGTCATCTTTGTCCTCAGTCCGGGATTTCAGCCATGGGGTGTGCTGTCCATGTTGAGGATGAGTCATCCCGCCTCAGTGAGACTCCGGAAACACAGTTATAGACACACCTGAGGTGTGAGTCCGTGATGTCCTACTTCGGGTGTCTGTTGCTGGGACGAAGCACCATGACTAGAAAGCAAGTTGGGGAGGAAAGGGTTGATTTGGCTTATACTTCAACGTTGCTGTTCATCATTGAAGAAAATCAGGGTGGGGACTCAAGCAGGGCAGGAACCTGGAGGCAGGAGCTGGTGCGGAGACCATGAAGAGTGCTGCTTACTGGCTTGCTCCTCATGGCTTGGCTAAGCCTGCTTTCTTATAGAACCGAGGACCGCCAGCCCTGGGAATGACACCATACACGGTGGGCTGGGCCTGCCCTCATTAATCACTAATTAAGAAAATATTCTACAGGTAGGCCTACAACCTAATCTTACAGAGGCATTTTCTCAGTTGAGGTCCCCTCCTCTCAGATGACTTTAGCTTGTGTCAAGTTGACAAAACTATCCAGCACACATGGTAATTTTAAATCCAGACAAAATGACAGTGAAGGTTAACCATCACACTCCCTGTGTTAACTCCTCCTCCTTGTCTCAGGGGAAGCAACCATCTTTTCTCTGTGCACTGTACTAGGATAACCTCAGTGTGCACCCCAAACTAACATATGCCTTGCTTTGCATATTTCAGCTTTGTAGAAAAGTTATGCTGCAAGTCAGCTTTCATGGTTTGCCTTTCTTGCTAGTTTATATTGATCTCTGGATTTATCTCACTGATGTATTTCATTGTGTGACTATGTCATAGTTCATTTTTCCTTAATTGCCAGCATCCTTTCTAGTTACTTGCTTTATACACAGTGCTCTGAGTAAAAGAGATACGTTGCTTAATGACTTAAATGTGATAAATGGCATAAATATCCTCAGAAAGTCCATTTTGTTCCTTTTTATGCTATTTAGTTATTTTGTGTATGTGTGCACAAGCACATGAGAAGGTCCAAGGACGACTTTGCTTCCACTGTGTAGGGCTAAGGTACTGAACCGAGGTCATCAAGCTTGGCAGCAGCCATGTTTATCTGATGAGCCATCTCAGCAGCCCTAAATTCTCTTTTGTTTTGGTGATCTTTAATTTTTGTCTTTGTCTTTGAGTAAAATTGCATGTCTTTTGTACTTGTTGTTCGTTAGGTAAGTTTGGCTACTGTGATTTTTGTAGCCAGCCAGAAAGCCTTGTCTGCGGAGGTGAAGGCAGTAATCAAGCAGCAGCTTGAAAGCGTCTCCAGTGGGTGGACCGTGTACCGGATTGCCAGGCAGGCTTCCAGAATGGTATGGGCTTCCCTTTTGAGTGAAGGTGCTTGGCGGGATGTTAGAACATGTACCTTAAATGATGTGATCATTCTTATAGTCAGAAATCAAAGTACATACGGAAGTTGTCTCAGTCAGTGTTCTACTACTGTGAAGAGACATCATGGCAAGGCAACTCTTGTAAAAAAAAAGCTGGCTTACAGTTTCAGAGGGTTAGTCTATTATCATCATGGTGGGAGGTGTGGCTATAGACAAGAAGGTACTAGAGAAGTAGCTGAGAGTTTTATATCCTGATCCACAGGCATCAGGCAGAGAGACACTGAGCCAAGCATGATATTTGAAACCTAATAGCCCACCCCCAATGGCACATCTTCTACAGCAGGGCCACACCTCCTAATCCCTGTAATCTCTTCAAACAGCTCCACTCCCTGAGGACCAAGCATTCAAACATGACCCATGGGGCCATTCTCAAGAATTGCTTGTTACTTATGGTCTCTGAGGATGGCAATGGAGCCGTTCTAACTTAACTTTCCTCGTAAGCCATGGCCAGTGTAATGAATAGGTGACGGTCACCCTGCATCTAGAGTTATCAGCAGCACTTTTACTTTGATATAGGTTGTGGTACCTGGACCTCTTCCCACTTGCTGTTTCTGTCATTATTTATCAGCACATATTTTCTTCTCATTCTTTCGCCAACCTGATCGTTGAATTTTTTTAAGATACAAAGCGTTGTTAGTCCTGAGACCAGAAACCTGGGGCTTAGTCCAGAGACCAGAGTGTAAGGGGCACAGTGGCTCAGGTGGTTGGAGCAGGTGCTGTTCTGTATCAGCTCCCCTGGGAGGAGCACAGACTGCACTGCTGACTGTAAGGGCATGTTGAGGAGCTTGGGTGGCTCTGCCTCCAAGGTCCTGAGTGCCATTCACCTTCCACCAGGTAACTCTGTCACCTCCTAAATAGCTCCTGCAAAATGATACACAGGTAATTAATTATACTTCCTGTAGTTTAGACTAAATTCTAGACTTGAGTTACCATTCGCTCCACTTATTTTCTCGTTGGAACTGTTCTAGTAAAGATTTGAGGCATTGTGTTAGAACAAGCAGCTTGGCATATTTTTTCTGAAGAAATACTTAGACTGTCTTAAGGAGTTATGTAATATGAGACATGATATTTGGGCTTATTCTGGGTTTGTCTTCTACTTGCTGAATATAGAGCCTCACCCTGGCCTCTTTCTTTGTTAGGGCAACCATGACATGGCGAGAGAGCTTTACCAGAGTTTGCTGACGCAGGTCGCATCAGAACACTTCTACTTCTGGCTGAACAGTCTGAAGGAGTTCTCACATGCAGAGCAGTGTCTGACTGGGCTGCAGGAGGATAGCTTCAGCTCAGCACTTTCCTGCATTGCTGAGTCTCTGAAATTCTACCACAAAGGGATTGCCTCCTTAACAGTGAGTCCTCTCCCCAGTCGTGGAGATTGGTGAAGGAAGGATGCTTTTCTCTCTGCCTTGGGTTACCCTCTTTTGACAACTTGTGAAACCTGATGGTAATATCATAATAATAGATATACAGGGAAATAAAACTCTTATTAGTATTCTTAGTTGATGAAAACTTTCTTTACACCACAGAAAAGTTAAGAGCAGTGGAGAGAGCCTCCTTCCTTCATGTTCTTAGTAAGATGCTAGCCTGCTGTGACACCACTAAGTAGAGGGCTTTGCAGGGTGCTTTGTAATGTTAAGGATTAAACCTGAAGCCATGTGCATGCTAGGTAGATGCTCTGTCACAGCATCTACAGTGAGTCTTTTATTTCATAACTTAAAACTCTGCAACCCTTTAATACAGTTCCTTGTGTTGTCGTGACCCCCAGTCATAAAATTACATTCATTGCCACTTCATAACTATAATTTTGCTACTGCTATAAATTGTAATGTAAATACCTATTTTCCTTTGGTCTTGGGTGATCCCTGTGAAAGACCCAAAGGGGTCATGACCCATAGGTTGAAAGCTACTGCTTGATAGTAAGAAGGAAGTTGTTGAAATTCTAATGTAGTACTGTTTAACCATCTGTGGTTTCCAGAATAACAGTCACCTACGATTCTTAATCTGCCAAGAAAGGACTGCAAAGATGAGACCCTACTTACATGTCTCAATTTTTGAAATTTTTACCAGTTTCTAGAAATGAGCTACATCCCTAAATAAGAACTTATTCCCAAAAAAAACCAGCACTTTCTGTATTAGTCAAAAGGCATTTTTCCCTAAAAATGAAGTGTTTCAGTACTCAGCGTTAAACATCTTTAAAGCATTGTGACACACCTTGAAGAATTGTATTGACTGACCTGAGCCCTATTTGCATATGTTTATAATATATTTGAAATATTATTAAGTCTGGGCCAATCAAAAAGCAATGTTCCAAATGAAGCTAAGGATAAATGTCATGGACTAGCTGTGCAGACAATTGTGGTACATTTGAAATCCTACTAGAATTGATTGACAAGTATTTAAAACGAGCACACATAAAGATCCATAGCACCTCCTCTGCCTACCCTCTCCATCCCTCTCTCACACCCTAAGCAGTCCCTCAACAGCCTCTCCAGCCCTCCTCTCCATTTCAAGGACAGCACTGACTGCTACTTTGCTCTTGACTGTTCTGGAAAAGGAAAGGTTGTTATGCTTATATCAAGCTAATCAATGCCATAGAAAGTTTCAAGTTACTGATTTGGATTGATAAGATTACTTGGTTTTCTAATTTATGAAGAATGGGAGGTTATTATCACTCAGTAGTAAAAAGTGCCATGCGCAGTCCTGACAGCTCTTCCAGAGGATCTAGCTTTGGTTCCCAGCATTCACACGGTGGCTCTCAACCCTGTCACTCTAGTTCCAGTAGATCCAGTGCCTCCTGGCAAAACATTTGTTCATAGAAAAATGAAAATAATTTTTTAAAGGTCTGCTGGGCAGATATCTTCTGGGTTTTGTTTTGTTTTGTTTTGTTTTTGTTTTTGTTTTTGTTTTTGTTTTTTTGTAATGTCTGTAGTTAATGAGGAAAGCCAGAATCTTTACATAGGAGGAGAGTAGTTGGCTAACAGTGGACTCCCTCTGCCTGAGGCTTGACTCTGCACTGACTCAATGCCCCTGGGCTTTGGGCCTCAGTTTTTCTCCTACTAAAATGAAATCACTACACATTACCAAAACTTGCCCAGTGCCCAACACTATTCTTTAAAGATTAAAACAGGAACCAAGAAGCTGCATGTGCTGGCTCATACCTGTACTTCTGGAACTTGGGAAGCTGAACAAGAAGGCTGTCCTAACTGTGTGTCTGCTCTGGACTGCCTGCTGAGTTGAAGGCCAGTATGAGCTCCAGTGTGAACTACAGTTCTTTCCCTGAAAGGAAAGAAGCAGCACATACAGTACACCAGAACAAAACAGAGAGAGAGCGAGGGAGGGAGAGAAGTGAGAAGGTTCCGATTCTGTGTTTGGTGTATTCCATGGTATATGCCAACAGGAGTGCAGTGTTTAGTTCCCAGTGTAATGCTGTATGATAGAGGGGTCCTGCTTCGTACAGATAGCTTGTAGTACCTCATGCTGTGTTGTGCCAAAGCCTCCTGTGTTTTATGGTGAAGAGATAGGCAGTCTGCTCAAGTTCCATTCAAGTGTCTTTTTTTCCTGAGCATGTGTAATTAGGTGTGGTTGGCTTTAAAGAGGCAGGTGACTTTGCGATGCTCCTTTCTGTATTCCAGGCTGCCAGCACACCACTGAATCCTTTAAGCTTTCAGTGTGAATTTGTAAAACTCAGGATCGATCTTCTCCAAGCCTTCTCCCAACTAATTTGCACTTGTAACAGCCTAAAGACAAGCCCTCCCCCTGCGATTGCCACGACCATTGCCATGACCTTGGGAAATGACCTTCAGAGGTGTGGTCGGATCTCCAATCAGGCACGTCTTCATTTCTCTCCATGGTGCATGGTGTTTTTATTTCAGAGACTTTGAAGATGAAAGGTTGTACAAATTAAAGTCAGTGATATGTGTCAGATGCTTACTGTGTGTTTGGCTGAGTAGGATGACTGTTGTGTTGAATAAACAGCCCCAGTGCTGTGTATGGTACAGAACGAGTGGGATGGTATTAAAGAACTGGGTATTAAAGAACTGTAAAAGTGTTAGGTATCCTAGTGAAGCTTGAAGAAATGAAAATGCAAGTGTTTTGTCTCTAGATATCATAAGTACATTATCACACCCTGTGAACATTCACAACTTCATTAGCCATCTTTGTTGATTTTGTGTAATAAAGTTATAAGAATGACAACTCAGTTTTTATTTGAACTTACCGATGATGAGGTTTCTGGGCTTTAATTTCTGTTTTTCCCTTCTTTGTAGATGAAGCAGTCCATGGAAGAATTCCGAGGCCTTGCTTCCCGGTACCGTGATCTCTATCAGGCATCCTTTGATGCAGACTCGGCAACCCTGAGGAATGTAGAACTGTATCCTGTATTTCTTGGGATTTCTTATTCTTGGGACATATTCTCTGAAATGTAGAGTAAATTTTCTCAACTAAAAATATAGATTAGATAATCTTAATATTTATTACAATTAACCAGTAATTTCTTTCTTTGAAATTGAATAGGAGCAAAATAACTTTATTTTTAAACTTTTTTTGTTTTGTTTTGTTTTGTTTTGTTTTGTTTTGTTTTGTTTTAAGTTTTTAAGGATTTCTCTGTGTAGCCCTGGCTGTCCTGGAACTCACTCTGTAGACCAGGCTGGCCTCAAACTCAGAGATCTCCCTGCATCTGCCTCCTGAGTGCTGGGGTCAAAGGTGTGCCC
Source organism: Arvicanthis niloticus (assembly GCF_011762505.2). Classification (NCBI taxonomy): domain Eukaryota; kingdom Metazoa; phylum Chordata; class Mammalia; order Rodentia; family Muridae; genus Arvicanthis; species Arvicanthis niloticus. The sequence continues at coordinate 64,868,770 of NC_047667.1, forward strand.
CGCCACTGCTTGGCTAATTTTACTCTTAAACTTAAGCCAATCTTTTAAAAGGGGTTGACTTCCTGGTGGTCTTGTCTACCTTAGAGAAGAACTGCCACAGCCCCGAGCTGTGCCCAGGGCAGTGATACAAACCTATCATCCCCGATACCAAGGAGACTGACACATGAGCCGGGAGATGGAAGCCAACTAGTAACTCAGCCAGACCCCTTCAACAGCCACAGCACAGTGCACTGGTGGCTGATGACTTCGGTTCCATCTCCTTTGTTGTGGTCACTGATACATGTTCCCTCAACTCCCCTGATGCCATCTGTATTTTCTTATTACCAATTTCCGATCTCATTGGAAAGAAGGAAAAAACTGTTCTGAAGTTGTCAGACTTATGAGTTAGTTCTTGGAGTTTTCATTAATTAATTGGTTGATTGAAACGTAATGAATGCTCTGTAGCGATAGTGTGTGGTGGTCTTTGTGTTCTTGTGTGTGACTTAACACTGTCGCAGGCAGCAGCAGAGCTGCTTACTAATGTCTCATGCCATAGAAGCCCTGGTTTTGGATCCTGAGTCAGCAAGGTGAGTTGGATGACACTTGCTTTATATAATTTCAAGGGCATTGTCACCTGATCATCGCACAGTTTTAGAAAGAGTTTAGTGTTTTAGAAAGAAGAGAAAGGAAAGCCAGAGTTCTCCTGGTTGCCTAGGAGCTGAGGACCAGGACAGAAAGATGTAGAGGACCCTCTCCCCTCTGCATTTACAACATTTACCTAGAACTATAACTGAGAAAGAGTTGTTTGAATGTGAAGTTTCTTCTTCTATGACTGAGCTTTGATGGAGAAATTGAGTTAATAGTTTTCCTTCCCACAATAACTAATTACTCAAAATAGTTGTGTCCATTAAGGAAGACTGCACATACAGTCTGTTTGGAGTGTTCTTTCATTCTGCATTTCACTCTGAAGCCAGGGAAGCCTGAGATTGCATTGCTGTGTTTTGAGATCTCTGCCATGTACGTTAGAATGTCAATCTCAGCCAAACAGATATTTTCTCTTCCACTTAGTGCATCTGTTGTAATATTTTTATTTCTTGTCTTAATGAAAAGTTAGAGTGTTGAACAGAGCCCCGGAGTCCAGCAGATATGACCACAGATGTCTCCACTGCTAGCTCAGTGAGTGTATTTGCTCTCACCAAGGCAGGGGTGCATAAGCTGCAGGCACAGCGCCTTCTGCCCAGGCAGAAGACATGTGGTGCCCTAACAGCAACAGTTCCTCTGAAAGTTTCCTAACAGAAACAGTTCGCACTAACCAACTTCCTCTGGTTAGTGTGTGCCCGGTATTAACACCCTGCCCTGCATACACTTCCAGATAGCCCTTTTCAAGTTTATTTAGGATTCGAGAGTTTTGTCTTATCTCTGTTAGAAATGTTTTCAGAGAAGGGAACAGGAAGAAATCTAGGCTAAGCTTTCCTGGCTCCAACCCAGCAGCCCCTGCTCCGTCCAGTGTGTTTCACTTCCAGACTGTCTACGTACAGCGTTTCCTCAGCTGTCTCCAAGTCTCATGGCATGCTAACCTAGTGATTTGCTAGCCTGCACTCTGTCTGTATTCCATCTGTTATTTATATGATGTCATATCTATATGTTACCTGCTGGCCCCTTCTCAAGTGTCTTTCCTATATGGTGACAATTAAATGCCTTCGTGTGAGTAGTTAAGAATTACATAATTTGTAGTCGGATTTGGGTTTGAATTACAGCTTGTCACTTAATAGTTACATAACCTTACCAAGCCTCAGTTTCCTTATCTGTAATTGGAAATAACTTCATTTTTTAAAAGATGAGGCGAGAGTGTGGACCATGTTTAGCAAATGCATGGAGGTATTAAAGGAGTCACTGGTTGGATGGATTCACTGCTGGTCTCTACTTAGCTTCCAGGAGTATGGGTCCACAGGCACTGCCCATGCCGACAGTGAGTATGAGAGAAGAATGATGTCTGTATACAGTCACGTCCTCGAGGAGGTGGAGTCGCTTAACCGGAAGTATGCCCCAGTTTCCTACATGGCAAGTGGCATTTTTTGCTAAGTTTTTATAATTGAGGAAGTGGGTTTTTTTTTTTTTAATATATATCTAGCACTTTTCTTTATTATTAAGACTTCATCGTAAAGAACATACAAATTAGGAATATCACACAGTGTAGCCAGCCTGTCTCAGCCCGCCAGCACCGAATAATGACACCGGAACCTTTTTGTATTAGTGAAAGCTTAGGCCTTATAGCTTGGGCTTGTCCTCAACTAGCTGTGTAAGTTGATTGACTCCATCTATACTACTCCATGTTTGCCACATGGCCTGTTACCTGTAATTCAGTCCCAGGACTTCCGACTTCCTCCTGTCTGACTGGCGAATCTCACCCCTCTCAATTCTTCCCATAGTTCCTATCTCTGCCTGGGTGTCCTGAAATTCCTCTCTGGTCTCAGCTATAGACTCTCAGCTCTTGATTAAACCAATCAGAAGGTGATGGAGAAGAACATTTACAAAATTATGAGGCAGGTGCTGAGCAATTAGAATAACAATACCAAAGTCCAGGTGGTACTCTGCTCTCTGCTGACACAGAAATCAACATTTGTATGATACAAGGACAACCTTCCCACAGTTGCAAGCAGATTATCCCAACAGTCAGAGAGATAAGGCAAACCCACATTCTATAATACAGGTTAGTGGACTTCTGCATAGTTAGGGGAGCCAGCCCCGAAATTTTACATTCTCACTGTGCATCTATCCACCAAAATACCAGTGATAAGGATAACAAACCCGCCCACCGCAGCACTTAGCCCATCTCCTGACTGCATGACCATACTGACATACCAATTCTTACTCCCCCAGGTGCAGGCAACTTTTATCAGGTCCACCTTGTGTAGGTGCAGACCAACTTCTTTATTTTACACTTCTCAAACAATCAAAGTAATTCCTTACTCTAACTTCAAACTAGAGTCACTTTGGAAGCTTTTTAAAAACCACATCAGTATCCAATCATCCCTCCCAGCAGGCCTGGCCCCCACAGTGATAGCAGGGGGAAGAGCAGAAGCCGGGCACTCATACAGTGGCTCCAGCATTAGAGCCTTCAGCCACAGGTACAGACAGACAACTGTTGGAGTGTCTAAGGCACTTTCAGGGCAGTGTTTCAGTATATTTAAACATGTCGAGTGCAGTATGGGCTTACAGTGTATCTGATGGGTTTAATCACAGCATAATCCTGCCATTAGACAAAGGACAGCATTTTTTAGAAGCATCTATGTGGTTCCATCATGCTGCCAGGGTTGAAGACACAGAATACAAAATTAGTAAATAAATCTGATTTTAGAAAAAAATTAAGAAAATGAAGTAGAAATCTATGATTGCAACTTTTTTTGAGGGGGTGGGTAGTGGGCTGCGGTTTGAGACAGGGTTTCTCTGTATTGTCTTAATTGTCCTCTTAATTTGCTCTGTAGACCAGGTTGGGCTCGGACTCAAGAGATCTGTGTGTCTCCTGAGTGCTGGGATTAAAGGTGTATGCCATGGCTATTAGACAAATTTTTTTGTTTATTAATTAATTAATGTTTTTATGTATGAGTGCTTTGTTGCATGTACATCCATGTGCATGCCAGAAGAGGGCATGAGATCCCTTTATAGACGGTCATGAGCCACCATGTGGGTACTGGGAATTGAACCTGGTTCGTCTGGAAGAGCAGCCAGCTCTTAAACACTGGGCCATGTCTCTCCAGCCCACAACTCTTTTTTTTTTTTTTTTTTTTTTTAAACTGTGTGTGTGTGTGTGTGTGTGTGTGTGTGCGCGCGCGCGCATGTGTGTTTTGACTGAATTGTCTGAATAGCACATGTGTGCCTAATCTGAGGAAACAGAAAAGGGTGCCAGGTCTCCTGAATCTTGAGTTACAGGTGGGTTGTAAGCTAGCACATGTGCTTAGAATTGAACCCAGGACCTCTGGAAGAGCAGCCAGTGCTTTACTACTGGGCCACCTCTCCAGCCCCACTGAGCACTCTTGACATGGATGACGATGTTCTGTGTAGTTGTAGATGTTGTGCTTTCTTGCCCTGTGGTGTGTGCTCTTGGAAGCATTTGTCGGCAGTTTCCTCAGCTGACTTCTCTCTCTCCCACAGCACACAGCATGCCTCTGCAATGCCATCATCGCTTTGCTGAAAGTTCCTCTTTCGTTTCAGAGATACTTCTTCCAGAAACTACAGTCTACTAGCATCAAGGTATGGTAGAAAAAACAGGTTTAAAAACTAGCTAAGTGCCGTGCAGTGGTGGCACACGCCTTTAATCCTAGCACTTGGGAGGCAGAGGCAGGCGGATTTCTGAGGTCGAGGCCAGCCTGGTCTACAGAGTGAGTTCCAGGACAGCCCAGGCTATACAGAGAAACCCTGTCTCCAAAAACCAAAAAAAAAAAAAAAAAAACCTAGCTAAGTGGGGCTGGAGAGATGGCTTGTTGAGTAACACTACCTGACACGAGTTCAATGCCCAAGACCCGTATGGTAGAAAAGAATGATTCCTAAAAGTTGTCCTCTGACCTCCATGTGCATGCTGCAGCACTCATGTGTGCATGCGCCCTCCCTCCCTCCCCCCTCTCTCTAGTGTAATAAAAACCAGCTAGCTAGCATCTGAAGATTTAATGAAACATAGCTAAAATTTAGTATCTTTACTTTAGCATAAATAAAAATTTAGTTCTAAGACTTCAGTTGAAGGCCTTTACCCCTTCATCTGATGATTTGAGGAAGGCAGTAGGTTTTGAAATTTACCATAATGAGACCTGCATTTGGTAATGGAGCCTGTCTGCCCCTTACCTCCAGGAATGAGTGCTTGTAAGACTGTTGCCAGGGATGAGTCTGTCCCAACAGGTCCGGCTTTGGTGGGATAGGCCCTATCTCAGCATCACCGGCCCTGCCTTCCAAGTCCTGTTGCCACTGAAGGACAAGCTTAGGGAACTAACTCTCGGGGAGAGTTAGTATATTGAAATGCTTAAGCCACTCAAAATTAAAAGCTATTTTTAATTCAGACAGTAGAATTGTGAAAGAAGGAGATTGTCTCCTAAGAGAGATGGCTTGGATTCTGCCTGTTAGTGAATATGTCCAGTGAACTTTGCATCCATTTAGTGCTTTTGGTCCAAGAAGACCTTAATAACCAGGAAAGGTGACCTTGAGCAGGCCTAAGGCAGGCTGTCTGCACATTGCTGGCAAGTTCAGAGGCTCAGTGACATCACACTTGAACTTTCTGCAGTTGAGATGCATCTGGGATTTGCAGTGCCTTTTTTTTTTTTTTTTTTTTTTTTAAGAAAAATTAACTTTAAAATGTTACTCGATTAGCAGCTGGAGGCCACAGGATCAGCCCTAAGACCCCCAATTTGTTTTGCGTTCATTATGGAAACTGACTTTTTTAAATACCACAATAACTCTATTAATGTCAGTTATCTTAGAATTTTAAGTTTGTTTGTATTTTAATTGAGTATTTTAAATTACTTAAGAAAATTAAACAATAAAAAAAATTCCTAGAAGCAAAGAGATACCCAGTGGACATAAACATTTACACATAGTGTTTCCCCTGAGGAAGTGGTTCAATGTATCTTCCCCTCCCTCAGCAGAAAGCTCCCAAGGAGACCCCTACTGGCAGCCAGTGCCTTTGCCTGCTACACTCAAACAAAACAGATCTGAGTAAGAACCCAGAGGTATTAAAAGGAGGCTTGACATGGACGGTCCCTCTGCAGGATGTAGCAGCACAGTGTGGTCACGGGGATGGTCAAAAGTGTGTTCATCTATTACCAGTGATCAGCGCGGCCAGGTTTGGTTTTGGTCGTCAGCACTTCCTTTACTGTTCTGTTCCAGCTTGCTCTGTCACCTTCTCCTCGGAACCCTGCAGAGCCCATTGCTGTACAGAACAACCAGCAGCTGGCATTAAAGGTAGAAGGCGTTGTTCAGCATGGGTCTAAACCAGGACTGTTCCGCAGAATTCAGTCTGTGTGTCTGAATGTTTCTTCCACTCTACAGAGTAAATCCGGCCAAGACTATAAGGTGAGTCTCAGGGGGTCATAACTTAACAGCGTAGCTGGGGCCTGGGAGACTTAAGCATGTTCTTTTTTCTTTGCTTGACAAAAAAAGTAAACAAAGCATCCCAGCAGAGATCAAAACATGACTTCTGTAACTCTTGGTGCAGTATGGAACCTGTCTGAGGTCCGCACAGCAAGAACTACCTGACTTTGTGCCTCTGGTCGGGGGTCCTACCCTGCCTAGGCCCATGCAACTAGAAGAGACTGGCCCTGTGTTCCTAGAGGGAAGGAAACAAGGGCGCTCACCTCCTCATGCCTGCTTCCTGCCCTGAAGCCTTGTTCATAAGACCCTACTACTCTGGAGCCATCTCAGAGGCTCCCCCTCCTCATGAGGAGTGCTGCCTGCTGTGGTGCATAATGTACAATGTAGGTCACTTCGTCCCAGGGAACCTTGGGAATTTGCTTCCTCTAGATGTCCTGAGGTAGGTAAGTTAGCTAGCATCAGTCAGGTTGATGTTGCTATCCAAAACCAGCAAGTGTGAGGACCTGGGTTTGGATTTCCACAACCTGGGTACAAAGCTAACCCTAGGGATGGGATGAAGACAGATAGATTCCTGATGCTCACTGGTCAGCCACCCTGGCCAGATAAATCCATGAGAACCAAGTTCATTCATATACTGTCTCAAAAAATAAAGGTGGAGAGTGGTTGAGGAAAAACACCCAGCGTTGACCTCTGGCCTCCACTACATGTGTGCCCCCACACAAACACACGCACACATGATCATTTCATCACAGTTTTAGGTAGGAGGCTGAGGGGGACTGTTGTGGCTGTCGTCTTGCTTTATTGTCTTTGATGCTGTCCTCTCAGCCTGCACCATCTGCTCTCTGATAAGGCTCAGTCTCCATTCCGCCATTCTCTTCCCTTTTCTTTGATTAATGGAGCCCTTAGCCACTCTATAAGTATGTGTTAAGTGATGAACCATGGACTGTATGGACTATGGTTAGAACACCCCTGTGAGCTCACGGGTGAGTGAGCTCAGATGTCACTGGGGATCGTAATGAGAGTTATGGAACTTGTCCCAGTTTGCAGGTGTCTCCAGCACCGCAGACAGGGCCTAGCTCCCAGAGGACACTGAATAAGCAGCTCTTGCTGGTTTAACAATCCTTGTGTTCCAGATTCCCATTGACAGCATGACCAATGAGATGGAGCAGAGGGTTGAGCCACATAATGATTACTTCAGCACCCAGTTTCTGTTGAACTTTGCTGTCCTTGGAACACACAGCATTACAGTAGAGTCATCAGTGAGAGATGCCAATGGCATCATCTGGAAGACTGGCCCCAGAACTACCATGTTTGTCAAGTCCCTGGAAGACCCCTATTCCCAGCAGATTCGCCTGCAGCAGCAGCAAGCCCAGCAGCCTTTGCAGCCTCAGCCACAGCCTCGCAGTGCCTACACCCGCTTTTAGCTGTGCTACAGGAATACTGCTGCCACACTGCACAGCCATCAGCCTACAAGAAGAGTCTTCTCATCATGTGTGTTAAGTGTAAATGTTACAGTGCGAAATCCAGGACTCGATGATTTCTGTAATGTAGCATTCTGGTGATTTTTTTTTTTTCTTAAAAATTTAGTGTAAGAAATAACTTGGCTCTTAGCCCAGAAGGTGCATTTTTTTCCATTTCTTAAGCGCAGTCTTCTGTCCTACACTTAGCATTTTTGTTGTATTCTTTGTGGTTGACGAGCTTTTCTTCTTCCAAGAATAGTCATAGGTCATTGGTAAATTTGACTATGTCTCTACCAGGATTATTGTGCTGACTGGCCCAGGCCTGGGGTTTAAGGTAGGCAGAGGGAAGTATTGTCGAGTCCCTGCAGTGCTCCACCAGGGCTGGAGAGTAAGCAGCACCTACCTTCTGGTCTTTGGGAGCCTGTGGTCCACAGGCTCAGAATCCTGCTTTTTTTGTTGGCACCTCTTACCCTCCTTCTCCTGTGAATAAGTTCATGGAACTTGTCCCAGTTTGCAGGTGTCTGCAGCACGCCAGACAGGGCCTGTTAGTTTATTGTTTTGGTCTTTAATTGAGCCCCCCAAAACAAACAATCAAACAAAGAAAAACCAAACAGCTCACAGCTACTTAGAAAAGTTGGAAATGAATGGTGGTGTTTTTTTCTGGTGTGTGACTAGTGTGGACTTCTTACATTTTTTTCTACAAATAGAATATGGTTCACATATGTCTTCCTGTTTGTTATGGGGACAGATCCTTCCCTCTGGTTTCTACTAGATGAGGTATTGACTCTACACCTGATGTCTAGACAGCAGTCTCCGGGCCATAACCTCAACTGGGATGCTCAGGGAACAGACTCTGGTGAGCCAGAAAAGCCCTTTTTCTACTTCAGTCATGGTTGGAGACTATATGACAGCACACTTATTCCAGGTTTGATTTAACTTTGACCATGGCCGCTCAGTGCTTACAGACCACAGTTAATAGACAGGATGAACTGAACATGCTGACAGGCGGGGGGGTGGGGGGGGGGGTGGCTGCTAAGGGCATGGGCCCTGGATTTCCCTGTGTAAATAAATCTCCTAATTTCTTTGCTTGTGTTTTACTTTTTTTTTTCTTCAAAGTCATACTGATTCATAAGAGGACTTGACTTTTTAAAATGGTGTTTGGGGTTTTGTTTTTGTTTGTTTTTTTCCTGTCACATTACCCCTGGGGCTGGGAAGTGATTGACAGCATGGTTCCCCCTGAGGTCACTTTGCTTTCCGAGCTGTTACCTCTGATAGCCAGTTCTCCTCCCATTGCACGTGCAAGCCTACTGTATCCACTGTAAATGACCTCCCCCCAGCCACCTCAGTGCACAGTCTGCACTTGATCCGCATCTGGCTACTGCTGCCAGAGTGCTAGGGAAGACCCATGCAGAGCCTGTGTCCTTTGCTGGATATGGAAAGAGCTGAGTCAATGTCCCACTTTGGGCTCTGTGGTGAGTTGTCTGTGTCTCTGTAGAGTCAGACTTTAGCCTCTTTGCAAATGGCTGAATTAGACTGGGTTTCTCCTACTTACTCTGTCACCAGCCCAACTTAGCACCCAGAGGAAGACAGGATCTCTCAGTGTAGCCCTGGCTGTCCTAGTACTTGCTTACAAACCAGGCTAGCCTCTAACTCTGACTGCCTTTGCCTCCTGAGTGCTGGGACTAAAGATGTGTGCCACCACACCCAGCCTGTCCTTTTTTAATTTTAAGTAGCTGATACTGTAGAATGGGTTCCTTGGATTTCTTGTACTGTTGTGACCCTCAGACCCCAATACAAACTTGAAAAACAAATAAAAGCAGGTCCTGATCGTTCAGAGTTTGAAAGTAACTGAAGCAAACTAGACTCAGTATGTCCAGTAGACCCAGGAGTGGCATTGTCTGGCTGTATGTTCAGTGTAGTGGGTTGTTTTTTGTTTTGTTTTGTTCTACCAACCTTTAAGTAGTTACTCAGGGAGGGGATTGTGTTTATAAATTTGACACTAATGAATGAAAAGGATAATCCAAAAAAAAAGAAGAAGAAGAAGAAGAAGAAGAAGAAGAAGAAGAAGCATGGTAGGTAGGAAATCATTATTTCCCTTTTTGGTAATTGACTGCCTCTCAAAAGGCAGACCTGCTTTTCTTAGTACTTACTGAGTACTGTGTAAGTGGGTGAGGGCATAGTCTTTGCAACTACACTGCCCACACTCAACCTTTACCTACCTGTGACCTTAGAGAAACTAAGTCCTCTGTGTCATAGGATCCTTAATGCTGTGACAAAACGCCACGATGAAGAACAACCAGAGAGGAGAGGGCTTGTTTGCTTACTTATCCTGAATCCCAGTCTATTGATGGAAGCCACAGTAGTAACAAGTCACAGCCAACAGCTCAGGAACCTGGAGGCAGGAGCTGATGCAGAGGCCATGGAGGGTGCTGCTGACTTGCTCTGTATGACTTGCTCACCCTGCTTTTTTTAGAACCCAGGACCACCATCCCAGGGATGGCACCACTCACAATGGGCTGGGCCTCCCCCATCAATCACTAAGGGGATGCTCTACAGCGGGATCTTAAGGCATCTTCTCAACTGAGGCTCCTTCCCCTCTGATGACTGTAGCTTGTGTCAAGTTGCCATAAAACTAGCCAGCACAGCGTGCCTCCCCGTTTTCATTCCTAACATAAAGACCTGTGCTTTATGAGCGGATGAGAGGCTTGAGAGTTACAGTATTGCTCCAGTAAAGCACGAGAGCACGTCTGCCTGTCGCACAGCCGTTGCATCGCTCACTCAGCACTGTTACCGCCTTCTTCCCTGTTGTTCTCGGTGTTGGCCATGGTGTATTCTTTTCCAAGGTCTCCAGAAACCCAGGCTGGCCTTAAACTTGGTTCTGTGGCTGAGAACTACTAATCCTTCCACATTACCTCTGAGTGTTGGCATTGCAGACATGAACCTGGCCAGCTTGGGTCAGTTTTTAAGTTTCCTTACCTCAGGCTACATTGAGTATTGAGATACATTTACCTGGCGAACCTGGGATTTCTTACCACTACATATTTTAAATCATTAAAGTATTTAAGAGCAAATGTACAGACTGCTTCCATTGTGATGTTGACGGTCCATTGACTTATATTCTAGTGTAAGTGAGTCCCTCTGTGACCTGTGGAGCTCAGAATAACCTAGGTGGCAGGTAATTTGCAATCTCAGTACAGAATTACAAGGAGTTGGAGTGGGATGGTGAGGCAGTGAGGGTCCAAAACCTGTCCATTCTAGTTCTCTCATGACTCACTTGACCCATGCCTTCTGGCAAGGCGCTTCACCTTTCTATGCCAGTACCTGCCAGCAGACTGGAGAATCAGGTGACTCCCGGCTGGTATATAGAACAGCAGCCACTGGTTACGGTAGCTACTCAGTCATTAGCTCAGGTGAGGGGACCTCAAGCTTTCCTTGAAGTCCAGTTCAATTTAAACAGCCTGTTGTCACTGTCGCTGTCGCTGTAGCCCTGGGCCGTGAGGGCTTCAGTAAGATGAGGACTCGCTCTTAAGCTGTAGATGAGAGTCCATGTAGATGATGGGAGAATTCAGCTGTGTGCCTTGTCTGGTAGCTCAACATCATGCGGGGTTGACAAACCCCCACTCTCTCCACAGTGCTGCAGATGGAGCCTCTGTCTGTCACATAAACATACATTAATGTATGTGTGGAGGGGGGCTGCAGGGGGGGGAGTTACAGTGACTTAGACTTGCTACCAGCAGCTCTAGCAGTTCACCCTCTCCCTATTGCCTGTGAACACAGACATCAGAGCTGTGTATTTCACTGTCTCCGCTGGACCCAGTCCCTCATCCTGCAGTGGCTCAGTCTGAAGTGCTACAAACAACTGAGCTTCTTTGTATTGTAATTGGAATGGAAACAGAACAGCCAACATTTTCTCTCCAACACTAAGACCTGTAACCACTGGTTTCCACAGACTAGTAAAAAATCCTAAATATTCTGAATTTACTTTTTTAAAAACTATTACAGCCAGGCTGGAGAGATGGCTCGGGTTAAGAGCACTGGCTGCTCCAGAGGACCTGGGTTTAGTCCCACAAGGTGTATAGCCCCTGCTCAGGAGGATCTGGCCTCTGCAGGCACCGCGTGTGTGGTTCACACATACCCATGCAGGTAAAACACTCATGCAGAAAATAAATCTTTGCAAAACTTTGCTACAAGACTATTTGCAGACTCTTTCCTCCCTTCATGCCTCCCTTCTTATTTCTCTCAATTCTCTCTCACATGGACAAATTTGTTGTGTAAGAAATTTTGTCCTGTTTATTATGTAATTCCACACTTGGAATAAGTTTGAGGACTCTCTTCTTGTCTGCAGGTCTAGCTTTTGTAGACTTGCTGGCAAACTTAGATTAAAACTACTTTCTGGGTGCTGGAGAGATGGCTCAGCAGTTAAGAGCACTGACTGCTCTTGCAGAGGTCCTGAGTTCAATTCCCAGCAACCACATGGTGGCTCACAACCATCTGTAATGGGATCTGATGCCCTCTTCTGCTGTGTCTGAAGACAGCTACAGTGTACTCATACATAAAATAATTAAATCTTTAAAAAGAGAGAAACCCTATCTCGAAATAAAATATTTAAAAAAAAAAAAACTACTTTCTTGCTATTTCCAGGTAACTCTTTTGCTGTTGCTACTCTTGTTTCAGTAAAATTACAATACCATGAGTTGGGAAAATGAGAGAAGTGAGCCACACGCCTCCCTCCTGAGAGAATGGTAATATGCAGAATAAAGCTACCCAACCCTCTCTGGCTTTCTCAGTGATTTCATTTGTGGTCCTTGTTGTTGGTTTGCTTAGGTTGTTGGCTTTATCTTTTGTTTTGAAACAAGGTTTCTCTGAGTAGCCCTGGCTGGCCTCAAACTCACAGAGATGCCTTTGCCTCCTGAGTGCTGGTCTTACAGGTACACACAGCCATGCCTAGTTCATTTGTGAGTTTCGCCAAAGCTTGTTTGGCAGTGTTTACAGGATTAAGAATGGTGTGTCTGGGGACTGGAGAGATGGCTCAGCGGTTAAGAGCACTGACTGCTCTTCCAGAGGTCCTGAGTTCAATTCCCAGCAACCACATGGTGGCTCACAACCATCTGTAATGGGATCTAATGAGTCTGTATTAGATTGAGAAATGTAAAGGAACACTGAGAATTGTCAAGGGACACCAGTGTCCCTGAGGTGCCTGCCACCCACTGAACTCTGGAGCAAAGGTGTTGTGTCTGTCAGCATCTCCCAAAGCGCAGGTAGGGGTTGGGGGGCCTAAGTGGTGACAGGACATAATAAAGCTTATGCCTCTCCTCCCCATCTCTGCCCCTATCCATCAGTAAGGGCAGACACCGGGTGATGGGGGTCATTAGGAAGCTGGGACTGGAAGTGTTCAAGGCCTATTGTTAGATCCTAGTGATGGCTATTGTGTTAGAAAAGTTAGCTTTTTGATAGAGATTGTGGAAAGGGTGCAAAAGTGCCATTTCTGCGGTGATTATTTCTTATTTCATGTGTTCTATAGAGGCCTAGAGAGGGCAATAGGACCCCTGGAGTTGGAGTTACAGATGGTAATGGGCCTCTAAGTGGATGCTGGGAAAACTCGGGTTCTTTTGGAAAGCAACCAGCCCCTAACAGTGAGCCATCTCTCCAGCACTTGTTTCTGAAATCTTAGTAGTACCTGTGTGTAGCAGGAGATGATCATAGGTCATTAGGGAACTGGCCAGTTGCTGACATTCCCTCCCTCTGGAGCACTTGGAACCTATGTTCCTCTACTTAATCAGAGACAGCTGGGAGCTGCTCTCCTGACAGGCTGTTTGGTGACTGAGTTCTTCAGTGTTGCATTACAAGAGACTAATCACAGACCATGTGGGCATCATAAGGTCTGTCAGTGTTTACTGTGCCCCTGGGTGTGCAGGAGTGTATTTAGCCCTGGTTAGGATTGCATTGTCTGGAGGAACTCATCTAGGCTCACACTGAGGGCGGTTGGCATGGAAGTCTGCCCTCAGCCGCACCTCCACATCTAAGAGAAAGTAATTCACTGACATCCCAGCTCTGCTGCGTAGGCAGCGTTTGTCTAAGCCACTTTGTGAACTCAGTCCCTGTACTGTGCCCAAGGCTTGGGCAGCATTGGTGTGGGAACAGCAATGAACAGTTTCCTTGTGTTCAGGGTCAGACCGCTTTGTTTCTCACTCAGAGTGTGAACCAGGTGCTAATGAGAAGCCTCCTCTGGCCTTGACAGTTAGATAAACCAGCTTCCTCAGAACCTGATTTCTCCACAAATGAGGGGTCTGGATGGGCCTCTCCGAGTAACTGCTGTACCCTGCTGTGAAGCTTAGCTCACTGGAAAGGTGTACACTCAGCCTCTGCCTCAGTGTTACCCAGCCTCACATTGCAGGCTTCCTTTCTGTCCAGTCTTAACGGGCCTTGGATTTGGGAGGGGGTCTGGTTGGGGTGGGGTATGGGAGATTCCTACAAAGCCCAGGGTCTCTCCTGACTCCTGCTGTCCCATGGTGAAAATCTCCTTGGGCTCTTGAGACCCCAGAAATACCCTCAGCCAAATTCTTCAGACAAGTTCTTACCCAGAACTGTGTGTATTTAGCTGTTTATGAGTGTTGTCCTTTTTAATATTTTTTTAAATTATTTTTATGTATATGGATACACTGTAGCTCTCTCTCTCTCTCTCTCTCTCTCTCTCTCTCTCTCTCTCTCTCTCTCTCTCTCTCTCTCTGGTTTTTTGAGACAGAATTTCTCTGTGTAGCCCTGGCTGTCCTGGAACTCACTCTGTAGACCAGGCTGGCCTTGAACTCAGAAATCCGCCTGCCTCTGCCTCCCAAGTGCTGGGATTAAAGGTGTGCCCGGCACACTGTAGCTCTCTTAAGACACATCAGAAAAGGGCACTGGATTCCATTACAGATGGTTGTGAGCCACCATGTAGTTGCTGGGAATTGAACTCAGAACCTCTGAAAGAGCAGTCAGTGCTCTTAACTGCTGAGCCATCTCTCCAGCCCATGAGTGTTGTCTTGAACATGGAGTCTTGGATACACGGTGGCTCATGTCACCAACATCCTCTGATGTCCTATGCCCCGCAGCAGCCCTGGCATGTCTGAGTCCCCCCTTCTTGTCACACTTTTCTGACTCTTGGTGCCATCTGTGGAATGCAGCTAGTAACACCCTGCTATGTGGCATTGTGAAGAGTCACATGACAGGTGTCAGAGTTTTCACCTTGAGTCAGCTTCCTCAGACAGAGATGGTGTGGGCCATGTGGGCTGGTGGCCCAGGAGGCTTCTAGAAAGAAGGATCCGCTGCAGGTCAGCTCTGCCTCTGAGAAGAATGTGCTGGGCCATATGAGGACCCAAGGTTAAAGAGGAATCTGTTCTTTCCATCTCTCAGGGTTGCCTGTGGGCACAGCCCTGGGCGGGGCCAGATGTAATAGGTGCTTTCCCAGCACAGCCGGCCAAGTTAGCCAACTAGCTCAGGCAGAGGGATAAACTATATGACCTTGGCCCCATCCCTTCAGAGGCTTCACCTGGAGGCTCCAGCTGACAACTCATGGCCCAGAGCCGCCTGAGAAATTGTGGTCTCCCCACCAAGCACCTGCCTTCCAGAGGGCTCTGGCCTCCAGACAGATATAAATAACCCCGAGAGACTGACTTGGAGCAAGTGGTGAGGGCTGTGGCCAAGAAGGTAAAAAAAGACAGAAGATGCACAGTGGAAATGCCCGGGGGTGGGGTGGGAGGACCCTTGGCAGCTGAGAGCGAGGGCAAAGAGGCTGTTCCTCACAGGGTGAGAGGTACCCTGGCAGGGACTGGCCTACTTATGAGAGGGGCTTCCCACAGCCAGCCCTCCCTCCCAGTCCCAACACGAGTACTTCACAGCCTCATGCCTTCCTGGAGTGCTGGCTCCCACTTGTTTCAGTCTCTTCTAAGCAAAGTACTATTCCCAGTTCATCCCAGTTTGGGAGGAGGGGTGTCCTGCCCATCGGGTTCCTGATATCACCCAAAGACCCTGTGCACTAACTGGCGTGGCAGCCACATTAGGTGTTGACACCCTCTGTATATAACCCAGACTGCAGAAAGTAGCGTCCTGGGCATTCTATGTGTGTGCCTTGTGCACATGCTATGTCTTTGTTTAACACTTCCAGCTCAGAAAATCGAGGCTGTCTTTCCATGTCATTTCTCCATGTTCCTCCATAGCTTCCTTCATTTACTCTGAACTACCTGGCCCATGAGGTTGGCCTCTCTGGACAAAGTAATATCTCACGTTCCTATTTCCATTAGTAAGACCAGACTCCTCTGGCTCTCCATTCCCCTCTCATGCTGGCTGTTCTGTCCTAAGTGAGCTGCCTGCTACTCCCCTCAGAGACACAGTGTGAAGATGAGTGCATGGCCCACAAATGTCGGAGAGGCCGGCATGGTCTTAGTGTAGCAAGGCTCTGGCCTGAGTCTGAAGCAGGAAGGCATGCACCAGTTGTGAAGCTAAGGATTAGAAGAATAGTTTTCCTCTAAGCCAGATGTGATTGTACACATCTGTACCTAGCTCTCCACAGAAGCAGGACTGTGAAACCAACCTAGATTCCAGAATGAGGCCTTGTTGAAAGGAAGGAGCACAAGAGGTGGGAAGACGGGACTGGAGAAATGGCTCCCTCAATAAAGATCTTGCCACACAAGTGATAAGAGCCTGAATTCAGATCTCCATCATGTACAAACAAACAAACAGAAAACAGGTCCACAGGAAATGCCTGAAATCCCAGTCCATGGAGACAGATAGGAGGAGCCCTGGGGCTTGCTGGCCAGCCAGTCTAGCCAATTGTTAAGTACCACTTCCATTAAGTGGCCCCATCTTTAAAAATAAGGTGAGAGTGAAGACATTGGCCTTTGGCCTGCATAACCACACAAACATACACAGACACACACACAGACACACACACAGATACATACACACGGACACACACACACGGACACACAGACACACACATATAAAACCACACCCAAGAGAAGCAGCAAGTGCTGATGCTTGTTGATCCATGTTCCTAACCGTCACCACCCTCCAGCATTGCCGTATCCTCTTGATCAGCATGTAGAACATAGTCTCCGTGAGTCCAGCCATGTTCTCATGAATTGACTGAGGCCATGTTCCATGCAAGGTCCTCACGTGAACAGGTGTCACATGCAGAGTCTCCTCAGAAACACCTGACATCAGGGCTTCTGTTTATTCATGGTGCTCATGGAGAGGCGGGGGTGTGGGGGGGGGAGGACAGCATCAACCAACAAGGTAAGTCAGAAGATCCTGTGGAAAAAAAGAATATAATGGGGACAAGAAAGGAGAGAAGGTTATGTGGTGGCTTTGCCTTGTCACTGTAAGCCTGGCCCCTGAGAACTGATGAGAGCCATCAATCCCTAAGGCTCAAATCTGATGCTTACCCAATCGCTGCCCTCCTCCTCACACCCCTGACCCACATCCTTTCACCTGAAGCTTCTGCAAAGAATGTTGGCTCTCAGGACCTCTCTCTGGGTAGCTAGCCCAGTGGCAGGGAACCAGTGCCCAAGCTCCTACTCTCTGCTCTGGCAGCCCAGCATAGTTCTTGCTCAAGGCTTCCTGAATAGCCTGGATGTCTTGCACTGAAGCGAAACTTTCGTGCCTTGGGCAGATAGACTCTCCAACAGCAGATCTTCCCCAGTCGGAGAGATACAAGGAAGACGTGTGTGGTTTGGTGGGGTGGGGGCTAAAGCAAAAATCCTAAGAAGGAAAAGCAGCCGTCAGCACTTTAGTATCCATGACACAGAAATGCCAGGGATAGATGTGGCGTGTGCCACAGAACAGTGGAGTGCTGACTGTGGCCACTCATGACATGTTGACTCTCAGCTCATTCCCAGAACCCCAGGACAGTGTCCAGCCCTGACCCTTGTGTCACTTAGGTCTTGGTGTGCAGGAGTTTCCCCTCCAGCTCTTCCCGGCACAGTGCAGCAATCTCATCTCTTTACCAAATCCAAAGTCCTTTCCAGAGGCCGTCCCAGAAAGCCCCCGAGCTGCTGCTGCCCAACCTCCATCCCCTCTTCTCACTTCACAACGTCCTTTCCTAGGCTGTCCCTCCCAGAGGTGTCGGGTGTGCATCTTTGCACTTTTGGTGTCCAGTATGGTGTGTGGCATAGAGCAGGGCTATTGGTGATATTTCATGACTAGAAGTCAGATTCAAATGGCCTTGATGTCGTTTCTGGTCCTCCATGCTAGGCTTGATAACTGGACTATCAATGTGAGACCTATTATTACCCAACTGTTTTTTCAGTATTGCTCCACTTAGTCCAAGCCAACCAACAGCAGTTGATCCTAAACCATACATCAGAACACATTATCCTCTGCTGTGGACTACGGGACTCTGGTGGTCTATGAGGCTGGTCTAGGCTGCTCCTGAGGAACAGCTGGGCTAGGGCCTCCTCTCTGTTGTGACCAAGGCAGCTCTGACCCTGCCTCCAGGTTGCACTCTCTCTTCTGACCTGAGGTTGTGGGTCCTAATTAGAAAGCGCTCAGAGATCCCTGAAAAGACTGGCTTTATGCTAGAGGACAAAGGGCATCCTGTCAGAGTGAGGCAATTAATGTAAACTAGGAAATGAGAGGGCCGATTCCCAGAAGCACATTGATTTAAACCACAAAAGCGCCCTGGAAGCCAGCTTGAGAATCATAAAAGTCTGAGCCATCAGCAACCCCGAGGGAGGGTGGGAGCCTTTATAGGCCCAAGCTCACTCTGTTCCTGGTGGCCCTGTTGTCTCTCAGAGTCTCAAAGTATTAGTCCTGTAGTGTTCACAAAGAACACCGGTGACGCCTACCCTTTTTATTTTTTCCAGAATAGCGAAAGAATTGACTGTCCCACGGCTCAATTCACGTTCCATTCTTTGCAGGATAAAACCATCTTCGGGTAGAGGAAGCTCTGCCACCATGCATATACATTTTCAAGCACAGCTCCAAGTCAAAAGAATAAGGCCTGTAAATAGCAAAAATCACCACAACCAACATATAAAAGAGTGGGAAATACATTTATAGTGTTCATATCAAGCTGGATGTGGTAGCACACACCTGTAATCCCAGCACTTGGAGGCTAAAGACAAGACACTCATGAGGTCAAGTTCAGCCTTAAAACAGTGCTTTCCAGACTAGCATGGGCTACCTAAGGAACCCCATCTCAAAAACAAACAAAACAAAGCTGGGCAGTGGTGCCACACGCCTTTAATCCCAGCACTTGGGAGGCAGAGGCAGGAGGCTGAGTTCGAGGCCAGCCTGGTCTACAGAGTGAGTTCCAGGACAGTCAAGGCTATACAGAGAAACCTTGTCTTGAAAAACAAAAACAAAACAAAACAAAACAAAAAAAAAAAAAAAAAAGAAATACACATGCAACTCAACAGAAAAATGAACATAGGTCAAAAGTGGTCAATGAACAACATATTCGAATGCATACACACACACACACACACACACACACACACACACACACACACACGTGTGCACAGACACACATGCTGGTGGAAAGGTGCACTGTGTGTGCCCCTCCTTCCTCTGACCTCTGCCTGCTTCACTTTCAGACTGTTTCCCGTTCTATATCTGTCAGGTGGTCTGGAGATGTGACACAGGCCGGCACCCGGTTAGAGCTAATGTTAGGAATAGTTTCCTGTTCATGATTTCCAACTAGAAAATGTGATCAGGACCCCAGGCAGTGGTGATGCACACTTTTAATCCCAGCACTTGGGAGGCAGAGGCAGATCTGCAGACGGATCAAGACCAGCCTGGTCTACAGAGTGAGTTCCAAGATAGCCAGGACTGCTTAGAGAAACCGTCTAGAAAAAAAAAAAATTGAAAGAAAGAAAGACGGAAGGAAGGAAATACTATTGAGGAAAGAAACCCATACCCTCAGTGAGAGCTCAGCACAGAGAATGTACAGCCACGACATCCTCGGCTTGGAAGCAAGCGAATAGATTTTGCTTGTGGGGACACTGAACCTGCTTTGTCTCCATCTAACCTTTCCAGCTCCGTTTGCCCCATCGCTTAGCTGGGACATCAAGGCCACTTGTCACTGGCCAGTGTCTTCCTCACTGCTGAATTTGCCAGAGGCCTCACTCCTGTCTGGCTCTCCCTGCTCATGACTGCTCAGGCACTGCTTAAGCTGGGACTGGAGTGAGGAGTATATGGGCGGACGAATGTCAGGCTGCTGGAGTGACCAGCATTACATGGTCCTCCAGTCTCCCTCATCCGTCTTCGAACCCGGACACTGCTAGGATTTAGAAAACAGGCATTAGGTAAAGGCCTGTGCTTTTAGTTATTTAGCTGGTCATCCGTTTATCCGTTCATTCATTCATTCATTTGGCTAGCTAGCTGGCTAGCTCTGTTTCGAGATAGGGTCTCTTGTAGCCCACAGTGGCCTCACACTCAGTAAGAATGACTTTGTACTTCCTACTTCCTGTCTCCATCTCCTCAGTCACTTTCCACTCAGTTTACATAGAGCTGGGGATTAAACCCAGACCTTTGTGTGTGCAAGGTAGGTATTCTACACACTAGGCTCTATCCTTAGACCCTGTGTGTATTCTCTCTCTCTCTCTCTCTCTCTCTCTCTCTCTCTCTCTCTCTCTCTCGTGTGTGTGTGTGTGTGTGTGTGTGTGTGTGTGTGTGTGTGTGTGTAAGCCAGAAGACGAGTTGGATACCTTGGAGCTGGAGTTATAGCTGGTTGTGAGCTGCCCCATGTGGGTGCTGGGAACCAAAGTCAAGTTTTCCAGAAGAACACAAGACTTTTGACCCCTGAGCCACCTCTTCATCTTTTGTGTGTGTGTGTGTGTGTGTGTGTGTGTGTGTGTGTGTGTGTGTGAATTAAGAACTAGGGTGGAGCTCAATGGTAGTGCCAGAGCTTAGCTGTGTGAGGCCCTGGGTTCTGTTCCCCACACTAGATCAAGAGAAAAGGGGGAGGAGGATGGAGAGGTGACTCCTCTGGGACATTTCCTTATCATCTTCTCTTTTTGATGTTTGACTTCAGTACCTTTTCTCTGCCCGGCCCTTCTCCATGCTTCACGTGTCCATCTCCGAGCAGTGACCTCCCCAGAACTCCCTGCCACTAGGCACCTTAGACTGACCCCATTTGGAGAGGGCCCTGAGGGGAGCCCAAGGCTTTAGACACCTCATCATAGAATACCATCCGTCAGGGCCTGGCAGCTAACGCTGAGCACTAGAAAGGACCACTGAAGCATATGGAGAGTCCAGAAGATGAGGAAGAGAAGACAGGAACCACTGGGGACCATATAACACAACACACAATGGTGAACTTGCCAATGACCCACAACCCACGGGCCTTTCGTGGAGCTCTGTGGTGATTGTTTAGCTCTAAGCAGCTTCTGTCCTCGAGTCTTTTCTTGGGAAATCTGTTGATCTCTCTGCTTGTCCCTAACAGCACGCACGCACGTCTGAGTGATAGTTTTGGACAGAAGGGAGGGGCTTCATAAAGACTAGAGTCTCGTGCTCAGAGTGGCCAGGCAGTGTCCTCCAACCCAGTATCCCCAACATAGCCCTCCTGTCCATCCTTTCAGCTGCCTGACCCAGAAGACAGCTAGGAGGTGTGGACAGAGCTGTGGCTGAGCACTGTGGGCTTCCAGTGCCTTCCCCACTGGCCATCCCAGAAAGAGGCTGAACCAAGGAGAAGCGGAAGCCCCACACATCCTGAGCAACTGTCTGCAAGCCTGTTTTGGCCTGTTTACTCTGCTAAATGCCCACCTACATGTAAAGGGCCCCTGTACACTATTGGCCTCCATTTATGTTTCAGAGTATTGGTGATAAGAAAATACACACACATGCTTTTTCTGTCCCTGTGACATATCTTGGGAAGTAAGCAGTTGAAGTGAGTTTGTTTCTTATTATTAAAAAATTAAATCTTTTGGATATTTTCCTCACTTAAGTAATACATTACTAAGAGTCACATTATTTTTTTAAATATATTTTTATTTGGTTGTTGTTTTGTTTGATTTGACACAGAAAGCTCCTGTGGCTTCCCTCACTCTACCACCCTTCTCAGAGTCTCCTCCTGTTCTGCATCTCTCCCTCAGCCCCTCTTTCTTTGGACACATCTAACTGTGTTTGACCTGATGCAGCACCGTTTTTCTTCATAAAAATAGACCTGTACTTACATGGTTTTGTATGACTCACTTTAAAAGGTTTGCATTTGTAATTATAATTGAGTAAAAAACTAAATGTCTAAATTTGCACTTCTTTTACTATATACACATACACACACGTGCACACACACATGGGCCTCCTTGGGAGGGATGAGGTCTGCCGTTTCTAAAAGCTCCTAGAGGTGGCTGTGGGGTCACTGTGGGTGAGGAGAGTGACAGTCAAGGTGAGGATGTGCAGAGGCTTATGTCTCCTACTGCCTCCCTCCTAGTAAGTGAAGAGTGCCATCGATGCCTGGCTTCCTACCGCTTCCCATGTCACATGCTCCTTCCTCATCAGACGGCTGTAACCCACAGCCTCTCATTTCAGGCAGCTCCATAAAATGGAGGCCAACACATCGAAGGGGACAGAGAACAACCGGTGCTCATCAAGGGACGAGGCCATCTAGGTTGGCAGAACTCTGGGTTGGTAGAAATTCTAGAATGGACAGTGGGGAGAAAGAGAAACAGACAGATGGACAGACAGACTTGACTTCTGGAAAGTTCTGGAAGCTCAGAGAATGAAGAGTTGGTGGAAAAAAAAAATCACAGGATAATCAGGACATGGAACCTGGCATGACAAACATCTTTCCTTGTGCCCATGTTTGCCTCTTTCTGTCCTTTTTCTTTTTCTCTTATATTTCCTTTTCTGTTAAGACAATGTAGCCTAGGCTGACCTCCAGTTTACAACAATTCTCCCACCTCAGCCTCCCGAGTGCTAGGATTTACAGAAGCGAGCCACCACACCCAGCTCACCAGCCTATTCCCTCGTTTCTCTGGGTAGTGAGTGCCTTATCCTTCTAGAGTCTCAAGAAGCAGCTCTCCATGGTCAAATTCATACAGCTATTGACAAAAGAAAAAAGTGTTTTCCCACAGCTTTACTGAGGAAAAAAAATCCTTGACTTTTCTTTCCTTTGGCACTGACCCAAGGCTGAATTTCCAGGTCGCTCTCTGTGTCAGGTGAGTGAGGTTCTGTTGTGGATATCATGGGCGCCCCTTCTACACACCTTGTAAGGAAGAGACAAGGTAACTTTGATCAATTGTTCAGCCTCTTCAGAACAATTTAGGAGAGGAATTTCTCCCAAGGAAAAAAGTGTTGTCCCCAAAGTGGTCAGAGCAATTTTCAGGTACCACCCAACTGCCAGTCCATAGAACTGTTATGAAAGAAAGAAAAGTCCTTGCGGGTGGTGATAGAGACCTGGAGAGACTGCAGTTCATTCGGCCACTGAGTTATTGACAAGGAAAACCGGGACTCTCCAAGATTATGCCCACTGAATAAATTAGTAGTCTGGCTCACAGACTACTCAGGAGGTTGGAGCTATTATGAGTGTGTCTTCCAGCACACAGCCAAACTGTTTGTTTTCCTGGACAGAAAGAACACACTGGGGCCAGCGAGATTTCTCAGAGGTTAAATGATAAAAGGCATGACTTGGAATCTAATAAAACCTCGACATGAGGTCTGTGTGTCTGTGTGTGTTTAGACTGCTAGGGAAGAGAAACAACAGGAAGTAACATGCCTCTGAGGATTGGTTTGACATTGGACTAGTGGTGTTTGGGGTACCTTGGGTGGGTAGACAATTTGATTTTCCCCAATCCTTTGTTTCTTTCCTATTTTTTCTGGACGGTCTGGAGATCTTTCTGTCAAGTTTCCCACCAAGTCCAGTAGTCCATGGCCACTGGTCCCTAAGTGAATGTCACACTGCCATTGGCCTTGCCAGACTGGCTACAGAATTTGGAGGCTGAGAACTGAGTGCAGAGACCCCCAAACTCATAAGAACAGGTCAAAAAAAATCCACGTCCCACAGAGGCAGCCCTTCAAAAACACATCCAGGGCAAAATAAGCCCACTGGCTCATGTTCAGACCTGGAAGATGCACTAGTCCACAATTGGGGAACAGCATCCTGTGAACAAGACCCAGACAGAAATCATTCAGCTTTTCACCTGCAAAGGCCACACCCTCCTCCCTCTATTGGAGGCACCACACACCTCTGAATACTCGGGCTGAGCCCAGCTAGGTTCATAGAATGAGTCCCAAAAATTGTTCAGTAAGTAGGAGGATGGAGAGACTTCTCTTCAAGTTTAAGATGGTGGGAAAGATCCCAAGAGGCTGGGATCAATTCAGTTCACTTCAATCCAAATCGAAGGCCTTTGAGGTCAGTTCCCTAGAAAACACTCGTGGAACTTGAGTATGGGGACTGTCAGGCATGCTCTTGGGACACATAGCAAGGAGCAGAGGGACAGGGGAAGGGATTGGGTTTCAGTCAGAGCCGCAAGGGTCTCAGGTAAGTTTCACAGAACAGCTCTTTAGAAGTGTTTCACCTGAGACCGGGGAAATCCTCGTCAAGCAGAGACTGCACACACTTTACCTCCTGGAGATGACATAAAGGTATTTCACCTGTGACTGTTAGCAGCCAATATCTCCAGACAGGTTCAGGAATGAAGGATTCAGTGTTGAAGAAGGGGGCATGTCAGTACACTCTGGCACCCAAATATCCACAGGAAGACAAATGAGTCTCCTTACTGAATACGTAGAATGGGCCCAAGGGCAAAACTGTAAGCTGGCTAAATGCCAGGGATTCCCAAATGTCTACCAGAGGATTCTACAGCCCAGCATAGCTGGAAGTTGGTCCAGGATTTGACAGAGTTGTCAATATAGATAAGAAGAAATGGAAGTTAGATTCTGGGTACTCCAGCCCATCATCAGGGCCACATAGAAGACAAAAGGCAGATCCTGGGTCCCTGGTTCAGGTATTTACTACCTGAGGGTCTGAGGCACAACTCTGAAAATCTGCTTTGGTACAAGTATTTAAGTTATTCCAAGATGGCAGACTGCTCTGCACAGTCTGACAATCTAATTAATTATATGAGGACTCTGTAGCTGCCTTCAGACACACCAGAAGAGGGCATCAGATCCCATTACAGATGGTTGTGAGCCACCATGTGGTTGCTGGGAATTGAACTCAGGACCTCTAGGAGAGCAGTCAGTGCTCTTACCCACCGCTGAGCCATCTCCCCAGCCCCCGACATGCTGCCACCAGAAATGTAGTACTTGAATGTAATCAGAACTTAGGAGAATGGGGCAGGAGGACTCTGAGTTTGAGGTCTACTCCTAAGTTACTACTATTCAAACTTTTATCAATAACTGGACAACATTAATACATGTTCTATATTAACATTTATATATAATAATTTTATATATAATCATTACATATAATAAATACATCCCCTGAAAAGTAATTCCCTCAGTAAAAGGAGTGCTGCTACCTGAGACAGTCAAATCGTGGTTTCCAGAGACAGTTTCAGCATCCTTGGTGCTGTTGAAAAGGTCTCACTACATGGCCTAGGCTGGCCTCACACTTGAAGTCCGCCTACACAGTGCTTAGATTATAGGAATGCACCATTATGCCTGGCTAGCTTGATACTTATTGACAATGAAAATTTATGGTTTTAAAATTATTTTTTAGAAAATTATTTTATGTGTATGGGTATTCTGCCTTCATGTACGTCTGAGTACCATCTGCAGTCGGTGCCCACAGACGCCAGAAGAGAGCATTGCATCTCCTGGAACTGGAATCACAGAGGCTTGTGAGCGGCCACAGGTGTGGGGAACTGAACCTGGAGACTTCTGGAAGAGCAGCCAATGCTCTTAACTGCTGAGCCATCTCTCCAGCCTGTTTATGGTTTCCTAAAAGAGAACTCAGCAGAGAGCCACCGGGGTACTAACCTTTAGAACACAGACTCTAGATTAACCACCCAAGTTAAAATCCTAGCCCATCACCACACAACCCAGAAAAACTACTCACTTCCCTACATTTCAGTTTTCTCCTCTGTAAATTGAGTGTGCTGGTATACAGTCAAGGTCAAGTGTAAGAGTTACTCAAGTTAAAAGATACTTTCAAAGTTATAACCATGCCAAACACGTACTAAGCCCTGTATACATTCTGTGAGTTGATTTGTGGTGATTGCTGTAAAAACTATCCTCAAACTTAACAGCCTAAAATGTGATGCTCTCTTGGTCCTTGTACAGCTCTGCACCACTTTCTATTAACTGCGTCCTGAGGCAGCTGGAAGGTCCAAAGGGTTTTTATGTGCAAGGGTAATGCTTGCATCTGGTCATCATGTGTCTGCTCAGCTGAGGGCCCATCTAGCTGAGTCCTCTGTGTGGAACCAGGTATGTGACTTCAGGCTTCCTCATTTGGTGATTGGATTTCATCGAGAGTCTAAGACTACATATGTTTCTTCCTTACAGGTTACACAGGGACGCTTCCATTATCTTGTATTGAGCCAAACAAGCTCCAGACCCAGCCCAGATAAAACTGGAGTAGAAGTAGGCCTCACCCTCTATTGACAGAGGTGGCAGAGCCTATCTTTCTGTCTACCTGCAATCTATAGCAACTTAATATTACCTTTGCCGGGCGGTGGTGGTACACACCTTTAGTCCCAGCACTTGGGAGGCAGAGGCAGGTGGATTTCTGAGTTCGAGGCCAGCCTGGTCTACCGAGTGAGTTCCAGGACAGCCAAGGCTATACAGAGAAACCCTGTCTCGAAAAAAAACAATATATATATATATATATATATATATATATATATATATATATGTATGTATTTTACTTTTGTAAAAGTGTACGTTGGGGTGGGTCTACATGAAGAAAATGTTTGATAGAATCTATACTATTAACTGAATAAGCAGTGCATCTACAACAAGAAAAATTAGTAACTTTTCCTTCCTTTCTTCTTTTGTCTTTTGTTTTGTTTGCTTGTTTATTTTGTAGGTAAAGTACCCTGAGTAGCCCTGGATGTCACAGAACTTACTATGTAGACCAGACTGGTCTTGAACTTGCAATGACCCTCCTGTTTCTGTCTCCCAAGAGTCTATGCTGAGCCTGGTCATTCTCTCACTTTTAAAGATTACATGAAGATTTAAAGAATTAATATGAGTCAGTACTGTGATAGCCCTATCAAAAAATGAAAGAAGGGAAAGAAGGAAGGACTGAACTTGGTCAAGTTACATACATTAACAAAGTTGTGGATCTGAAGAGATGGCTTAGCGATCAAGAGCACTTCCTGTTCTTATAGATGACCCAGGTTTGGTTCCCAGTACAGCCACATGTAACTCTGGCTCCGGGGACTCTGATGCCCTCTTCTGGGATCCAGGGGCTCCCAGATGCATGTGGTGCACATAAACTCGTGCACGTGCACCTAAGGAGAAAAGATGCTGTAGTCTAGATCAAGGAAGAAGGGGAGAGCAATGCCAGTCCCGCCGCTGTGCGTTCACTTCAGACCACACCACATGCCACTCCGGACTCTGAATGCTGAGGAGTGCAGAGGATGACAGGATGTATCAAGGCACAAGTGGGGCCAAAAGGGTCTGCAAACCGTTTTCCATGGAGAAGGTTCCAAGGACAACTGAGACGAAGAGCTTTGATACGGCACCTGTGCTCTTTGCTCCAGCCCAAGAAGGGCTGCCGTGGGAGAGAGGCATAGACAGCTTCCAGTCCCGATGATTCAGGAACACTGAATGGCAGTGACGTGGCAGGGGAGGGTGTCTAAGATTCTTCAGTCAAAAAAATTATGAGCTATAATCTAAACTATAAATCAAAGCATTCTTCCCTGAGAGGCCACAGTTTGCAGGTTACCTAGAGATCTGTGTCACAGAGATCTGGCAGAGCAGGAACCCACCCTGAGGAGGTCACTGACCCAGATGACATACCAAGTTCCTTCCAAAGCCCCGAGTATATCACGTAGGCTTATGTGGGAGTAAAAATCAAACACATGGCCATTTGCTTGAAGAGCCTTTGCCTTCACCTGGTTAGAGGCAATGACCTGAGCTAAATGAGATCTTCATATGCCTTGATGTTTCTCATGTGGCTCTTGCCCTTCCTGTGAAGACCTAATGAGTTACAAATATCCTCAGGCAAACTCTAGCTCCACAATGATATCCTGGGTGTTCACAGCCTTACAGTTTGAGAACACAGGTTTATATACTCGCCATATGGATGTGTCCTAGTTAATGCTGCCAACTTGCCATAGTCTATAGTCATCTGACAGGAGAGTGTTGGTTGAGGAATTGCTAAAAGCAGATTGGCACATGTGTATGTTGGGGGATTATATTAATTAATTTATGCAGGAGGGCCCAGACCACTATCGGCAGCACCATCCATAGGCAAGTGGTCTTAAGCTAAACCAGAAAGCCAATTGGGCATGAGCCTGTGACCAAGCCAGAGAGCAATCCAGTAAATAGCATTCCTTCATGGTTTCTGACCTGACGTCCCTCAGTGACAGACGACTACCTGGAAAATTAAGCAGACAAACTCTTCCTTCTTGAAGTTCCCTTTATTCATAGTGTTTTATCACAACAACAGAAAGAAAACCAAAACAAGGCATAATAACCTTCCTAGATCTAGTCATTACCATAGATGGTTACCTGTGGATGTGGCAAGCCTCTAAAGAGTAAACGATAGACTCCTCCTCCTCCTCCTCCTCCTCCTCCTCCTCCTCCTCCTCCTCCTCTTCTTCTTTTGTTTGTTTTCGAGACAGGGTTTCTCTGTGTAGTCCTGGCTGTCCTGGAACTCACTCTGTAGACCAGGCTGGCCTCGAACTCAGAAATCCGCCTGCCTCTGCCTCCCAAGTGCTGGGATTAAAGGCGTGTGCCACCACTGCCCAGCTAAACGATAGATTCTTGACAGCAAGAATAGCTTAAGAAGAAAGTGGGAGTGTGAGTTTTAGATTTTAAGCGATGAGAAATGGAATCTGTCAGTAAGAGATAAGAGGAAGAGGTTGCCCTGTGCCTCTGTGTTGCTGTGCACAGCTTGACTGGGGGAAGAGCGCTATATGCCAGGCTTATGAGTTGAGCTTTCCTAAAAAGAAATCATATTGTATCTTTATTGATGACTATAATAATTGTAATCACCTCTACATACCAAGAACTTCCTGATATATGTATTTATCTATCAGTGTAATACCAGTGCAGCAGTGATTTCTCTCCAGGGACCAGGGTCCAACCATAGGAGCAGTCACTCCTGCCATCTTCTGTGCCTTCCCCATTGCACTCTGCCCACAGGGGTAGTTCCCAGCAGCCATCTGCCCAGCACGAACCCTGTTCTCTTGCCCTCAACTGGGCCAGAGATCACATATAAAATTGTGTTCAGAGGGAGACTCAGGCTTTCTGTGAGATAGAAGCTGTAATGTGGAAACAGTGGGTGGGTGCAGCCTGCTGTTCTGTGACAGAGGTGAGGAGAGAGGAGGAAAGGAAGCAGATGCCCAGAGAGAAGCTGAGATTGGGACAGGCATATCTTGGCTGGGACTGGGGAGCTGCCCACTTTCTGGCTTTTATTGTTTCTGGAATCTGACACTTTCCCAACCTCTAGCATTAAGAAACAGCCATGAGTCTGTACCTTCATGGATCTTTGACTGAAGCCTGGGCGAAAGTCTGGGAACCAAATTTCACTGACAGTGTTTGACCTCTGTTGAGACCAACCTCAGGGCCCTTCAGCTCCTTCCTGTCCATCCTGTGGCAGCTCTGGGGACATTTCCCCAAAAGAAGTGTGGTGGAAGCTGCTCTTTGCCTCGTCAGTGTGGCTTCAGGCCCAGTGCTCTGCTGAGTGTGAGCTGGCTTTCACTTATAGAAACCACCAGTCCATCATCTCTTCTCCATAGGAAGGAGGTGGGTGTCCCTAAGGCTGTTTTCAAGGGTAGTGACAGCACAGAAGCAGTTCCTTGGACAGCTGGGGATCAGTCTCTGGCAGTGACCCCAGTACTGCCTTTCTCCACTCTCAGTCCCCGTTTCTGCTGGGCACAGGCCAAGCAGTCAGAGAGGTCACCTCGCTGTCCCTTTCTACTTTTCTTGACCTTTGTCCACAGACTCTGCACCTGGCTAGCATCACCAAGAACCTTGTACCAATGTCTGGGAGGCTCCTCGTGCTGCAATCTACTCTCATGTGCCTGACTCCGTGTCTATCTGGGAGCCTGGAGGCCTGTATCCTGCTTGGTTTTGCGTCTCTGGTCTTTAGCATGGTGGAGAGCTTAGCTGTTTCTATAAACATCTGTGGAGTAAATGACAAATACATGATTAAACCAGCTCAACTCCGTTCCATGTACTGCCCTTCCATTCTGACATCGTGAATACTCTGGTTTTCTCTAGTCATGTTTGTGGGGAAGGAGTGTATACATGTATGTATATGTGTGGACACAGGTGCACTCAGCTGTGGACATGTATGTGCATGTGTGGACACAGGTGCACTCAGCTGTGGACATGTATGTGCATGTGTGGACACGGGTGCACTCAGCTGTGAACATGCATGTGGAAGCTAGAGGTTTCTGTCTTTCTCTACTGCTTCTTAGTTTTTGAAACAGAGTCTCTTACTATACCTGGGGCTCACTGTTTTGGTCAGTCTGTCTGTCCCTCGCTCGCACTAGGTTACAGATATGAGCTGCCAAGCTCAGCTTTTACACCAGTGCCAGAGATTTGAACCCAGGTCTGTAAAGCTGTGCAGCAGACACTTTGCCCACTGGGCTGTCTTTCCAACTCCTGATGGTTTTTTTCTCCCTCACTAAAATTTTAAATTGTATTTATTATGTGTTTTATGATATGGGGGTTGGGCACATGGCTTGCTGGAGGAGGTCAGAAGACAGCCTTCCTGTTTCTCTCACTCCGTCCTTATGTGTGTCCAAGGATCTGACTCATTTGGCTTTCATGGCAAGTGTGCTTGTCCGTTGAGCCACTTTCCTGGCCACCAATGTTTCTTCGATGGTAGTTGTATCTTTTTTCTTCCTTATATGAAAGACTATGAAACAAAGGCCTTTCTTTTCAAACCTACTAGCACCAGGCTGTACATACTGGGCAACCATTCTTAAGTGTGTGTGTGAGCGTGTGTGTGTGTGTGTGTGTGTGTGTGTGTGTGAGAGAGAGAGAGAGAGAGAGAGAGAGAGAGAGAGAGAGAGAGAGAGAGTTTGGTTTTACAAAGCTTTCTGTGCAACCCTTTTTGTACTCCTGCCTGCACGGCACTTTCACAAATGTAATTACCTTCCTGCCCTGTCCTTGCCCCATTCCCTCCTGTGGCCTATGGTCACCACCTCAACTCAAATGACCTTTGGCATGAACAATCAAGAAAAGATTTTGCTCAAACATCAGAGAGAGGGGCAGCCAATTAGCTGTCCTGGCTGCACACTGGGAAGTCCTCCAGGACACATTCCTGCCCTTTGTCACTTGCTGAGAGGAGCAAACAAAGCTGCTGGTCGCTCCCCAGTGTCCTGGCTGGGAAGGCAACAGCTGTGCTTGATGCTGTGGTGACCTCCTTGGGGGACATACACCCCTGCAGATGCTGTGTCTCTGCAGCCACTGGGCTGCTTTTCCTTCCCACTACAAGGCAGGGAGAGGGGCAGAGTGGCTGGCTCCATCCTAAGGCTGTGGAGGATAGAGGGGTGAAGAGAGGAGAGCCAGACAGGAGAGGCCACAGAGAAGAAGCTCTCTGCAGCGCTGGACCACCTCTC
The DNA here is from genome assembly GCF_011762505.2 of Arvicanthis niloticus. Lineage (NCBI taxonomy): Eukaryota > Metazoa > Chordata > Mammalia > Rodentia > Muridae > Arvicanthis > Arvicanthis niloticus. The sequence continues at coordinate 64,899,947 of NC_047667.1, forward strand.
ACAGTACTTGGGTCCTTCTCCCGAGGAACACCACCCATTGAGTTGCCAGGCAACCCACACTGCAGTGCTTCCAGGCCCCTGGGCTCTCTGGGCCGCAACAGCTCTGCTTGTCATCCAGGCCACATCACCTTCAGGTGGCAGGATGGGGGAATAAGTATGTGCAGAGGGGATTCTCAGGGAGGAGAGCTAACCTGCCAAGTGCCTGGGCTGTGTCAAGAGCCCACCTTCCCTCCTGTGCTCTCTCTTCTCTTTTTCCTGTCCATTGACAAGACTAGTAAGTTGTGTATGTTCTGAATCAGTAATAATCTTCTCTAAACAACCTCTTTTTCACATGTCTGATTTGCTAAGGACTGTTTGATCTCTCCATTTCCCACCTGTTAGGCAAGACATGAAATGACGGAATATCATTCAGACTTCAAAAAGAAGGAAATTGGCAGGGTGATTGACACCTTTAGTCCCAGCATTTGGAAGAGAGAGGCAGGTTGATTTCTGTGAGTTTGAGGCCAGACTGGTCTACGCAGTAAATCCCAGGTAAGCTAGGGCTACAAAGAGAGACCCTGTCTCAAAAACAAACAGACAGACAAACAAATAAACCAAGTAAAATAAAATTTAAATGTAAAGGCTAGAAACATAGCTCAGAGGTTAAGAGCACCAGCTGCTCTTGCAAAGGTCCCTGGCTCCCTTCCCAACACCCATATGACAGCTCACAACTGTCTATAATTCCAGTTCCATAGGATCTGACATCCTCACAGAAACATACATACAGGCAAAACACCAACACACATAACAATAAATAAATAAGTAAATAAATAGGAATAATTTTAAAATGAACAGTAAGTAAAAGTGAGAGAATCCTGTCATTAGGAAGAGTGCTTAAGGAAAACATGGCAGGTGCAGGAAGACAAACCCTCTGCATGTCTTATCTTACACGTAGAATCTAAAAATGTGAAAAGGGAAATTCACAGAAACAGTAGATGCTGGTTACCAGGAATGGAGGGAGGGGAGGGCAAAAGAACACTGACTTATTACAGGTTGTAGTTATGAGGTATCACATGTGATTACAGGAGATGTCACATGTGATTACGGGAAATTCTCGGAGGAAGTAGTCCAGCATTGTTAACACAGAGACCGAGATAAAGGGATAAAGATAGCAAGGGCGGGGGGGGGGGGTGAGCTCTGTGTGAGAAGGTGACTGCGTTAAGGATCTGGCTGTGATAAACATGGCAGCACGTAGACTCACATTGAAAGCCTTCTGCTCTGGCCACTGCTCTACACTGCAGTCTGCCTCCACAGGCCCAGTGGCCAGACCAACCTGCTCTGTGTTCCTTACCTCACAGACTGTGCCTTCTAAACCATAATGCCAGATGAAACTTCCCTCCTGCAAAGCAGACATTTAAAATATATCTAATTCTTATTTGTCAACCACAACTCTAGAAGGCCTTAAGAACAACAATTATGATGGCATGTGCCAGTAATGCCAGCTCTAGAGAAGCTGAGGCAAGGAGGATCAAGGATCAGCCTCATCCACGCAATGAATTTGAGGCCCACTTGGGCTGCATGAGACCCTGAAAAGAAAGTAAAACAAAAGAACAATAAAAACTGACCCTGCCTTTTACATTGACTTGGTGCAAAATAAGCAACATGCTAAATACAGAAAAAAAAAAAATATATATATATATATATTGCTCTAATCATTAAAAAATATATGAAGTTGCTTGTCTTTTTGTACATAAGTGACAGAAATTCTTCTGTTATATTTCTGGCTGGCTGTCTCTAACTTTCTGGTGAGAAACTGAGTCTCAACCCTATTCTCAGAGCTGCAAAGTAACTTGAAACATAGATCTGAGAAACTGGGGGTAAATAGGATCCCAGTGGCCCAGGCCTGTAACCCGGGCTATCAGGGAGCTGAGGCAGGACAGTCACAAGCACAAGGCCAACTGGGTCAACCCAGTGGGACCCTGTTTCCAAATAACTAGTAATAGAGCTGAGGGTGTGGCTCAGTGGCAGAGCACTTGCCCAGCAGCCGCAGGGCTGTGTTTGGCCCTGAGTACCTCAGATTAATCAATACATGGGAGAATAGATTGCCTGGGATTGGCCTGCCACATTTCCCCTCTCCTGCAGTTAGATACAGCTGGATAGGTGAACTTCTGTTCAAGGATTGCGTGTGAATGCATTCCTTCTTGTCTACAGCTTCCTGCCTGTGTCTCTTCCCTAGTCTCCTTCCCCTTCCTACACAGTGGGACCCAGCCACTTCGGTGACTCAGTCTTGACTTCAGAGACATCAAGGCTTAGGCATGGAGGAACAAGAAGATGGAAGAAATAAGGGTCATTCTGTAAGTAGGTGTGACAAGGCACCTCAGGGCCTGGAAGGCTTACCTGGAGTAATTTCATAAGACAAGAGTAGACTTGAGATCTGGGAATGTTGACAGGACTCTGTCAGAGCAATCTGATTACTCTTATGGATATGGAAAATGACCCAGAAATGCTATAGCTGTTGAAATATCTACAATACATGACATAGTCTCAACAGATGGGAAACAAGATAATTTGTGTTGTTTACTGAAAAGCTGGTGTCACTTTTCTGCGGCAAAAAGCATTTGGCAAGGAAGTCACTTGCAAATGTTTGAAGGACAACCAGCTAAACTCTTAGCGCTGGAGGAAGTAGTTGCCTACAAACCACACTGTTGATGTGTGTGCTGCTTCTTCCAACATTCCCGTCCCCTCCCCACCCCCAAGGTATTACAGAAAGAGTGCAGGTTAAAACTGACTGCATTGTCCGTAGACAATGCATTCAGAAGGCAGGTCTCTACAGTTAGAAAAGCTTGTATACCCTAATCAAGAAGCCAACCAGAGGTGCTCAGAACATTTCCCAAAGGCCCCTGAAGTTTCCAGGCAAACTAAGAGCCAAGCGTAAGGGAAAGTGAGAATAAGGCCTAAGTGTTTCCACAGAAGTCTGAGTTCCAGACGGAGGGAGACACTCTTATGCCGGGTTGCTTCAGAGAGGCAAGCCGCATAAGAACCCTGCCTGCGAAAGACCTGGGCAGCTGACGGGTTCGTGGAGCCTGACTGAAGACTCTCAAGGGAATTGTCAAAGTAATTATAAGGCTCATCCGTTTGAAGAAGTGTGTACATATTTAACTCTTCAAGTATCTGGGGGGCCTTCACACCTGTATTATCAGTTGTGAAATTGTCACAACTCCCTAGGGGGCTCGGCCCAACGCTGACTTTACATGATGCAAGAGAGGACAACGGTACGGAACCTCCCAGAAGTCAAATTGGCTATGAAGGACAACAGCCACACCTCTTCCGTAGTCCCCACACTCACAGGTCCATGGCTGTGCCGTAACATGTCACTGCTGCTCATTCATGAAATTCACCGAAAGAAATCTCCCAGCGCTCTATGCTGGATGGACTTTTCAGTGCGCATGCGCACATATTTCCCTGGGTCTGTTCTGCCGGGTACGACGATGAGTCCAGGTACTCCACTCAGAATGTCCGCCTCACTCTATGTCACAGCTCCCCATCTCACCCTGCATCTGTGAACCTTTGTTTCGGTTTTGTCCATGTTTATGTCTGGATGATCTGAGATCTGCAGTCTGTGACTGTCTCCTGGTACACAGCTGGAACTGAATTTACATCACAATTATTGAGCCAAATATCTTTTAATATTGTTTATTGGTCACTTGAATTTTCTCCTTTGTGCCATTCAAAGCTTTTGGAGAGACCTTTTGTTACATTACTCCTTCTTGTTGACTTCTTCTCCGTGGCTCGGGTTCTTTTCACCATCTGGTCTTTGGGAAGAGTGCCACAAAGTAATCTGACTAGACCTATGACTAGTTCTATCAAAACCCTTGGTCTTAAACCCTTCCTATCTGTAGTTCACATCTGGCCTATAAAAGCTGATCCTGTGGGTTTCCCAGATACAATAAATATACTTACAATGTCATTGAGTAATAGAGAGTTTTCGGGGTCAGGGCCACCTCAGGTGTCTGCAGCAGGGTAAACGCCAGTCTGGCCCTATTTGACTAAGTCACAAAAGAACAATGGGGTCAAGAGGAGTCAGGCAAATCAGTTGGTATCCAAGACAGAAGGCAGTGCCCTTGGATACAGACAGTGTGGTGTATACACAAAGTGGGATGCTATTAAGCCTTTACAGGAGGAAAACCCTGACATTTGTGACAGCACAAATAAATCTGGAAGACATTTAAGTGACATTAGGAGGTGCAGAAAGAAAACCGGTGGGTGACCTCATTTAGATGAGATGTGGGATCTAAAAAAGTTCAGAAAAGTGGAAGAAAAGGCTGGTGGTCAGAGCTGCAGTAGGACTGGCGTAGTGCTGTTCAAGCAACTCAGTTCAGACAACAATAAACTCAAGGAGCCTACAGGCAGATCGGGAGGAAGAACACTGTTCACTGACAGTAAAGCTCTTAATCCACATTCAGAAAAGAATACAATCAGTAGAAACTTCCAGGCAATGCCAACATTTCTTCTGTCATTCCTTTCGGGGATGCCATTTTCATCTCAAGTGTTTGGAGACTAAATACTTAATCACAGTTAAAACTGCTAATCACAGCTTATTGATTCGATAAAGGTGGTTACAAAGTTCTCATCAGGAAGTAATAAACTTCAAAGTCCCTGTATGTTGAGATCATTCTAATTGCCACCTGGCAGGTGGCAGTCCAAAGTCTGGAGAGAGGAGTGTAAGATGTCCCAGTGTTCACCAAGAGTCAGCACAAACTGGACTGGCAGATGTGTGCATTCCTGTTACTGCAGGGAGCTGAGTCCAGCCTGACTCAAGAACCTCCAACCGCCCCTACTAGAGACCTGGAACTGCAGTGAACAGGGAGCAGATGGGGCCTGTGTTGAGATTTGCTAGCCGAGAAATCTGCAAGGAAAATAAAAATCAGAGAGCCGGGAAAGAACTGTCCCACCCCGTGGGCTCGTCAGCCCAGGCGTGGCTGAAGGCCCCTGTGTGGCAGATCACTGTGGTGGATGCAGACTTGTCAGCCCAGGCGTGGCTGAAGGCCCCTGCGTGGCAGATCACTGTGGTGGATGCAGACTTGAAGACATTAGTGAGAAAACTGAGCCATCAGGTCTTTTGGCCCTTGTCAGTTGGGAGGGTCCTTGGCTGCCTTGTGCTCCTTCTGTGCGTTATTCTTCAGGCTGGCTTCTGTCATTGTGTCCTAACAGCTCCTCTGGGTACCGATATTTACATAAAAAAGACACCTTTTATCCAAAAATATCTGGCTATTTCTGCCTTGTGTATCCATGTTCCAAACAGGATGCTGTAGTTTAGAGGTATTTTGTTCTCATAAGTTCAGATCCAGGAGGTGGTAAGAGTGGTAGAACCCAGGGGTTAGAGCCTAGAGTAAGATGGTCAGGGTCCCTGGGGACATTGCTTTAGGAAGGGATTGTTACAGTTATTGGGGGCTCTGATTGTTAGGGAGAAGGGAACAGTGGTGAGGTGTATACACCTATTATCCTAGCACTTGGGGGAAGAGGTAGGAGAATCAGTAGTTCAAGGCTAGATTGGGTCACATGAGACCTTGTTTCAAAACCAAACCAAAAGGGGCTCTGAGGATGTGGTTCAGTGGGTAAAAGCGTACTTGATGAGCAAGCACAAGGACATGAGTTCAGATCCCTGGCACCCATATAAAAAGCTACTTAGCTGAGGGTGGCTTTGAACGCCACATCCTCTGGCTTTCACCTCACAGGTGCTAGGATTATAGGCATGTGCTGATATGCCCTATTGTGGTATCAATATTTCTATCACAGTTTTGTTAAAAAGGAAATAGACACACAAGAAGTTATTTACCAAGGCCATCCGGCCAATCAGTGGTTGAGTGGGATTCAAACCTGGTACCCAGAGTCTGGATGCTGGAGAAATGGACGTGGGTAAGCTGTTTTAGGAATAGAAAAAGGCAATTGCCAGTCATCAGCTCAAAATGCAGTAGTCCTCAATCTATGCGACTGTTCTAGCCATACATTTGCTCAAATTTCTTTTGTTGTACAAAGCCTCCCCCCCTTATGTCACCTGGAGTCCTTTTGGATACAAGTGCCTATAAACACTTGACTTGGCAACCCAAAACCACAATAAAAAGTGCCACCATGAAACAAAAATGCCAAGGTAGGCATCTCTAGAGTTAATAATCTAGTGGCTACAGGTCATCCAGAACTTCATCTTCTATTCTGTATCTTCAGCTGGTTACTCAAAGCTGTTCTCCTGTGGACAAAAATACAGCTGTCTGAGTCTGTTGGACTTAAAGATCCCAAACTGGGAACACGCTCCCGCAGAAACACCCACAAACGGGATTCACTGCAATAACATGAGGTTTATTGATAATGATAACTAGTGCACTGGGGTTCTTTTGCATGCAGGCAAGAAGAACCCCGAACTAAAATTAAAGGCAGTTTATATACCATTTTCACTGAATTCATAAGGACAGTTAATTACTTCTTAAACCATAAAGGATTTCAAACAGCCGTTCCCAGGCCAGGTTTCTAGTAACTCAAATTTGCACCTTATCTTTACAACAATGAGAGTTAGCTTAAGTGGCTTCTGTTTACCCAGGTGTACTGCGTTAAGGGTTCATCTCCCTGATAAACTCTTATCTTGGGCCCTTCTTCCTGGAATGTGTGTTTGAGTCTTTGGAATGTGCTCTCCCTGGGATGTGCCTCGGGTGCAGCTAATGTTTGAGTGCTAACCAAAACTCAAACCTCTGGGGTTCTTTTTAATCTTAAGTTTCTTTTTTTTTCTTTTCTTTCTTTCTTTTTTTCTTTCTTTCTTTCTTTCTTTTTTTTTTTTTTTTTTTTTTTTTTTTGTGGATTTTTTGAGACAGGGTTTCTCTGTGTAGCCCTGGCTGTCCTGGAACTCACTCTGTAGACCAGGCTGGCCTCGAATTCAGAAATCCACCTGCCTCTGCCTCCCAAGTGCTGGGATTAAAGGCGTGTGCCACCACTGCCCGGCTTAATCTTAAATTTCTACAAGTCCAAGTTCAAGTCAATACACAAAGACTGACAGCACCCACAGCAAAGGTCTTGATCTCTGTGGCATCTTTCTTTTATTCATGAGGAAACCTAGAAGATAAGATATGCCTTCAAATCCTGATGCCTAAAATTGGGATACACACCCATCCCTAATCAGTCACTAGCAAAACTACCAGTTTAGTGAAGTTCACCATCACATGGAAGACAACAAATCAACAGTAACAAAGTCAGGGATGTCTTAGAAAGGACAAAGCCTGCCTTGGAGTGGGAACTGGAGTAGGCAAAGGCCGGGAGAGCCGTACTATGAAAGACGCAAGGGTTGGTAGTCACAGGCCATCAGTACACAGGCTGCTCTTGCGGTGCTCTCTGGAACTCTGTCATCTTCCCAAGGGGGGAAAAACACTGGGGGGGATGGAGGGTGGAGGGAGGATTTTACTTCCTTTATGTGTTTGGTGGTTTGAATAAGAATGGCTCCTACAGGCTCACCTATTTGAATGCTTAGTCACCAAGGAGTGACACTATTTGATTTGAAAGGATTATGAGGTGTGGCCTTATTGGCAGAAATGTGTCACTGGCAGTGGGCTCAGAGGTTTCAAAGTCCCAGCCAGGCAGGCCCAGTGTCCCTCTTTCAGCCTGTGGCCCAGGATGTAGCTCTAGGTTACTGTTTCGGTGCAGGGCATGCCACCATGCTCCCTGCTTCAGAGCAGGGCATGCCACCATGCTCCCTGCTGAGATGATAGTGAACTAAAATCTCAATTCTCCAAAACTGTAAGCTAGCCCTAATTAAATGCGTTCTTTTATAAGAGTTGCCTTGGTCATTGTGCCTCTTAACAACAATAGACAGTAACTAAGACAATGTGTAAAACACAATACATACAGAATCTGTGAACAAAGTTGTTAAAATTCCATAGGAAAGTGGTTGGGGAGCAATATGTAAATGTGATCCCTGGGGTCAGGAAATGAAAATCAAGTCCAGCAGCTTTGACACACGCCTATGCACCTCTCCCAGGGAGTGGGGCGCCAAGCAAACATGGCCTGCTCTGCAGAGAGCTGTGCTGGTCTCAGGGCAACACTTTAAGAACAGATACAATTCACCTCTACTTGCCTATTCTGTCTCTTATGGTTCCACACAGGGGAGCCTGTGTTCATTCAGTGTTCTGTCCATGACATTCACCATGCTGAGTGCTTGACAGGCATTAACTGGCTGTCTTTGTCAGTAACAAGAAGGTCAGATAATTCTTGTAGGAAAGTGGGTGAATGGAACTTAGGGGAAAAACAAGACTAGTATTGAAAATTTCAAATTTCAATGGTGAGAGTCTTCACTTTCCACAAAGGAACGATATTGTAAAAATGGCTGGAGCCAGCCACACTGAAATCAAGAACTGCAGTCATAATCCATAGGAACATTGACTCTCTCTCTGTCTCTCTCTGTCTCTCACTCTCCTCACTCTCCATATATCTATCTATCTATATCTATATCTATATCTATGAAATGGATATATATGAATGAAATGGATATATATACAAATGAAATGAATATATATATGAATGAAATGAATATATATATGAATGAAATGGAGATAGATATAGATATAGATATAGATATAGATATAGATATAGATATAGATAGATATATTTTTTTCCTAATCAGTAGGCATTCTTTTGGTACTGGTTGTAAATGTATAGGGAAACAAAGGTAACAGTTCAAAAGCTAGTATTAACTTAATTCATTATAATGTAAGCTTGGTTGTAGGAGCTTGTGATGGCCTGGCTCAACAGACAACACAGATCATCAAGCTGTTAGTCACTCCCAATTCCCAGCTTCCTAGATGGAAGAATAAGTTTTTCATCTTTTCCATTGGAAAGACGTTCACAGAGGCTGGAATGGGAACGGTGTCATCATGTGGCTGTATTTCAGGTAATTGTGTATTTAACATTCCTGGTTTCTCCGGAGATCTGTGGATGCAAGGACCTTTGTGCTCTGCTCCCAACATTTGGCCCTAGCTGCACCTAGGCTAAATGATTCAGCTCCTGCTCAAGCCCCTCCTCTCTGGACTGCAGCCTCCAGGGATGGAACATCTGGCTTGGGGAGGAATGTTGCCTGTAGAAACTGGATACCGTGAAAACAGCAGAAGAGAATGGGTTGGGGGGAGAGGAGGAAGGGAGAGCCAGCCTGTGCTCTGAGAGATGCCCTCTGGATGAAACTCTGCCAGCACTAGTAGAGAGGGTCTAATGAGGACTTCTCTGCGTTCCCTTTCTGTCTTTTCTATTGTAGCTCTCTGACTTCATTGTGAGTCCATTTCAGAACCAAAACACGTGATCTCTCCTTTCCCTAAATGAGTCACCAAGTGGGATCCTTCCATCCCCTTGGGTTGGTTTCCCGACAGTCTCACTAAGTGACTTTGGGTGTGCCTGGGACAGACACTCAAGGGAGGAGGATGAAGCAACTGACAACCATGGGACTGGAAGCTGTCAAAAGAAGGGAGAAAAGGCGGCCCAGTCTGCTGCTGATGTGGGTCCCCAGCGTGCAGCCTTGCACTGAAAGACAGCGGTGTTCTGTGTGCCAAGCTTACCTCCACGCTCAAATATGTTTGTGACATAAATGTTGTTTGTGACAGCATTTAGACAGTCTTTCCTTTGGGGCAATTTTCTTTTCCCCATCTAATGACTTCAGTACAACAGCCAATCATGAAGCCCTTCTCACCTCACAGTGGGGGGCATGCAGATCCAGAAATGGCCAATCAGATCCTTTGCCTTGCCTTGTATATATGGATACAGGAAAAGAGAAACCTTTCCCTCGAGGTGCCTAAATAGAAGTTAAGCTATTTGCAAGCATCACCACCCTTGTATGGAAGAGTCTGTCTATCCATCGGTCCATCCATCTATCTGTACCTTTATGTATCTTCTAGATTTTCACAATGTTTACATATGGCTGGAAATACTGCTGTGTGTGGAGTGAGTGAGAACGCGTGTGTCAGTTGTGTTGTCCTCCTGGCAATCCTATGGGCAGCTGATGCTACAGACTGGCACAGGCTGCACAGAGGAGCAAGGGGTCATAGCAGACTTGTCTGACCCTCCAGTTCTGCAGCAAGTCTATCTTCCAACCTGCCTCTCAAAGATGGAAACCCAGATCCCCCAGAGAAGCATGGCTTGTGAGGAAAGCTGGAGCTCTGAGGTGGCACAATGCTGTCACAGATACAAGTAAATTCAGCAGGCTCTTCTAGGGAGAATTATTTTATATCTAATTGTACCTCAGTCACCCCAGCCCAATTTGTGGGATCCCTATCTCCTTGGATGCCAAAGGACACCTCAAAGTGATCAGTCCCTCAAAGGTACTTCAGGCTGCTAGGGACACTGGCCATTGTATAACAAGCAACTTTCATAACAACAGATCCTGTAGGATCCTGTAGCCTCCTCCTGCAGAGCCTGATGTTGTCTGCGCATATTTGCAGTTGCCCTGGAACCTCTCGAAGGAGACCCCCACACATAGCAGGGGGGTCCTTTTCAGACCCTGATTAGGCACAAACCACACCCAAACACCTGTTTTCAGAGCGATCCTTTATTAAGTGGGGAAGAAAAATGTAAGTAGCTGTTTTCTGACTCAGGCAGCAAATGACCTTGCAGGTGTAATTAATAAGAAGAGAAAAGGGGGAGGTCTGTGTTAGAATGGAGTAGGATGTGCTGGCGTATTTTGATTGGACATGCTAATTAGGTGAACCAAATGGGACTTTTGATTGCTGGATTTCAATACTTCAATACCTGGACCTCCGTAGTCAGACTCAGGAGGAGGAAGAGGATGTGGCCAAATAAAGGAAGAGACCTTGGTGGCCAGCTTTAGGAATGGAATCTAACTGTTTTTAGCAAGGCAGAGGGAATCGGGGAGAAGGGCAAGACCTGGCAGAGCTATGACTGCCAGGCCCAGACTAGCTAGAGTCCATTCACCTTTTCTCCCAAGAATAACTGGCCTTAATTCTCAATCTCTGCTCTACCTGTTCACTGGATCCCATTGCTTGCTGCTGCAGCCACAGTGAGCCCACAGCTGAGCAGGAGCTGGAAAAAACCTAAATATGTATTTTTATTATCCAAACATCTGCTGAGAGAAATTAATTTGCACATGTCACTGGCAAGCCGTTTGCAAGGTGTGTGACACAGTCTGTTGTTTAAGCTTGGTTTTCAACCTTTTTCTTACTCGTAACACTGCTTTCAAATTGGGCAAAGTAGCAGAGTAGGCCTACCCCTCCCTTTCTCATGTACAAGTGGACAGATTACTGACGGTTACTATCGAGGGACCCGTACAAAGGGCATTTGGAAAGATTAGGTGTATGTGCGCCTTAGCCGTCAAGGCATACGTGACTGTGATCCCACTGCAATGCGTTCTTGTCTATACCATGACAAGAAAATTACAAACCGGGTGTGAGGGCTCACACCTTTAATCCCAGCACCTGAAAGCAGAGCAGGTTGACCAGCCTGGTCTAAAAAGAGTTAGCTCCAGGTCAGCCAGGGCTACACAGAGAAACTCTGTCTGGAAGAACCAAAGCAGTAAATAAATAAAGACAAAGTTTCATGTCAGTAATGAAGCCGTTGGAACACACGTCACTCAAGCTCAACGACCTTGCAACAGGAGAGCTAAATTAGCAGTGAACCGTAACTGAAGGGAAGAGTGGCAGCAGCTGGAGACTTTGACCCACTTAAGACACAGCGATAAAGAAACACCGGCCCAGACGAAGACGAGGGGCCCGGTGGGGCGGCTGCTGGGCCACTGTTAGCCCTCCTGGTGGAATGCTCAAAGTAGAATCCTCAAAATTTGGTTCCACCTTAGCTTTGCTTATGGATTTCACTTAGCGAGTTGTCACTGAGTAGGTTTTAGAGGTACATAAAAGTAAAGATGTCACAGTCTTCGTTCACACTGTCTTCCAAAGGCTCACATGTTCAAAGTTTATTCCCCAGTGAAGCTCCACTGTGTGGTGCTGAGGCTTTGGGAAGTGACTGGACCGTGGGAGCTCTGACCTCACTCATGGATTACTCTAGTGATGGGTTCATAGTGTGGTGGGCTCTTAGTCGGTAGGACCTAGTTTAAGGAAGTCAGGTTTGGGGGACTCCTATCCTGTCCTCTATACTTCCCACAGACACAGACCCAATGGAGTTACAGACTATAACTTGTGAACATGTGAGCCAAAACAAATCTTTCCTCCACTAAACTGGTTTGCTCTTAGGTCTTCTGTCACAGCGCTGACATACTCACTAGCATGTAGGGTGTATAGCTTGCAAATCGTTTAGCTCAGAGATTATAGGAAAGACTTGCTTTTTCCTGACTCAGTTTGTAAGTCAAATGGGCCTGAGGCAGAAGGTGCTGGAACATTGCTAAATCATTCACAGGAAGTTTAGACAAGATACTACACCTGAGAAACAGAGACATTTGTCACTTGCCTTCCCCTCAGGAGTTATCCCAGGACCTCAGGCAGCGAGTAAACGGTTCAGCCTGATCTCTTACTGCACAGGTTAACGTGTCATGGAAGGTTTTCATACTTGCTGATTTTAAAGAAATCAAGCATCCCAGAGCAATGAAGACTGAGATTGGCAACTCACAAAAGATTTGAGATATTTTAGTTGCAGCTTAAAAATTAACAACACCAAAAAAAAAAAAAAAGTGGTGGTGGGGGGAGCACTTGGCAGGAAACCGGCAATGCTGGCCTCCAAAGGGCACAGTGCCTGGATATTTCTACCTTAGAAAACAACACTTTCCCATCGCATAACACTTCAACTCTCTGAGAAACACATTTGCATGTATTACCAGGTCTCCAGAGGGCAGGTGTAATTTCTGAGGTGACCCGAGGTAACCCACAACTCCATGACCTCTTTTCCCTTCTTCCTCTAATCCTCTCCTCCTGTCTCCTTGGGTTTGTTTTTTTTTTTCTTTCTCTCTTGCTCATTTTGCTGTTTCTTAGTTTCTGCTATAATAGTTCTCTTAGCTTCTGTTCAGTCTCAGACCAAGCCATAGATTTACGAGGGGTTAATCAGAGTTCAGATCCTGGTCTAATCCAATCAGAAATTCTGGAGTCTGTTCTATAATATCAAAATATTTATCTTTCCAAATGAGTTAGGCAGACCTTCCATTGAAAGCCCTTTGTTTCTAAAGAGATTCTCAAATAGTGAGTGGGTTGTGCACTGACAGCCATGGTGCGTGGGGTAGGTCATCTACCTGTCTAGCCTTGATGAGCCAGCCAACAGAAGCTGTGAGATCTGAAGTTCAGGGGAGCTGGAGGTTTCTTATGAGCTCCATGTGCTCCACCTCTCCGGATTTACACCGGCAGTTCTGACTACCTCAGAATAGGACCTCATTTGGAACATGACCTTAGACAAGGCAAGCAGTTACACAATATTAAAATGAAATTTAAAAATGAAGTCATACAAATGACCCCCAATGTAAATGATGGGTATCTTTCCTTTTTTTTTTTTTTTTTTTTTTTTTTTTTTTTTTTTTTTTTTTTTTTTGACAGGGTTTCTCTGTGTAGCCCTGGCTCTCCTGGAATTCACTCTGTAGACCAGGCTGGACTCAAAGTCAGAAATCTGCCTACCTCTGCCTCCCAAGTGCTGGGATTAAAGGCATGCGCCACCACTGCCCGGCAATGGGTATCTTTCTATAAAGGGGAGATTAAGGACACAACCACACACAGAGGGAAGACTGTGAGAATACAGGAGGAGAATGGTTACCTAACAGCCACGGAGGGAGGCATGGAGTAGACCGTCACCTCACAGCCCTCAGAAGGATTCTGTCTACATTCCGATCTCTGAGTCCTGGCCTTCAAACCTGTGAGGAAATGTAACTCTACTCTTAAGCTGCCCAGTTCATGGTACAGCGCACTATCCCGGACAGCCAGAAACGTGGGCAGCAGGCACAGAGACTCAGTTCATCTTGTCGCAGGATTGTTTTAAGTCTGAAATGGTCTAAGAGAAGTGACAATCTGAAGCCGTAGTGAAAGTGAAAGAGATCGGCTTGTTTTGGAAAAGCTTGGTGTATGCCGTAAAGTGAGAGCTACCTGAAAGAGAAGGTGTCGGGACTCCTAAGGCAGGCAGACAAGCCCAAGGCTGAGGTGAACGAATCCAGCAAAGACTTATGCATGAAAGTACAGACAGTGGGACCCTCACATCTCAAAGAAAGACGAGATTACGTGCTAAACTGGACAAAGGTTTACTATGGCCAATTGGAATGTTCCCGGCTTTCCTGGGTCTGTGTGTAGCATGAAATACTGGGCTGTCTATGGCTGTGTTTATCCTACAGGGTTTGGAATATGTGCCAGGGTCACCTGATGTCAAAAATGGCAACAGTGGCTGGCAAGATGATTTAGTGGGTGAAGGCATTTGCCACCAAACCTGACAACGCATCACTGTGAAAGGAATGATAAATTCTAGCTAGCCTGTATAAAGCCTAAATAAAGTCCAGGTGCTTTATTCACAAGCTGTAAGCCTAGACTGGGCAGGTTTGGAGGTATTCTAACTTAGATCCCAGCCATATGTCTACTCTCCATGTTCTTGTGTGCTTTCTTCTTTTTCTTTCATCTCTCCTGAGAACCTTCACTTGATCGCCGAGTCCCACCTTTCTCCCTCTTCTGCCCAATCACAGGCTCTAGCCTTTTATTGACTAGTTAAATTGGGGAGCAAGGTTTACACAGCATCACTTGGTGTACTGCGAGGCTCTGCTCACAGGGTGACCAGATCTTGGGAGGCAGTAGTTAGCATTTAAATACAAGCAACACCAGACCAACTCCCTACACATCACCACATAAATAAATTAAAAATGTAACTTTGAAATGGCAGTCATAACCGGTAGCCTATGGTTGGCTCAAGCTGGGTTTCTCCTGTTTGCTGCTAAATCAAAGTTCCTGTCTTTAAAATGAGTTCTCTTCTGTGGGCACCCCTGAATCCCTTCCCATGGTTTGTTTCTTTCTGTACATAGTACTTATAATCCTCTAATGGTCTCTGTGTTTGCTACTTGTCTCTTTCTGCTGGAAAGGACGCTCAGTGAGGTCCAGGACTTTGGGCTTGTTCACTGCTGGTCTTGTCTCATCAGCACGTGCCCGGCCCATTCAGGGTCTTCACTGGTTGGTCAGTGCTGAGTCCACATTTGCATCCTCTCAGCTTCTTCGGACTATGAATCCTCTTAGACCTGTTCTGCCCACTTCTCTAGGCCCCGCCCTCCACCCCACTTTAGAATTCTTCTTCCATTCCTATACAAGGATGTTTCCATCACTCTAACGAGCACACTGCATTTCCACAATGCCTGCTTTCACTCTGGTTCTTGCCTTTGTTATCACCCTCACCCCTCCCCTTCTTCCTTTCCTTCCTTCGACTCTCCCACCACCTTCATTTTCTTTGTGTTGCTGGAGACTGAACTCAGAGCCTTATGCATGCTAGATTAGTGAGCTCCAGCTCCAGCTCCTGTTTTTCCTCACTATAACAAAATATCCGAGGCTGGGTAATTGTATCAAGAAAAAAAATGAGTGTTTATCTCAGAGTACTGGAGGCTCAAGAACATGGTGCCAGCACCAGTTTCTCTGGCGATGGCCTCAGCAGGAATGCGTCAAACAGTGAGTGGGTGGTAGAAATATAGATCATAGATAAGGCAGGAAGCCAGAAACTGTTCCAGGGTCGAGATTGGACTTTTGTGAGAACTCAAACTACTCAAGGCAAGAAAGCTACTAACTACAGGGGCCTCACAAAAATATTAATCCCTCCGGAAGCATAACCCCCAAAGACTTCAGGACTTCCCACTAGACTCCACCTCTTGAAGGTCCTACTACTTCTTACATTGTTACAAGGGCACCAAGCTTTAAACACATACATCCTTGGTGAACAAATCACAGCAATCAGTAACTAGGGAGCAAGTGAAGGGCATGGATCAGACATGGCTCACTGTGAGGTACTAACCTTATCATGTGGGTCAAGCCCAAGAGCTGAAATAGCCAAATATGAATATGCGAAAGAAGGCTTATGTCCAGTCCTTAGAACAGGATGGCGGGCTAACTTGGATGATGTGAAATCAATAAATCAGAGCGAAGATGGCAAAGCCTCCTTACAGATGAAAATGAAGGTTTCCTTGGCATGCAAAGGAGTGTCACCTGATGCATTTGTGAACACCTTGGGCTCTGGTGTGGCAAGGTGACTGTCAATTCTGAAACTTTGCTGGAAAAGGGAGGACTGAGACCCTCAGAATACAAAGTAGATGGACTTGGACCACAGGTATCAGAACATCCTGGGAACAGGCTGATGGGAATTATACCCCAAAGGTGGAGGAAGGGCCCATTGGGTAATGGAAGTGCCATGGGACGGGTGGTATGGAGGTAGAGTTCTAGTACAAGAGACTGATTTCTCTTCTCCCTGAATCATGATGTTGTTTACATTTTAAAGAGACGGAAATACAAGCTGTGAACATCTCTGTTCTGAGGGAAGAAGTAAGGCTCGTGGGTTGATGCTTCCCATGTGGAAAGAATGAGGACAGGCTCTGCTTGCCCACTAAAGCAGTAACCTGTGGAGTTTCATAATCTTGGGGTGGGGGAAGGGGGCCACAAATGTCATCCTGCCTGTTCATTCACTCATTCACTGAAATGTTTCCAAGCCAAACACAAAAAGGACACAAAAGTAAATGTTTGCAGCCAGTCCAATTAAAAACCATAAGCTCCTGGATCTGTGTAATCCATAATGCAGATGGAGCAAGTGTTCTCCAGCAGCCTTCCTCCGCAGGAAGTGGTTAGGGAGCCCACCTCACACAGCAAGGCTGAACACGCTCCAGTCCACTGGGACAGTCTGGAGCTATGATAACACAGGTTCTTACTGGGAATGTTGACAGGGACTGTCAAAGCAGAAATACAGCTCCAATTAGGCTGCAGGCACAGCGATAACAACCATTTAGCTGCAGTTGTCAGTGAGCTAACAGGGGAAGACCTTGTTAGACAGAATTTCTGTCTAACAGACACATGAGAAGTTGTCACCTGGGTGTCCATACCAAATGCCCTGACTGGATCACTGCCTTCCAGAAGCAGAAAGATGAGCCCAGCCTGAGCCACAGCACCTAGTTTTACAAATACAAAGTATATCTCTCTAGGAAACACTATGCAGGGTAATTCTCTAGATTGCATGTATTTTGTGTTCTTTGTCTATCTTGTGGGTGTTTTGCATGAGAGATGAAAAAGGGCTCCGTACTTATGGATGTGAAGAAAGCACATCCTTGAGAAAAGAAAGTTGTGACACATTTGAATCTGTTTATTCTCAAAAGAACAAAACACTGGCCTCTGTCAATCTCATTGGCCTCAACTTACCAGGTGATAGCTGGCCACTGGCAAGTACTTTTATCCCAATCTTAACTACTAGCTCTCAGAGGACATGTTACACACCAAACCATAGTTCTATCTCTTTGTTTATTTGCACATTTTAGAATGACTCCAAAAGGGTTAAAGGAGCTACAGTGGAGTTCAAGTCCAAGGAGGCCTTCCTGGCAGAGCAGAAGCCTGATTCAGATGCTGAATTACTGCAGTGCTGAGGGAAGAGAGTAAGAAGCTAGTTGCTGTGGGGGGTCTCAGGCTGAGTTGAGCTGCAAAGATACAGGACCAGGTGTGGACAGGTAAAAAGATGGTAATGTGAGTGCCTCAAATCTTTGTATCAAACAATGGGATCTAAGCTGAGTAGTAAAAGCCTAGGGAAGAAAGAGAGGTCACACAGACACACGCGTGCGCGCACACACACACACACACACACACACACACACAAAGTGGTCAAATGAACCATTACTACCACAATGTTAGATGTCTTCCTTTCCATGGATAGAGAGGAGGGTATTGTGCACTTTACTGCTCTGGCCTGTTTGATACCTTCTTGAACCAGAATTCTGATCTGGTTTGACTTTACCCATGTATTGATGTGTTCCAAGTCTATTTTGATAAATTTATAGTTGGTCTTTAATTTTATGCATCAGTTACTTATTAGTCTGTGCTCATGAGTGGGATGGGACAGGTGATGGTGTCTCTATGCACAATAAGATATAGAATTCCCATGCCTCCACATCTACACTCAAAAGTGAATCAAATGCTACTCACAAAATGGAGTCTGCCAGAACAAGGCACAACCTGAAAGCCATTGTTTCAAACAACAATGTTGCCGGGCGGTGGTGGCATAAGCCTTAATCCCAGCACTTGGGAGGCAGAGACTGGCGGATTTCTGAGTTCGAGGCCAGCCTGGTCTACAGAGTGAGTTCCAGGACAGCCAGGACTACACAGAGAAACCCTGTCTCAAAAAACAAAAAACAACAACAACAACAAAAAACCCCAAAAAACAAAAAATAAAACAAAAAAAAATCAAACAACAATGTTTCTGATCCCCTGATCTGAGAAGGTGACATGGGGGCAAGATGTTTATGAGGGTTCTCTCTCTTCCTTTTTTTCTTTTTGTTTTTTCAAGACAGAGTTTCTCTGGGTAGACTCGGCTGTCCTAGAGCTAGTTCTCTAAACCAGGTTATCCTCAAACTCACAGAGATCCACCTGCCTCTGCCTCCTGAATGCTGGAATTAAGGGCTTCCATACCTGGCCCCAATTATATTGTTAATGAGTCATAAGATAATAGGTTTCAACTGGACAGGGCGGGCACTGCCTTTAATCCCAGCACTTGGGAGGTAGAGGCAGGATATCTGTGTGTTCAAGGCCAGCCTGGTCAATACAGTGAGTTCTGGGACAGCAAGAGCTATGCATCAAGACCCTGTCTGAAAACAGAAATAGATAGCTTTCCATATGGCTTTTCTTACACCTTCCATTTTTGTTAACCATACTGTGGTGGACTGAATAAAAAACGACACCATAGCCTCATTTGAATGCTTAGTCATCAGAAAGTCACAGTACTTGAGAAGGATTAGGAGGTGTGGCCTTGTTGGAGGAACTGTATCACTGTGAGGGCAGACTTTGAAGTCTCTTAGGCTCAAGCTATGCTCAGTGTGTCAGTCTCCTTCTGTTGACTTCAGATCAAAATGTAGACCTCTCAGGTCCTTCTCCAGGTACCATGCTTGCCTGCACTCTGCCATGTTTCCTGCGGTGACGATAATGGACTAAACCTCTGAAACTGTAAGGCAGCACCTATTAAATGTTTTCTTTCCTAAGAGTTGTTGTGGTCAAGGTGTCTCTTCATAGCAAAGGAGACATTTTTCGTACCCATTCCTCAACTGATGGGCATCAAGGTTGATCCCTACCTATTGTGAGCAGAGCAGCAAAGAACATGGATGAACAAATGTCTATAGAGCAGTGGCTCTCGGCCTTCCTAACGCTGCATGACTCTTACTGTAAATATCTGTGTTTTCCAATGGTCTTAGGTGACCCTAGGTATAGGAGCAGGAGTCATGGTGAGAAGATTCCACCAGGAGTGGGATAGCTGTGTCCTAGGGTAGCTCCATTTCTAGCTTCATGAGGATTCTCCATGGTTTCCAAAGTGGTTACACTGGTTTGGAATACCACAAACCATGCATACTCTTCTTCTTCCCCCCTCACATCCACATCAATTTCAGTTGCCATTTGTATTTTTGGTGAATATCCTGCATGAGATGAGAAAGACTCTTAATGTAGTTTTAATCTACATCTCTCTGGTAGCTAAAAATGTTGAATAGCTTTTTTAACAGTTTACTAGCCATTTGCAATTCTTCCCTTGAGAACTTTCTCTTCAGTTCCATAACGCATTTTATTTATTTATTATCATTTATTATTATTATTTGGGGTTTTTGGAGGTTTTTTTTTTTTTTTTTTTTTTTTTTTTTTTTTTTTTTTTTTTTTGACTGTTGATGTTTTGTTTCTTGAAATCGGGTCTCTCTATGTAGCTCTGGATATCCTGGAACTCACTGTGTAAACCAGGATGGTATTGAAGACACACTTGTCTCAGAGCCCATTTTTAAAATACGGTGGTTTGTTTTCTTAATGTTTAATTTTTTTTGAACCCTTTATCAGATTCTGGACACTAATCCTCTGTTGGATGTATGATTTGTAAAAATTTTCTTCTATTCTGCGTGCTGCGTCTTTACTTGATTAATAGCATGAGATCCTATCCGTCAATTGTTTGTCTTACTAGAAATTGTGCCTGTGCCTGGAAGTTGAAGCACGCTCCGTACCTTTTCTTCTAGAAGTTTCAGGGTATCAGGTCTTTTGTTGAGGTCATTAATCCATTTGGATTGAGTTGTGTTGATGAGAAATAAAGATCTAGTCTCATTTTTCTACATGTTGAAGTCCTGGTTTCCCAGCACTGTTTGTTGAAGACGATTTTTCTTCAATTTTTTTTTTTTTTTTTTTGGTGCCTTTGTTAAAAAAAAAAATCAGTGAGTTGTAGCGCCATGGTTATGAAGCAACAATGAAAATAATTGTATGGTTGGGAATCACCACAATATGAGGGACTGCATTAAAGGGTTGCTGCATTAGGAAGATTGAAAACAACTCTTTCAGAGGGGTGGGGGAGAAAGAGAGAGAGATTATGTCTGTGAAGAGTTTTGGTGAGGGTTGCATTAAATCTGTATGTTGCTTTTAGTAGGGTGGCCATTTTTACAAGGTTATTCATATCCAGGAGCATGGGGTTTCTTTCTATCTTCTGGTCTTTCCAGTAGTATCTTAATGTTTTCATTGTAGAGGTCTTTATTTCCTTGGTTAAATAAGTTTCCATGTATTTGTGTGTGCTCGTGTGTGTGTGTGTGTGTGTGTGTGTACTGAGAATGGAACTGTTTCCTTGATTTCTTTTGCAGTCTGTCTGTCATTGGTTTATAGGAATCTTCCTTATATTTGTGTTTTAATTTATACCATGCCACTTTGCTGAAAATGTGTATCATCTCTAAGAGATTTTTGCTGGTGTCCTTAGGGTCTCCTATGCATAGAATAATGTCATCTACAAATAGATGTGCTTGGACTCCTTTTCTTATTTTATAATTTCCCTGCCCTCGGTTGTCTCTAGCAAAGACTCAGGCATATGTTGAGTAGAAGTGAAGAGCGTGAACACCTACATCTTGTCCCAGCTCTTGGTGGACATGCTTGAAGATGTCCTCCACTTGGGGTGATGTTTGCTATCCGTTTATGGTCTGTTATGCCGAGGTTTCCTCTGTCCTCAGCCTTTCCATAACTTTTATCATGAAGGGCTTCTGGACTTTGTTCGAAGACCTTTTCTGCATCTTTTGAGATGACTATGTTATTCTATCTTTGAGTCTATTCATGTGATTGGTTACATTCCTTGATGACATATGTGTTCCCTGCATCTCTGGAATGGAGCTGACTTGGTCACAATAGATGATCTTTCTCATATGATCTTGAGTTAGTTTTACTGAGAATTTTTGTATCTGTGCTCGTTAGGGAAACTGGTTTGTAATTTCCTTTTTGTTGTTGTTGTTGTTGTTGTATCTTTATCTGGTCTTGATATTACGGTAATACTGGCTTAATTAAAAGCCTCTGGAGGCCTTCTCTCCTTTATTTTTTATGGGACAATTTGAGCAGTATTGGTGCTAGTTCTTCTGTGGAGTTCTGGTAGGATTCTGTTGTCAGTCCTGGTGCTGGGGTTTTTATTAGTTGGGAGACTTTTAACTATTGCTTCAACCTCATTGCTGGTTACAGATGTCTAGATTTTTTTTTTTTTTCACCTGGTTTAACTTGTATACTCCCTATTGTATGTGACAGGCTCAATGATGACAAGACTTGATCACCACTTCTGTGGCTCAGCCTCTGAGTTATGTTCCCATCTCTTGTCACCACTCCATTCCAGTCCTTTGCCATACACTCTGTTAGGTTCTCTGCCCCAAGGAGATGGTCAGATGCATGGAGGCACTGACGCAGCACAAGAAACCAAAACTTCAGTACATGGATGGCCCTGCTTTGTTGTTGTTGAAAATGGCGAAATTCTCTTGGACAAAGAATGAATTTAGAGAAAAGCTCCTGGTTTGGTAGCTGCCCAATGTACTCAAGATAAAGTACCTGTCCTCTCCTAGAAGGCTGGCACGCTGCAAAGGATCAGGAAGGTGGAGATCCAGCTCAGTTATAAAGTGCTTGCTGGCATGCACAAAGCCGTAGGTTCAGTCTCTAGTAACCACCCACATACACACAATGTCCAACATACTGTGCCTTCCCAGGGTGGTCATGTTCCCATTTCTTTGTACTGGTAGCAGCAGCCAACTCCAGGAAAGCACATTTCATCAGCGTCTGCTCCCGTCCTGCACTGGGACCACAGATCTAGGTAAGACAGTTTCCTTACTAAGTGGGCACTGTTTTCCCAGGAGGGAAGCCATCTACTCATCTACTCCATTGAACCACCCTCCATCCCAGAGTTCACAGTAGGCTTCAACCAGTTTCTTAGGGTCCAGGGCCTCTTTAGATGACTGTGTCCCACCTTAGATATCTTTAGATGGTATTTTCCCAAAGGTGCTGGAATATGAGCTCAAACTGGCCAGAGCCAGACTTGTCTTGCTTTGATTTCCAGCCTTGTCTATTCTGGACTGCACATTCTTGCAGAATGCAAAGGAGACGCTAATAATGCTTGCTTTTGAGGGAATTCAATACCGGCTTTTCATAGTTTTTAATGTTACTCTCCATCAACAAGCTATTAATAATTAATACAGAAATAATCCATAAATATCTGTAATTGCTACCTTACAAGGTTACAGTGGGGTCTAAAGATGTGTATAAGTCCATGACACATCAATAATACTTATGAAAGAGTAATTATTATTGAGGCCCTGAGTGTGCAGACTGAGTAACTCCGGTAAATGACACACCTTCAGTCTCCTCGTCAACAAATGGTAAGAGAGAGGTCCAACCTCACATTGCTGTGAGGATCAGCTGTGATAATACTGAGAGTTCTCACTAGGCATTGTGCTCATCATAGCATAGGGTCAACACGACTATTGTTCTGGGGCCCTTACCGTTATGTTAGGCCTGGATGTCTTACACTGTGTCCTTGCTAAGGTTCTATGTATCCTTTTCTCCCTTTTGAGATGTGTACCTTTTTGAAATTAAGAAATGTACTTGGAAGAATTCTGTTGTGTCCTTGCCCTTTGACCCTCGGCACATCTATGTTGATTGCTTTTCATTTCCCTTAAGTTCTCCAGGTCACGATCTTTATGCCATTATTCTAATTCAGGACATTTTTGCTGCAAGCCTGTCAGGCAGCTACAGCACACTCAGTGACTTGGAAGCACTTTGCACAGTACCAACCCCTGATTATTCAATAGTGCCCTTGTCTCTGTTCACGAGCTTGACTCATGCTTTGGTTGTTTTCTCCAGGCATCCACTTTCCCACCATTCAGTGCCAGTGTCGGTAACAACCCTCCTTCTTTTACATTCTCTCAGTAGCACCTCTCAGAGGATGTAGTCTCCTCTCACCTGTGTCCACGTTGTTTTTATCTTTTTCACATAGGTCGTTTCTTCTGCTGTGTTTCTTCCTTATATTTGTATTCCCCCCCTTTTTGAGGGTGTAATATGATTTAAATTTTGTGCTATTTCTCACGCTCCTGTTTCTAAAATAAGACTATGCTAAATGGCTTAGCTAGCAGAGATGTCTAAGTGTATTATTTATACACAAATATACAATGATCATGTTTTGATAGACTACAGATGATGCCTTTGTCCTGTTCCCTGTTTTGTTTTGGTTTTGTTGTTGCTTTAGGGACTCAATTTGTGGGTCAGGCTGACCTTGAGTTTGTGATCCCTTTGCCTCAGCCTTCTGCATCCTGTGATCTTTGGTATGCACCACTATGCCTAATCTAGTTGAGTTTTCAGAAGTTATATTTTACTTTAAACATGCCAGGAGAGTTAGCTATTTCTCATAATAATTTTTTTTTGTGAAACAGATACTTACTTGCTCACTAGTTTATACATAAATGCATGAGAATGTTGATGTTTATGATTTATAGGCCATGGGATTTTCTTGCTAGGAGGGGTTTGTGAAGATCAGAACTGCAATCTCAAAAGGAGAAAGAAATAAAAGAACTTCTGTATTTCTGCCCCACTGGTCATAGTTTTTAAATAGTAATGTAGGGCTAGGAGAGAGCTTCAGGAGGAGAGCGCTCGCCCAGCATATGAGAGCTTCAGGAGGAGAGCAATTGCCCAGCATATGCAAGAGCCTAGTTTTGATCCCCAGGACCATACACCACCCAATATACTGCAAAATGCATAGTTGGAAACATATGAAAAAATATCGATGATCTTGGGTTTGGTAAAGAATTTCTAGGCACAACATCAAAGCCATAATTTATGAAATAAGTATTTGACAAGATGAGCTTTATTCAAATTAAAAATGTCTGCTTTCACATAGATATTATAAAATCAGAAGACATTTGCAGAAAATATCTGTAGAAGACATTTCTGACAAATGTGTTTTCTATATAGTTGTTCAAAGCATAAAAATAATCTTCCCATGAGAGCAACAACCTGATTAGCAAAAGAGCAGAAGGCGAGGTCTGTGGATGTGAACGTTGTGACCCTTACTTTTGCCATGTAAAACCTTCATAAACCCCTCATAGCAAGAGAATCCCAAGTAACTTATAAATTGGATCCATCAGCATTCTCAGGCGTTTATGCATCTTCGTAAACTAGTGAGGACAGCAATGACAACCAGCGCTGTTGCAGCCATACTGTGGCTACCATGGAAAATCCACATCCCAAGAACAACTGTCCTAGATTTATTAGGTATTACAATGAAAACAGCATTTACCTTTAGTGGGTGTTAGTTAATGCCTCCCTCCATGTTTTTCTTGGAAAACTATTGGTAGTAAATATAAAAGATTATACCTTAATTTGGTTGGTTATTTATACATAGTACCATCTTGTGGGAAACAATGTTTTTAAATAATAATTATCAAATAAATAAGTAAGTGATAAAGAGAAAAAAGAGCAGAAGAGCCTGGTCCCAAGCTCATCTAAGAGGAGGATGTACATCTAGAGTGTATGCATACAAAATGATGTTCAACACTGTGATTATTAGGCAACTAGAAATCCATACACTGTCACTCTAATTTCAGAATGGCCATTATCCCAGCCACCGATAACACCAGATGTGTGGGAATGTGGAACGAAAGGAACTTCTTAATGGAGGGAGTACAAAGAAGATATCTGCCTCCAAAGACACGCTTGTCATCTCTTATGACATTACCAGAAAACCCAGTAAATAAGCTTCTGGGTGTTAATGAAAGCAATTTAAAGTTTATACCTTCACAAAAAGCTGCACATAGACATTCGTCATATTCATAGTATTATTTATTCATAATAACAAAACTTGAAATCAATCAAAATGCTTCTCAACATATAAATAAATAAACTGCAATATAATTTAGACAATGGAACATTATTCTACACTAAAAAGAAATGAGCTATTGAGCCATGAAAACACATGGTGGGAGTGGAATTCAAGGCTTACTAGTGGCACTAGTGTATGTTTTAAAAAGGAAATCTGAACAGACTAAACACTATGACTCTAACTCTACAACATTTTGAAAAAGGCAAAACTATAAAGATGGGGGAAAATCAGTAATCTCCCGGGCTGGAGGGGAAGGATGCATAGCTAGGCAGACTGCAGAAGGGTTTTAGCAGAGCTACTGTATGGCACTATTATGATGGACATGTCATTATACATGTCCAAACTTAGAATATATAACACTGAGAATGGAGTCCACTGTAAGCTACAACATGTTTATGGTTTGGGTTGCAACATGTTTATGTAGGTTCACCTGTGGTAACAAGTGTACCACTTCAGTGTGGGGTGTAAATAATGGGAGATTGGGTACATAGGAACCCTTTGCTTCATCCCACATTCACTGGGTCCTTAATATTGCTCTTAAAGGACTACAGCAGTGGCTCAGTAGCTAAGAGTGCTCTTTGCTCTTGTGAAGTACCAGAGTTTTGTTTACAGCATCCATGTCAGGTGCTCACAACCACCTGTAACTCTAGCTTCAGGGGATCAAATTTTATCTTCTAGCCTCTTTGGGTACTTGTATACACACACACACACACACACACACACACACACACACACACACACACACACACACACACGTAACATGACTTTCTTGGCCAGTTAGCTGACATGGAGATCTTTTATTGTGAATGCTTAAGGCCTTTGTCTAGGCTTGTTCCCAGCTTTCCCATATACCTTAAATTATCCCACGTATACTCATCTGTGTTCTGCCATGTGGCTCATTACCTTCTAAGTACCAGCATCTGCTTCATTCCTCCACATCTGGCTGGATAATCTCCTCCATGTCTGACTGACAAATCTCCTGTGTCTTATTCTTTCCCAGAGTTCCTATCTTTCCAAGGACGTTCTGCCATTCCTCTCCTGCCTCAGCTATTGGATGTTTGACTCTTTATTAAACCAATTAGAAGGTGTTGGCGGGAATGCCTACAAGATGTGATGCAGCCATTCGAATAACAATATCAGAGTCCAGACTGTAGTCAACTCTGACAATATTTACACAGTGCACAAGAAGTTCACCGCACCTCCCCTTTTAGTCAAATAAAAGGCTCTTTCTCTAACATCAATAAACTATATACAATAAAAACCAATTCTGAGAACTATCAGGTAAGAACTATATTCATGTCCAGTCCATTTGTACTTGGCATCTTTGGAGAATGTATCCCCTTCTTTATCTTATCTTGGTTAATTCAAAGTTCTGTACCTAATTAATTTTCTATCTTAACTTGATTTTATCAACCTAAAAACATTTTTAGACCTTAAATCATTTTTTTTAAATACCAAACAACTTAAGCTTATATGTGAGGCTACAGTTGTCTAGTCTTTAGACTTCTCAGACCTGAGAAGCATAAATATTGCCTGAGTAAACATGAATGCAGAGCAAGCAGCTTCTAACCCTGTGGAAACGACCGACAGTCACCCAAGGTTCTAACCCTGTAGAAACGACCGACAGCCACCCAAGGTTCTAACTCTGTAGAAACGACCGACAGCCACCCAAGGTTCTAACTCTGTAGAAACGACCGACAGCCACCCAAGGTTCTAACTCTGTGGAAATGACTGACAGTCACCCAAGGCTCCTCTGCAGTTTTGGAGAATGCATCTTTGGCGTACTGGCCCAGAATACCTGACAGACTTTTAGTGAAGCAGAAACATGACAGACTGGCTTGCCTTGTCATAGCAAAGCTTGGCAGTCAGCATCCTGTGTCCTGTTTGTTCATGGACTGAACAGCATGTTGTCAACCGTTGAGGCAGGGCAGTCTTGGCCTGAAGGCTAGCTTTGTCATATCTGATGCAAATTTCATATGGAGGTTGTTTGATGCCCCTCATCTCTTTTGAAGTAATACTGGGGCGATGCCAGAAGCTGACATGTCTCGTTGTCATCAAAAGCCTTTTATTAAGCATTTTTGAATGTCATATTCTGAAGATCCCTTAAGTATTTGGAGACTATCTATAGTATATCTGAATAGGCAAATGTTGCTTGTTTCTATTATTTACTCTCTGTTTAACTTTAAAAACATCTATAGGAAGCAACAAAAAAAGCTTATTTCCGTAAATAACTAAACTTGTACCATTATGACCGTAAGTTTGATTGACTGACTACTAACTTGTATTTCTTAATTATCCTAAACAGTTTGTAATAGTATCTTTCAAGGACCAGAACTGTATTAAAATTTAAATGCATTGCATAGGTACAATTCCTTAAACAAGAGTTGAGACATAAATGCAATGTTGTAGAAAAATAACCATAAATTTGTATCAATATACAAAAGTCCATACCAGTGTAAAAATATTTGATTTGTCTTTTAGTCTAAAAGTAGATTCAATAATTTATCCTTTTATTCTTTCATTCTCATATTTCCCCTTTTTGCTTTTCATCCCCTCTTGCCCCTTTTCCCCTAGATAAGAGAGAAAGAACGATAAAGGAAAGAAAAAGAGAGAAAGAAATCCCTGAATCGAACATTGTTTATTTTGTTTCCTCCCTAACCAAGACCATCAACAATTTGTGACCAACCCTCCCCCCAAAATGATGACAAACATCCATAACCCATTGAATAACAAAAAACCACCCACCCCATCTCTTTGGAATGAGGCATTGTTCTCTTAAAAACTTCCTGCTTTCTATTGTCTTGGGGTGACAGCATCTTTTGGGGGCCCTAAGAAAAATGAGATATTGGTTAAGTCCTAGGAAAGCTACTGTATCATTTGCTGTCCAGTCTCTGTGTGATGGGAAAGTGCGGGGCTTAACTGAAGTCTTGGCTGCAACAGTCTGTGAGGCTGGACCAATTGAGTTAGCATTTTAATGTTGTCCTGGATGCAGATTTTTGAGCAAACAGCAACTAAGACATTCTGTGGGGCTGGATCATCTGGGCTATTTGTCTTGTCTTCATTGATGTTTGGTCCTTTTGCTCTGAAAACATAAACTTTTAAAAGTACACATATTTTGTATTAACACATGTTTGGAAATGTGTGGTGTGCATAAATCAGTTAAGATGATTCTCTGTTCTTTGTTTGAGCACGAAAGGCATCAAACTTTGTATGTTCGCTTGGATCATATAACCAAACTGTAATATAAAATTCCATTCATGGCATTTGAAAGGATGTCATATAATAATAAGTCCTGTGGACTCTGTAGACAACAAGATTTATTGGCTACACATAGACCTTCGTGTCTCAGCCAGTCTCAGAGCTGTTCTCACATAGAGGGATGAGCATCCACATCACCTGTCTGGTTGGTCTTCTAAGGTCTCTTCTTCATGTTTGTAGCCAAGATTTTTAGGCGGTCTCCCCTGGTGAAATCTGATCTTTATTAATTTTGAAGTAATCCACAGCGTTTCATTTCCTGCTGAAATAAGGGCAAAACTGCTCCCCAATGTAAAATATCTCTTGACTTCCATTCTGAGTTTAAGACATCCTCAAAACACATAAACTGGTTGAATTCAGCAGGTTTTTCATAAACCAATGTCTCTCAGCAGCTGTTGTTTTGCACATCAGCATTAAAAAGTTTAAAGTTAATAAAACAATGTAATATATCTTTGGCGTCTTTGTTAACCTTTTCTATTTATTTATTAAGCATCTCTTTTAAAGTATGATTAGATCTTTCTATAATTGCTTGTCCTGTAGAATTGTAAGGTATCCCTGTAAGATCTACATGTTGGTATGTATGTATATTACATATGTAATATGTTGTATATATATATAATGTTGTAATATGCAAAAATTATTTATTTTATTAGATAGATATGCTGGAGCATTCTTAGTTTAATTTTTATAGATATCCCCATAATAGCCATAATTTCTCATAAATGTATAATTATATAATTAGCCTTTTTAGAATTTCAAGCAGTAGTCAGTTGAAATCCTGAATATTTATCTGTGACATGGTGCACATATTTTAATTTTCCAAATTCTACAAAATGAAACATACCCATTTACCCAATTTCATTTTTTTTTTTTGGTACCTATAGGATTACTTATTGCAGGTAATGAAGTTTGGTTCTACAAAGAACAAGTAGGACATTTCCTTATAATTTCCTTGGCTTGTTTTCAAGTGACAGAAAAATCTTCTTCAAATCTTTGCTGTTAACATGATGTTTCCTATGGAATTCTGAGGCTTTTAGTGTTTTTCCTATTAATAGCTGATCAGTTTCATCATTAACTTGTGCTCGATGGCCTGGTAGACTGTTGTAGGATCTGTCTGATATGCGTTATATACAATGAATACTTTCTATTTTTTGATCACTTGTTGTATTGAATAAATAGCAAAGTTTAATTGTGAATCATCTGGAATAAACTCATCAGTTTCAATATGCAAAGCAACTCTTTCTGCATATTGAGAGTCAGTTACTATATTAAGAGATTCAGGGAAATCTAATAATACCATAAGAATGGCATACAGCTCTGATTTTTTAATTGAATCGTAAGAGCTCTGAGCCATTTTGTTTGTTTGCTTGTTCACTTATAACCTGCCTTTCTTGGTTTATTTACATTAGTATAAAATGTAGGGGCTCCAGAAATTGGTGTCCCTTTCACTATACAAGGAAGAAACCAATTAGTTCTTTTTATAAATTGAAGTCTCTTGTTTTAGGGATATTGTTGTTAATCTCTCCTAAAAAAATCACTGCAAGCTCTTTGTCAATGTTCATTTTCTGCCCATCCTGAAGTAATTTCAGTATTAGTCAAATGTACCACATTTTTGCTGGGTCTATTCCTGTTTATTAATGGTCTTATTTTTCTTTTCAGAATCAATTCAGAAATCTTTTTTACATAGGCTTTTAATTTTTATTCTGTTTATGTGCTAAAAGTATCCATTTAAAGACACTATCTTCTCTCTGTATAAGAATTCCTGTGGTAAAATGAATCAAAGGCAAAAAAGCTAAAATACAATCCAGCTTTGGATCCAAATATTAGAAAAAAGTCTTTGCATGGCCAATAGATCTTGACTACAAAATCTTTAAGACTTTTCATACCATTCTTAAATGGTATAGATAAAAATTAATATTATAATCTGATATATAATCCAAACAAACTTGTAAAGAAAGACAGATATCTTTCATCTGCTCAAAGAGTAGAAAATTGTTCTTAATTGATTTTTGCACCATTGTTGGTTTGCACCAACATTCCATAGAAATAAATGTCTTTATAGAACTGTATATTGCTTGTAAGGTATGTATGCTATAGACTGGAAGTCCAGGAGGGCAGCCGGGTCAGGATCCACCCTCTAGAATGCTAGGACGCTCCATCCTGCCTCAACTGATGCTGTTTCCAGGGACTTGTTTGGAGAGCAACTTCAGGAAGGGCCGCTAATCCCAGATGTCCTTGGTTCTTCCAGCCTTTCAGACTGATCCAGTTAAGACTTCACTTAATCAACATACAGAGACTGGACAACAAATGCTATAGCAAACTTTCTTAAGGATAACTATTTTTCTAATTCTCTTGGGTCCCCTAAAAAGGAATCCTTTGCCCCCAATTCAACAGGAATCAATTATAAGTAGACCATCATCCCAGTTCCTTAAGTTGGGGTGGATGGTTTTAGACATTTTTTGAGTTATAGATATGTTGTAATTTTAAGGGATGATTACAAATAATTGTGACCTTGGGTAAGAAAGAAATGAAAAAAAGAGGTATTTCTTTTCTTTTTAAATTTCTTTTCTCTATATTTTTTTTTCCCTTAGGTAAGGGAAAGAGGGTTGAAAAGGAAAAGAGAGAATATAGAAATATTATAAAGAATTAGACAGGTAGGGGTGGATTATTCAATCTACTCTTAAACCAAAAAACATTTTATAGTCATAATCTTACATTGGTAGAGAGATTTATATTTTGACACAGAATTGAGGATATATTTTCTTACAATGGTACAGAATTTTGTATATTCATACAGTTTTAAAATTTTCATTGGCATAAATCTTTTGTATATTGATACAAAATTTAAAATTAATTTTGTTACAACAATATATATATATATATATACATACACATACACATACACATACATATATATAAAATTTCTGCTGCTTTACAACTTGGACTACCAACCGTACTCATTGGTATGAGTTGGAGGTGGATTTGGGGTTGGAGCTGAGGTCCTGTGGAATCAACAGCTCAGACTCTGGGAGTAGGTGAAAAAGCTGCAGCAAGCTCCTGAGAATACCACCACCGCTCACTTATTTATCCTCAGTAGTGCCCTTTATAGCCTCCACTTGCATCCCATTGGTCCCAAGCAAGTGTGTCTTCCAAATGTTAGTTCTCGATTGGCTGGCTTTGTCTGCATCACCAATTTTTAGGCTCTCAGGCAGTCTTCAATTAGGTCCTCTCGTGGTCCTTCTCAGCTTCAATTAGGTCCTCATTAGGTCCTTCTCAGCTGGGCAGACCCCAACCTTTATATGGAGGTGGTCACTGCTCCATCAGTGAAGCCTGTCATTCCTCCTACATTTCCACCCTTTTGGTTTTAGATTTTGATAGCCTAGTGGGATTGCCTCCACATTGTTGGCCCAAGCTCAGAGGATTCCCAGTATATCGAACTGCGATTGTCTTTTTTTTTTTTTTTAATTTATTTATTTTACATATGTGAATATACTGTAGTTGTCTTCAGACACACCAGAAGAGGACATCAGATCCCATTACAGATGGTTGTGAGCCACCATGTGGTTGCTGGGAATTGAACTCAGGACCTTTGGAAGAGCAGTCTCTTAACCACTGAGCCATCTCTCCAGCCTGAACTGCGATTGTCTTAGGTTGTCCTGCCTTCCATAATCTTACTCATCATTGACAACAAGCCCTTAAAGAGACATTACTCTGGCCGGGCGGTGGTGGTGCACACCTTTAATCCCAGCACTTGGGAGGCAGAGGCAGGTGGATTTCTGAGTTCGAGGCCAGCCTGGTCTACAGAGTGAGTTCCAGGATAGCCAGGACTACACAGAGAAACCCTGTCTTGAAAAAACCAAAAAAAAAAAAAAAAAAAAAAAAAAAAGAGAGAGAGAGAGAGAGAGAGAGAGAGAGAGAGAGAGACATTACTCTGGAGGCATGTCGTGCAAGGGGGAGATGAGGAACAGACTACATGGTGGTCTCATGGATCTCTGCCATCCAGGCTTTGATCACTTCCTTAGGGGTGCCATAATCAGATTCTCTAGAGCCATCAGTACCTGGATGAAGCTCCGCCTGGAAATGTGCTGTGCAAAACACTTAATATTAGTATAACAATTCCTCCCATCATAGTGTAAGTGGCTATCCATGAGGGATCGGATAGCCCCTTAATATTGTCCCACACTTTTCCTAAGAAACTGGTATCTAGGGAGAGCATAAACACCCTGTTTGCATTGAGGTTGGGTATGCTCTCCCTTAACAGCACAGAATAACTAAGGAATTTGTCTGACCAGGTACCTTCAAGATATTGAGCCAACTCTTGTTGGGCTTCAGTGGTGTTATATACCTGATAAAGAGTTAGGCAGACTGAGTGAAACCACAGGTCGTAGGCCAATAGAGATATGTCCCTAACAATGGTCAACTCTTCTGCCAGAAGGTTAATCCATTGTTATAAAATGTGGATGGCTTGATAAAGATATTGATTTAATACCACCTGTGCCTGTAGTGCCTCAGCTGACTACCGTATTGACAGTCTCTACTGTCATGGCTGTGTGGGTCAAGGCTACAACAGCTGTTGTCACCCTAGCAATGGCTGTAATGATGGTCTCAGTGATGACAGCCATAATACTAAAATCTCTCTTTCCTCAGTGTAGGGGTTATAAGTGACTTTGGGCCATCAGAGTGACAACATGAAAGTGAATGGTATTTACCACAGGCACCCAAATGGCAGCTGGTTACCATTGTTGAAAACCCCATCCAGCAGACAGTCAGGAGACATTTTTCATTAAAGCAGTTAAGGCTGCCTCTGATAATGGAGGTATTGGTGATCAGAAAGAAAAAGGGAGATCAGATACAGACTGGGGTGGCTTTCCAGTCAACCTAGCTGCCAATGGTCACATTCATGGGGGGGCACCCCAGTCCACATTTTCGCTGACTGATTTATATGCAAATATGTCCCATTATAGAGGCATAGATATCCTGGTTGCATTGAGGTTGCAGCCACCTTTTAAGAGAGTAACAGGTGGCACAGATCAAGACAATTCAAGGGGCCACATAGATCCCAATTGCTCATAATGGGGTCATATCGAAATCTAATGGGATCCCTGTTGACATAGGAGTAATACTGGAAGCATCATGTGAGGTAAACCTCCACATACCAAGTATTAGGTTAGATGACAATATCGGGTAGTCCCCGGCGATTCTTACACCTTGTGCAGGCTGGCAGTGCTCCCAAGGGATAGGAAGTTCCATGAAAGTAGGTACTTGAGGGACCCTTGGAAGGTGAAGCAGGGGTGAATGTGATATGTTTGGGGGATTCTTTGGAATTTGTAATCAGTAATGGGAACGTGAGGTTCCATGCCTAACATGGTGCCACAAGTCCCCTGAAAGTCTCCTGTGGTCATATTGTATAGTTGGATACAAGGGCCGATGTAGGAGACATTGGTGGTAAAGCACAGACAGATGCCTTCCAGTCATCATGTAGTAGTGACTAAGCACATGAAGGGCAAACCCACATTGGAAGAGAAAAAGAACAGGGTAGGCTGGGGAGGTAAGTGCCACAGGCAAAAGAATGGGGGGCAGGGACACCAAAGTCCAGATCTCATCAGCCCTCCCAGGCTGAAGAAAAATTAATAAACACAGTAGTTACATTACCTCTCCCAGTCCTGGTCCTCTCTTGACTCCTTCATCACCCCCTGGTCTGTGGCTGGACGAACATCTCTCAAGGACACTCATACTGGCGCAATTGCATCCTGGGAGAAAACACAAGTATAACCTTACCCCCTTGTCAGAAGCAATGTGAACAATTGCCATTGAGAGGTTATTGGGTCCCTCCATCTGACCAATGGGAGGGGTATGTCCCCGGGCAAAAATGCCCAATGTTTGTAAGCAGACCTCAGCCCCTTCTCATCGAAGGAGAGTGTTCACATGAAATAAGATCTCCACCAATGCTAAATGTGGATCTCTTTTGGATTCTGAGGAGGTGACTCAAGCAAGTATTTCCTTCAAGGAGCAAATTGCTCTTTCCATTATTGTTTGGCCTTGGTGGGTATAGGGTATCCCAAAGGAGTGACTGACCCTCCATGAGGATAGAAAGACTCTGAACTGCCGAGAAGAGTAAGCAAGTCCATTGTCAGACATGAGTGCCCAAGGCACTCCCATTACCAGCATTGCTGATTTCATGGCCTTAATAGCATGAGAGGCCTTTGCACCTGCCATGGCCACCGTGTATGAGAAGGCTGAGCAAGTATTCACCACAACATGTACACACCTATGATTACCAAAGCCTGGGTAATGAGTGACATCCATTTGCCAAATTGCATTGAGAAGTAGGCCTCTATGGTTAACTCCTGATCTGCCAAGGGGTCCCAAAGGCACAGGAGGTACACATGTTGCACAGGACCTTGCAAGATGTTTACATTGCAACATAGGCAATTCAGCTAGGAGCTTTATGCAAATTCTGAGGGGAAAGGTGAAGTTGCTGGAGTAACATTCTGGTTTGTTCTGGCAATTCCATGTCTATAGCCATAATCAGGGCATCAGTCCTCTCATTTTCTTCTGCTAGTATACCAGGCAATTTAGAATGTGACCTTATGTGTGAGATGAACCAGAGATGTACCCTGTTCTTGAGAGCCTTCTGGATAGATTGCATACAGACATGTATAGGGCTGTTTTGCTCTTTAATATAGGAGAAGGACAGGGAACAGACAGCCTGTACTGCGTATTGGCTATCTGAGAAAATATTGACTGGCTCCTGTTGACAACACTTTGTAGGAAGCCGTGGTCAGTGGTTGCCATTCCAAGATGGCACTGGCCTCGTGTTTTCCCAGCAGTAAACAAGTAACTGCGCAGCTGCAAAGACAGAAAGCCCGCCAAGTCACTGGCCAATCCTGAGGCGTAATATTGGGTGGTGAGCAAACAGCCAATCAGAAGTGAATATGTCACTCTAGGGTGTATTTAAGCTAGGCCCCTTCCACGTTTGCTGATTCAGAGTAAAGCCTCATTTTGCAGTAACTACCCGAATTGCATCTCTTGTGTTTCTCTCCCATGGGTGAGGGAGGACACGGGAGGTGCGCGAAACAACACTTAAAATTTTTCAGAAGTCCAAGTAATTCACCTAGTTGCACTGAGCCAGGATTAGGGAGAATGTGAGTTTTGTTCCCACTCCATCCCACCCCCATATCTGGATAAGGACCCCATATCTGGCTTTATTAACATAAGAAAAGGCCATAATCGCCTTGGGAATGGAGTGAGCTAGGTATACTATGGTGTTTAACTGTAACTGGCAGCTGGGGCAGAGCAGTAAGATGCTTGGCTTATGGTGGGTGATTATCCAATGAGCCTGTGAATCCTGCCACCATTTCTTAAAAGCTGATGGAATCTGCTCATGATGATTGAGAATATCATAGAGAGAATGGTAGAATTATTTTGTCTGGTTCCCTGTTATAAGTTCTCCTTGCTAACTAAGCCTCTTGCCTTAAGGGCGAGGCAGAAGGCAATCTCAAACTTGAAGGTAACCTTAAGTATACCAGAGTGGGCCTGGTATAACCACATGAGGAGCCCATTCTGCCACAGCACTCCCAGGACCCCTCAAGGGACCACAGAATTATGATCAGGAGGGGTTTCTCTGGATCATTCCTTTCCAGAGTTGATATAGAAAGGAGGGCCATAACTTTCTGTAGTAGGTTGCTAGCCTCAGATGTTAGTTTAACGCTGGTGGAGTGGCTACTAGGGCCCTCCAAGAGAGAAAAGAGATGCCTCATCTCCTGGCCTGGAATCGGCAGGAAAGGTTTGAGCCAGTTAACAGTTCCACATACTTGCTATAACTCCACAAGGGAGTAGGATTATTCAAATCCATTTAATAATTGCTATTACAAACTGTTTAGGGTAATTAAGTAATGCATGTTAATAGTCAGTCAGTCAAATTCATGATGTTGTTAGGTACTAGTCTGAATTATCACAGAAATATACAGCCTGGGTTGTATTTATAATATGTAGCTGGAGACAAGCAAAATTTTCCTGATCAGATATGCTACGAAGAGATAGATGGTCTTCAAAAAGCTCAGAGACTCACAGAATATGGCATTTAAAGATGTTTGTATTAATTTAACGCTTTTTGACATTGAAACATGTCAGTTCCTGGCAATACCCCATTCAACTTGGAAGATGATCAACACCAAAGGACCTCCATTTGGAGATGGCTTCATTTGTGACGAGCTAGCAACTGGGCAAAGAAAATGCCGTAACTTCATCTGCAGACAGAATCCTGTCCAGAAAGGATAAACTGATACAGGGAAGGCGACTGTCAAGCTCTGCCAAGACAGAGTAAGCAAGTCCTTCAAAATTCCTGGTTCACAAAAGGTCTATCAGATATTCTGGACCAGAAGGCTGAAGATAGATGCTCCAATGTCATAGAGAATATTGGGGACTGTCCAGCTATCTCTGTCATTTCTATAATTTTTGGAAGTGGTATCCCTGCACTTCCCACACACTCAGGTAATATTTATTCCTTCTCAGGTCTCTGATGGTGTTAAAGACTAGATAGTTCTTGCCTTACTGTAAGCTTAAATTCTTTAGGATTGAAGATGATGTTCTAGGTCTAAGAAGATGTTTTCAGGTTGATAATGCAAGTTAGGATAGAAATTGATTTAGATACAGAACTCTGAACTCACCAGCATAGGAGTTGCCAAATACTAACAGACTAGACTTTTTTAATGTAACTCTTACTTAATAGTTTTCACAATTGTTCATATTTTTCCTACTGTATGTTGTTTATTATTATAACTAAAATAACCTTTTTATTTAGACAAAAATGGGGAATTATTGTGGTTTGGGCTGTTGCTATGTATTAAAATGCTAAATTCTTTACCTGAAGGTCTAGGCCTAGGACTGAATTCTCCACTTACCAGCTTTTGTTGTGCAAACATTGTTCCTTAATTTAAAATTATTGGTTAAATAAAAATGGCTACAGTCTATTGCTAGAGGGACTAGAGGTAGGTGGGCTTTTTAGTTACCTGGTTGAGTGGAGGAGAAGAGAGAGTAGGAGAAAGAGAAAGGAGAAGATGCCATGAGAAGAGAGGTATCATGAGCACATGGCCAGGAAAACCAGCAAGTATTTGCAGGTACACTGCTGGGGAGGTAGCAGGCCAGCAGTGGGAAAAGTAGATTAGGGGTTATTCCCCAATAATTAATTGTCAAAGTCAAATAAAATAACCATAGTCTGAGTCTCATTTATTTGTAAGCTAGTCAGGGATAAGCATAATTTGGTTCTACTATAGGCATTGTTAGCTCACACACAGCACTGTGTTTGGAAGAAACCATGGCTTCTATGTTCTGGGACCTATTCTCCCTCCAAGTTCAGTGCATGTGTGGCTGCTAGGGAAAAAATTTCCCTGCTTTCCATCTGGCCCCCTTTTCAAGGAAAATTTGGATTTATGCCCTACAATGTGCACAAATTATAATGTGACTTTCTTGGTCTGCTATCTCTCAAATAATGACATGGAGACATTTTATTAATTATGAATGCTTAAGGCCTTTGCTTAGGGTTGTTTCCAACTAGCTCGTATACCTTAAATTAACCCATTTATACTAATCTATGTTCTGCTATACGGCTAGTTACCTCCTGAATACTGGCATTTGCTTTGTCTTCCATGTCTGGCTTATGAATCTCCCATGCCTTTTCTTTTTCAGAGTTTCTATCTCTCCCTGGAAGTCCTTCCTTTCCTCTCCTCCCTCAATTATTGCTTGTTCAGCTCTTTATTAAAACTAATCCAAAGGCGTTGGAGGGGATGTTTACAAGATATACGTATCCATATGAATAACAATATCAAAGTCCAGGTATGCACTCAACTCTGTTGGCACAGAAATCAACATTTGAATAATACAAAGACAATCTTTACATAAAAAGATCACCCTA
Source organism: Arvicanthis niloticus (assembly GCF_011762505.2). Classification (NCBI taxonomy): domain Eukaryota; kingdom Metazoa; phylum Chordata; class Mammalia; order Rodentia; family Muridae; genus Arvicanthis; species Arvicanthis niloticus. The sequence goes on from NC_047667.1 coordinate 64,938,384, forward strand.
ACACACACATATTTTTAAAATTTACTCTTAAATAATTTAGTTTAGGAACTGGGCATGGTAGCCATGGTGGTTGAATGAGACGGGCCTCCATAGGCTTACATATTTGCATGCTTAGTCCCAGTTGATGAGCTGTCAGGGAAGGATTAGGAGGTGTGGCCTTGTTGGAGGAGTTATGGCCTTGTTGCAGGAAATTTCAAAAGCCTATTCCAAGCCCAGAATGTCTGTCTGTCTCTTTGTCTTCATGCCCCACCTCTACACACACATATACAGTGGATCAAGATATAAAGCTCTCAGCTATTGTCTCAGTATCATGTCTTCCTGCCTGCTGCTATGCTCCCCACCATGGTAATACTGGATTAATTCTTTTAAACTATATGCAAGCTTCAATTACATGCTTCCTTTATACAAGTTGTTTTGATTATGGTGCCCCTTTACAGCAACATAACAGTGACCAAGACAGTGGCATATGCTTCTAATGCCAAATCTTGGGAGGTGGAGGCAGAAGACTAGTCAGAGCTGCAAAGTAGACTCAAAGACAGCTAGGCTATAGTAAGCCTGTCAGAAAAACAACTAAAACCCCAACAATTAATGCCTAGCATGAGCGAATCCTCAAGTTCAATCCATAGTATCACCAAAGCAAAGAAAAGAAAAAATATATAAGTTTATTAAGAAAAATAATACATATGAGAATATATACATATATATGTATATATAAACTATATTTTAATATAGTTGCTTTGAAACAATCTCTTTCCTATTGTTCAGCTGTTAAAAGTTAATTGTTTAAAAAGAAATAGGCTCTCACTTCAGTCCCATTCTGAGATCTAAATGTTCAAATTGAAGAATCTTCTTAATGCAAACTTGGGGCCCCTTGACCTTTTTGGTTTGAGGAATTTTTTTCCACAATGCTTATCTCAAAAGTTGAAGGTGTTTTCCATTCAATCCTACTTTTCCTAAGAACACATCACAAACCCAAATACATTGTTTGCATTCAAGAAATACATCATATAAATCTATACCACCTGATACATTCCTTCTATATTTGAAATAGTATATGAATGTCATATACTATTTGTCATGACAAATAGTCATAAAAGATGTGTTTAAAGATGTGTTTGGACAGTCTACATCAGACCACACTTCTTAAACATATGAGATCATGTAACTAAATGTGGGTACCATGAAAGATAAACTGGCAACAGTAAATGGTTCCTGACTGTGCAATACCCCAAAATTAATTGAAAATAAAAAACATAATGAATCTGAGGTGTTTCTGAAGCACTTGCTTCTGTAAAATCATAGGCTTTATTGCAGCTTTTGTTCTGAAAGCATAATGTGTACACTTTGTACTATACATGCAATCAACCATGCAACACCAAATGAATGTTATCTGAAACACCTCAGCTCAGATTTGAGATGACTGTATCTGCTTTTACTCCAAATGCAAAGTTTTTTGTTCTTATAGAAACAGTGATTTAATTATTGAAAACTAGGTCTTAGTATTTTTCTACTTTCAATTGTTAGAATATATCAAATAAGTATCTTTGTATTATAGTGTGAGAAAATGCTTAATTTATATAAAAAATAATAATCTGGAGTTGCTGAGTCAAATTTCACTTAAAAATAATTAATTTGGCTCTGGATTAGAACAGAATTTCCAAAAATTCTGAAATGGCCATAACCCATTTCTGCCACTTTGTACTCTGCATTTTTGTAAAAAGCAGGGCCCTCAGCATTGATGACATATAGCCAAATATCAGTCAACTCTGAAAAACTGAAGATCTGTGCCCTTATAAAATAAAATAGTTGACCAAAATGTAATCTTGATGTGAAAAAAAAAACAAAAAACAAAAAACAAAAAAACCACAAATTTAGCCCATGGCCCAGGCTTGTAATTTCAGCTACTTGGAAGGTTGACTCAGGAAGATCACAGATTCAAGACTTCCTTGGAACAAAGAATGAGTTTAAGGCCACTTAGTGAGACTTTGACTCAAAAAGTAAAATAGCTCAGTGGTAGAGCACTTGCCTCATACACATGAGGCCCTGAGTTCACTATCCAGGACCCTCAAAATAACTAACAAATCTATAAGCACATACATTTTTGTAGGTAAAGTTGCTATTGGCTTCAGTGAATGGTAAAATTATATACATACCAAATAATTGTTTAAAAGTATATTTCTCTATGATTCATTATAGTCAATGTTTGAACCTTATCCTAATTATTATACCTATAGATCTGGTGAAAGGGGGTCAGGAGGTTATTTAAGAAGCCCTGCATGAGGTAATGTAAGCAAAAGTGTTAGCTCTCAGACACCACGTTTAATATCATGCCAAGTTTCTAAGGTTGTATTTTGCTACCACATGTGCAATTATTAGGTTATGTTTTAATGATCTTATTCAGAGTATAAGAACATGAAAATCATAGCCCAAGGAAGGAGAGTGAGAAGTGGCAGAGGGAATGCAATGATTAGATCTTCATGTTCAGTGATTTCAAAGAAATCTATTATGAAATTATTTTGAGTTTTCTCCTGAAGGGCTGAAAGAGAAAGTTTTTGAAGTGTAGTTGCTTGTATTACAAATGCCAATTATGTTCCCCCAAAACTGCTTACACAATTGTCTGCACATAGCTTCTGGGAACCTGCCCCCAGCTGGTTCCAACTGATAAATAAAGATTCCAACAGCCAATAGCTGGGGAGGTCAGACAGAGGTGGGATTTTAGGATTTCCCAGGCTTGAGACTGGGAGGAGGAGAAGGAAGAGATCTGCCATGTGGGGAGAGTGTGGAGGAGAGGAGATATGCCAAGCCTGAGAAGAGTGCAGGACAGAGAGACATGGCCATCACGTGAAAGAGCTGGGACAGCGCCCAACTGGATGTAGAGCAGCCAATATAGAACATAGAATTTAATAAGTAGTAACTCGGAATTATCGGCGGGAGTCAGAGTCTATCAGCAGTGAGATTAGGCAGTGGTCCAGCTATTGTGCTGTTTAAGGCATATTAAAACAGAAAGGCTGTATGTGTGTCTTTCATTCGAGAACGTAAACCATTGGGGACAGGCAGTGAACCCGCTGTTGTGATTTATTAATAGTTATTTCAACACTGAAGTTTCCCAGCCATTTTGTAAGGTTGAGCTTTCCTTTACCCTGGAACTGCACTGGAGTGTTGCCAGGTGCTCTAAGCTAGTATGTTGAAATTGAGGAATGCCACTGTCCACTTACCCTCCCAGCATGATGGCATCCAGACAGAATTATTTCTAGTTAATCAAGTACTGAGTTAGGTCCCAGTGTGACCAAATGTTACTTGTTTGGTGTCAAGAATGACATTTAATTCTGTTTACTTGTCTATAGGATAGCACAGATAGAAAGTCTTCTTCAGCTGTTATGAGATTATGCATAACACAGGGACCAGGAATAAGCTGAAATTCAGTGAATGGTTAAGACAAATGAGTGACTGATGAGAGAACTGTATACTCTTTCATGTAGGAAGTAATTAGGAAAGTCACTAGAAGCTTTTTATGGCAATGTAAACAATATAGTAAATCAGCAATTACAGTTCATGGATATCTTTAAGTATAGAACAAAGCTGATGAGCCATTTCAAACAGCCATGTCAAAGGAAGCTGTACTCTGTAAAAGAAGCAAACTACCTTGTCTCTGCTAACTTCAAAATATCATTGAGAGCAAGGTTGGACTTATGTTACATGATATATTTCACAGATTAAAAACCAGGCTCCAGAGTTACTAAAGATGACATGGGGTGAAGGTAGCAACTGCATTCAGGAGACATGAAGGTGCCGAGTGGTCTGAGTAGCACAGCAGTGATTGCTAATGGGCAGTCACCTTCTGAAGCAGCAGGAGGTGCCCTCACAGACTAGCACACAACCAGACAGTTCCCGAGAATTCTGAGGCCTCATAGGTTAGAAAGTGTCTATTCCAATAGTTCTCAAAGTAGTCAAGTATTTCCTAAAGTGTGGTCAATCTCAGCACTAAGAAGCAAGTGGCTGCCATGCCCACAGAGATGATATCTAAAAGGAATACAGTATTTATATAGGATCCTAGCCAAAACCACATAACCAAAAATTTAACCACAAGATATCAGCCAAACCTTCAGTAAGGAATGGTCTATAAAAGAACTAGCTTGTATTCATTTTTAAAAATGCCAATGTCATAAAAGGAACAAAGACAGGCTAATGAACACTTTCAGAATTAAAAAAAAAAAAAAAAAAAAAAAAAAAAAGGATGACACTCTAAAGATAATGTGTGTCCTTGGACTGCATGTCAACTTGGGAAGAGAGGTGCTACAAAAGGCATTATTGAATCAACTGATGATTACGTATTATGCATGAGATAAAGTACTGTATTAATGTTAAATTTCCTGAATAACTTGACAGCAGATACATTATTGTTATTCTTAGGAAACACTGAAGTTTTTAAGGTAGAGATATAATGTACAACATATTCTCAAATTGTATTAAAAATACTTTGAGACAGAAAAAGGGACTGATAAGTTATTAATAGCCCTACTTTTTACTCCTTTTGCATTTTCCTAGAAATGTAAAATTATATACAAAATTAAAAGTTGGTTTTTAGGTGCCATGGATCACCTGCATCAGAACATGGGAGAACTGTATTTGCTAATGACACAGACTCACAGGACCTGTCACTCACTATTGAGTAAGAAATTCTATGGGAAGAGCTTGGGGGAAGGTAATTCAGTAGTGGAGTGCCTGTCTAGCATGCACAAGGACCTGGGATCAATACACAGAATAACAAAAACCTGGAGAAAAGTCTGGGAACTTTGATTAAAATATCTCCCTGGCAACTATTTTGTTTGAAAACCAGTTGGCATGGATTTTAACCTATGCTTCCATTTTATTTTAGCGGCTAATATATTTTCTTAATTAAGTAGTTACTTTGAAGTCTACCATCACTAGTTAAAATGCATCTTATTGTAGTCAATTTATTCAACTCTCATAATAATTTCTATAATTATGTACTTCATACAGATGAGGGAATAGGGCACAGAAAGATGATAGAAACAGCCAATTCATATTAATAAAGGATAGAAAGAGGACGGAAATTCAAGGCAATCTGACTCCAGGGCCAAACTCTTGGAAACCATATGTTGATATGATTGGCTTTGGTTATCATAAACTGCTATGCTACTTAGTTATAAAATCCATTTTGAGCTACATATTAAGGAAGGAGGAAGTTGGGCAGAGTGATGGTTTGAATAGGTGATGAAGGTAAGGCACTATGGACTCATGCTTTTGAATACTTGGCTATAGGGAGTGGCATTTTTAGGAGGTGTGGCCTTGTTGGAGTAGATGGAGGAAGTGTGTCACTAGGAGACTAGCTTTGAGGTCTCAAATGCTCAAGTCGGGTCTAGTGTGACATTAACTTCCTGCTACCTTCAAATCTTAGCTCCGTCTCCAGTATCATGTCTGCCTACACACTGCCATGCTTCCTGCCATGATAATAGACTAAGCCTCTGTAACTGTAAGCCAGCTCCAGTTAAATGCTTTTCTTCATAAGAGTTGCAGTGGTCATGGTGCCTCTTCATAGCAATAAAACCCTAACTAAGGCAAGCAGCTAATCAATATACATTGTGATAAGATGTGGGGTCCCCTGCTAATGCCTGTCCAGATGATAGAGCCTTGGCTCTGTGATGAAGGTAAGGCCACCCCCCTTTTCCCCCCTCCTGAGTTCTACTGTGATGTTTGTTTGTTTTTACATTTATTATTATTTCATGTGTATTAGTATTTGTCTTACATGTATGTCTGCACATCATGTATGTAGTTGGTACCTGCTGAAGCCAAATGAAGGCATTGGGTCTCCTGCAACTGGAGTTACAGATAGTTGTGAACCACTTTGTGGGTGCTGTAGATAGAACCCTGGTCCTTTGCAAGTGTAACTCGTGTCCTTAACTGCAGAGCCATCGTTTCTAGCCCCTCAACTATGATGTTTCCCATCACAGACATCTTGATCCTTTTCAACCTTCAGGACAAAGTTGGGTGACATCTGGATGTACCTTCACCAGAGCTTCAGGGTGGGGCTAAAAATGAGCACCAGAGGGTCTCCTCTCAGAGGGGAATCTCATAAGTGTTTTAAGTGAGAAAAAGAACTAACCTTGATAAAAAAAAAAAAAAAAACAAAAAACAAAAAACAAGGAAATTCTTTAACTGCAATTAAGGCATTGCCTTAAGGTACAACTTAGCCCCTCCTGCTGGAAATGTTACTCTTCTGAGGCTCTGCAGAGACAGCCAGTCCACAGCAGGGCCCTCAAGAATAACCCTGTGAAGTAAGCTGGGCAGGCATTAGTCTCACTAATGTCTCTATTGCAATTTTATTTATTTGTTTGCTTGTTTATTTTTACATGTATTTTCATTTTATGTTTATAAAGTGTTTTTCTGGCATGTATGTTTGTACACCATGTGCATTCTTGGTCCCTTGAAGAAGCCAAAAGAGGGTATTGGATCCCCTGGAACAGGAGTTACAGATGGTTGTAAGATGAACAGAGCTGGGCTGATTTCTCTCAGTTACCCTTAAAAGGCTGCCTCCTAAGTCAAGCATATCAACACTGATTGTTAGGATCGTTGCCTCCGTGTTTACAGGGAATGCTGAGTGCAACTTTAAAGTAGAAAGTAAAAATATGTTTTCAATTATACCCAGTTGAAAGAAAATGTAAAAATCATCGATGACTTTCCTTGAGAGATCACATTCAGTGTGCCAATCTCCTGCCTGAACTTTATGCTTTGCCATAGATCAAATCCTGTGCATTAAACAAATATTCTAAACATATCTCTTCCTCTGTTCTAGGACTTAGGTGATTCAGGTTCCTAATGAGAAGACAAAACATCTTTCAGCAAGACACCACACTATTTTGAAAAAGCCACCTCTAGTGCAGCTCTGCACTGCACCCACACCAGTGTGACTGTCATTTATTACAAGAACCCTCAGGGTACAAGTATATCATGATTTGATATCATGAATAGTTTGAGAGAAATTTTTACAACTTATAGCTAAGTTCAGCAGAATTGGAACATGCAGACTAATATTTTTAAAATCAATTATAAATAAAATGGGGAAAATATATTAACAGCTGCATAAAATAAAATACTTAGAAATAAACTGAATAAAAGACATACAGAAACTTCACTCTGAAAACATAAAATAACACTGAAATTAAAGACCTATAAGCAAAAGGACTTCATTGTTAAGATGGCAATGTTCCCCCCCAAAAGATATTTTTTTTTCCAAAAACTGAATAATCTGATTGTAAAATCTATATAGAAATCCAATGCACCAAGAACAGCTAAAACAATCCAGAAGAAAAATAAAATTGGAAGACTCATATGTCTAATTTTAAACATACTGTAAAGTAACAGTGATCAAAGCATCAGAGAACTGGCTGGCACAGGAAGAACAGGGCAGTGGAGGGGGTGGAGTTCAGCACTTGATCAGTTGTTTTTGATCAGCTTGCTAAAACCATCCAATAGAAGAATATTTGTTAGTCAAATGTAATCCCTGCACTTGGAGGGCAGAGGCAGGCAGATCTCAGTGAGTTCCTAGCCAGCCTGGTTTACACAGTGAGTTCTAGGGCAGCCAGAGCTATATAGTGAGACCAGGTCTTGAAAATAAAAAAACAAACAAAAATTTTTAAAGAAAAGAAAAAGAATATTTGGTTAATAAATGATTCTGGGTAGCTGGGTAACTATATACAAACTAATACAGTTGTGGCATAGGAAGCTCAGGGGCTGGAGAGGTTTAGGGTAGGGGGCGAGGTGAGAGAGCTGAGAGGAGCCAAGACTCCAGAACAGGTAAACTTGCAAGACTGAGAGAGTTTGGTAGCCAACATCTATGTGTACCGAGTTTCTTTGGGACCTATGTTAGACCTGTGAAAAAAAAGCCATTTCCATGACAGATTAAAGCAAGCTGTATTTAGAAGTGCAAAGGGACTGTCCAGACAACTAGCTTCCCCTAAGTCAGGGTTTCAGAGAGCAGCCCCTCACTGGCTTTTGAGGTCTCTTTTATGGGGAAGGGTTAGGGTTACCAGAAAACAGCTGTTGAGAAATTGGTACTTAGCAATTGGAAAGAAGAGTGGGGAGCTCAGGGCTCAAGGCTGCCTGTGGGTAGATATCAGCAAGAATACATCCTGTGGAAGGGGAGTCATCACAGGTGTACAGGAGTTTAGCAAGACAAAGGGATGGGTATACTTCATGGGGTTATGATTCAGCAGAGGCTGAAGGACAAATGATTTTCAGGATACATTAGGCTTAGGAAACAGATACTTACTCTTGTATGTGTGGAGACTTGGTAACAATGTATAACAATATAGCTCCTGTTTTGGTTTCACACCTAACAAATCTTTGCAGTTTTGGAGTAGGCAATGATTTCTTAGATGTGGCAACAAAAGCATAAGCAACAACAGAAAAAAAAAAAAAAAACATTAGTAGGATATTAAAAAAAAGGTTTTGTGATATATCATAAAAATGGAAGATGGGAAAATATTTGCAATATGTAGCTGATAAAAGGGTTGCTTTTAGAATGTATAAAATATAATTCAGCTATAAAAAAAGAACTTAAAGACAGAAAAAAGTTTGATTGTTATTTCTCCAAAGAAAATACACAAATTGTTAGTGGGCACATGAAAAGACATTCATCGTGAACCACAAGAGAAATGCAAATCAAATCAAGGATCTACCATTTCACAGCCACTAGGAAGGTGTGTTACTTTTGCATGATGTGACAAAATATCTAACAAACAACTTACAAGGAGTTAAAATTTCTTTAAATTCATCATTTCAGAGATTTCCTCCATTATGATAGGGAAGCATGGTGGAGCAACTTACCTTGAAGCAAACAAAAAGGGGGACATGAGAAGAGTCCCAAGTGAGATACAGCCCAAGGACACACCCCTAAGTGATCTACTTCTTGCAGCTAAGCCCTACCTCCTACTTTAACCACCTCCCCAAAATGCCACCATATTCTGAAACTATCAAGGGGTTAAGTCATTGATTAGCTTAGTGCCCTTGTGATCTAACTTGTCTCTGGAGATGCCAACCTGATGAGGTGGGCTGCACCAAACCTTTAGGGTTGTTTTAGTCCAATCAAGCTGACAACTCAAAGTAACTCTCTCAGATGGCTGTGATCAAAGAGAAGGAACATAAGAGTGTGGGGAACCTAAGCCACCGTCCTTTGCTGGGGGGCTGTTAAAGAGTGTAGCATGCTGTCTTAGAAAATATTTTCAAAAGGTTAAACAGAGTCACTGTCTATCCCACAATTTCATGCCTAGGTATACATTTAAAAATACTGAAGCTGGGCAGTGGTGGCACACGCCTTTAATCCCAGCACTTGGGAGGCAGAGGAAGGTGGATTGCTGAGTTTGAGGCCAGCCTGGTCTATAGAGTGAGTGAGTTCCAGGACAGCCAGGGCTACACAGAGAAACCCTGTCTCGAAAACAACAACAACAACAAAAGTACTGAAGACGGGCCCACAAAAAACTAGTTCATTAATGTCCACAGCTATGTTTTCATAACACCTACAAAGTAGAAACAACCCAAACATCTATCAGTTAATGAACTGACTGACACATGTGGTATACCCAGACAATGGAATTTTTAGCAATACAAACAAGTGATATTCCAATGCTGTTTACAATGCAGATAAACCTTGAACTAATACAAAGTGAAAGAAGCCAAACTCAAAAGGCCGTAAATTTTATGATTCAATTTATTTGACCTGTTTAGAATAGATAAATCTTTAGAGACAGAAAATAGTAGTTTTCCTAGAGCTAGAGAATTTGAGGAAAGTTAGTGAATGATCACTAATGGTCTTTTGGGGTTGACAGAAATACTTTTATGGTGATAATTGTATAACTCTGCAAATGTACTAAAAAGCATGCTTTATATACTTTAAATGAAGAAAACAAAGGCTGTGTGAATCACATCTCAAAGAGACTGAAATATATACTGTACATTGATGAGAACCGCACTGCCCCACATTGCTCCAGTCCGAGGGTCAGGGTTCAGCAAGAGAGAGTGAGTACAGATGCAAGGAATAGAGACCAGACAGAGTGTGATTCAATCCTGCTTATTCTTCAGTCTCTCTTCCTAGTCTAAGTCCCAAGTCTTGAGTTCCTATTCCCTAGTTCCTAGTCTCTAGTGCCTCCAAGTTCCAAGTTTCCAGTTCCAAGTTCTAGTCTCGAGTCTCATCCAAGTATTCTTCCAAGTACAAGTGTCTAATCCAAGTTGCCTGTCTCGAGTCTCAAGTGCCTACTAATTTCTTCTGTCTGCCTCTCGCCTTTTATATGTCTCACTTCTAAGCCACGTCTTTAAGTCACACCTTTAAGTCTTGCCCTTAGGTCTTATCTCTAAATCACACCTTTAAGTCTCACACACCCAAGGGAAGATCCTGGATATCTAAAACAAGATGTTATTAGAGTGTGCTCAGTTGTTGTAGGCTATTGTAAACAAGTCTCTTGTCAGGGTATATGGTTCAAGATGGCTGCAAGGATGATAGCAGCCTTCTGTACATACTTCTATGTACATATGGCTCTTTATAATTATAATACATTTAATTATATCATGATCTATATTGGTATAGCTGCATGATGTGTGTATACACATACACACATACATATATATATTTCAGGACTGGTTCTTTTCCTTCTTTTCTCTCAGCTGATCAATAGCTATTTTTTATTACTTAGAAATTTGATAGTGTATGTATTTTTTTCTCCTCTCCTTCTTCATTGAGACAGGATCTTGCTTCTATTACTTGCTAGCCTGAAACTCCCTATGTAGCTCAGGCTAGCCTTGAACTTACAGTAAGCCTCCTGCCTCATTCCATCCCCACAGCACTAGAATTGGAATCATGTACTATCTACTGAGTTTTATATAGCAACACGAACTGTTTTATGTATCTTAAGAAACATGAACTATAACTTGTATAGTTGATGAGAAGCATATAAAGATGGATACAGAGAGGTTCTATCTGGGGCAGGAGACTAGGCTTTAAAGAACAGGTGCTGATCAACTCATACATTAAAACTATAATTTGAGTAGAAAATATACATAATACACTTAACCTATAGAATACCACAGCTTTATCCATACAATACAACAATCTGTAGTTGGCTAGGGGTGCCCTGACTGCCCAGCATCAAGAGCATCGCACTGTATATCACCTGTCTAGGAAAAAACAGACTCAGAACAGGAAGCAGTTTGTATCTACCACACACACATCCCTTTGTTGTGGATGAAACACTTCCTCCAGCCTTCCAGTGGAGGCTGAAATTTCTTGTGCTCCAGACAGAATAATTCACAGCTGGATAAGAGTAGAGTGAGAAAATAGTGAAAGTGTAAACTACCCAGGGTAGAGGGCAGGGCAAGTCAAGGAGCAATGGTTTGGTCTTCCTCCTGCATATGCTCCTTTAAGTCTTGTTGTACCATTTCTCTTCCTGTGGTCTACCTTTGGGCAGTCTACAGTGGTCTCCTGGAGGAAGCTCTGGCCTTTTTAGGAAATGTTCTAACTAGCTGGACACTAGTGCATGTCTTTAATACCAGCACTCAATAAGCAGAGGCAGGTAGATATGTAAGTTAAAGGCTATCCAGTCAGGGCTACACAAAGAAACCCTGTCTCAAAAACACAGAAAAGGGGGGCGAAAAGAAGAGGAGGAGGAAGAGGAAGAAAAAGAAAGAAGAAAATGTTCTTACACACAATTTAGTCTGTGAAAATTAGATGCAAGAACACGTAGAAATGTGTAATTGCCCATAAAATTAGGAAGTTCACCAGGGGAAAGGGCAACTGTACTTTGCAGGCATTTCTTGGGTGGGGGCTTCATGAAAGCTGGCTAGAGCCTGTTCAGCCTGGCTTGTTATTTTTCCTAGAGCCCTGCCCCTCCTCTTATCTGATCAGCATGGCTATCTTCATATCCATCAGACACCTTTTCATCTATCTTCTTCCCCATTTGTGCCATTTTAATCCTGATACACTTTTTAACCATAGCAACCTCAGCAACACTGTAACATTTCTGAGCCAAATCATCATAAGTTGGGGGTGTCAAGAAGACATTAAGTTTGACTTGAGGCCCATGGAGTGAAAGCTGGTCAGAGTGCTCAAGATAAAAGGATTCCCAAGTGCCTCCACTGCTGGTTGAGCCTGGAGCCATGTTATACCGTGTAAGGCATTTGTATCACACCAAGAAACTTTCTCAGGCTGGTCCAAGAGCTTCATGTTGGTATGATAACTCTGCTGGCAAGGTACAGAGTAAGGAGCAAGAGGGGACAATGAGAGGGACCGAAGTGGTGAGAGAGGTGAGAGAAGCACAGAGGAAAGGGCAGGTGGAAGGGAAGTAATGGAGATGTGAGGGAGTGAGAGTGGGATGAAGGAAGCTGTGGTCAGAGGCTGGTAGCAGAGCCGGCCTCATGATCAAAGCAGTTACCTTGTCAACCAGCTCCAAGATGACTTCTGCCTTGGGGCTTCTAGACATTGAGGAAGCATGTACTTTGTTGCTCACTTGTTTGTTTTTACCAAATCAGTTATTCCCAGGAAGGGAAACAGGATTTAGTGCTGCCTTTAAAGAGTGGAGAAGTTGGGTATAGTGGCACACACCTGTAATTACACAACTAGGGAGGGAGAGGCAGGAGGATTGTGTATGGGAAGCCTGATCTGCAGTGAGAACCTGTCGAAGAAATCTAAACCTAACAAGGCAGGCAGAGAGCACAGGCCTGCACGCCTTCCCTCCCGTTGTCTTTTGCGTTTGACTCTGTTACCTGAACTTATCATAGTTAAGTCCAGGCCGTTCTGTACTTCGCTGGCATTGCTGTAGTATTTTATGATGGAATCAATGAATTCAGGTTAAAATACTAAATGCTGCAGAGTATAACTGAGCTCTCCTACAATAAAAATACTAACTTATTATTATTATTTTGGTTTTTTTTTTTTTTTTGAGACAGAGACAGGGTTTTTCTGTGTAGCCTTGACTGTCCTAGAACTAGCTCTGTAGACCACACTGGCCTTGAGTTCAGAGATTCACCTGCCTCTGCTTCCTGAATGTTGGGATTATAGGCATGTGTACACCTGGCTTTATACAAAGTATTATTTTACAAAGAAACCACTTTAAACTTTTTCCAGTGTATGTTTGCTGTGCTTTCCTGGGTTCCATAAGGACAACTTCTCTTAAGTACGCCATATCTTCACCATATTTACATTCCAGACCTGCCCTGTCTCTCTCCTCCTCTTCCATCCCTCCTTGTACTTTATTGTTAGTCTGCTTGTAATTTATTGGTCAAAATAAAATAAAAGTACTGAAAGTTCTTGAAGGCTTATTAGAGACTTTAAGTTAAATATAACCAGAGAAAAACAAAGCATGCAAAGGGACCGGGCTAGCCTCATACTGCCTGCCTCTGCCTCCCAAGTGCTGGACCTAAAGGTGTGGGCCACCATGCCTTGACCACCTTTTGATTTTATAATATCATCTTTTGCCCTTGTTTGTTTTGCTCATAACTTTAACTTCCTACTTCTAAAGCCAGACATTAGTTTTATGATGTATAAAAGAACACACAGCAATTGAGAAGTTTTATCTATTGTTTGTTAGACTTAACTAAAGAAGTGGACTGTCTTACAAAGGATGTTAAAGTGATCACAAATAACAATGATAATCCTAAGTAAGCAAGAATTTCCTTAACTATCTTTAGCACATGAGTTTGTGAAGCATGGCAGAAACAAGCAATTAGTTTGAAGCACAGTTCTTATACCAATAAAACTGAGTAAGTAACTCAGAAGCCATTGAAGCATTTTCTAGAGGGAGGAGCAACACTTAGAATGGATCCAGGCTAAAAGACTTTTTTGGCCTCATTTCCAGTGAATCTGCTTGGGTTAGGTGTAGGGTCAGGATATAAAGACTGCTTTCCTTCTGGAACACACTGATCTGAGGTGGTTTAGGTGGCCCTTGCCTGAGGCAACAGTTAGACAGCCATAACTATTTCATTATAACTTTTAACTCTTAAGCCTGTGTACCAGGCTAGTTTGTGATTTCCCAGAAACTACCTCCCACTGTATTTGACGATCACAGTAATAGAGAGTGCCCTGTGTGGTGAATGCAGACTTCATTCTCACGCTTCAGTTACTTTATATGGTCTGGGATGTGGTTCTTCCCATTTCTTACCAAGTTCTGCCCATTTTTTTCCTCCTAAATTTCTATCAAGTCCATCTTTTTCAGTGTCACCATCCCCACTCCAACATGAGCTACAGTAGTCTCTCTCATGGCTAGATGCTCCTGAAAACGTAACTGAGCTGGTGTCTTAAAAACTGCACTCTGCCTTTGTGCCTTCCATGCTATTAGTTTTCTTCACAGCTGTAAGGGAGGGGGTGACAGGAACAGAGAGAGGGATATCAGACTGATGGGACAGACCTGCAGATGTGACTACAAACAGACAGTTAAAATCTCAGCACTCTGAACATTGAGCCTGCAGGATCATTTGCTTGAGGCTAGCACTGGTTCCACAGCAAGATGTTCACCACCCTAAGATTCTGGTCAAAGCCTACCCAAAGTTCCCTGTCATGCTTAAAATACAGCTTTCCTTCGTACTGCCCTCTTGGGCCCCCAGGACATGTACTCCTCCAGGCTGTTCTTGTTCTCAGAACTCTGGTCTGTCCTAGTGAAGGAAACGTGCATTCTATCTACCTTTACTTAACTTAGCTTCATCCTCTGTAAGCTGGCTTAGCTACCCCTCTATGTCAGGTCCCAGGTGTAGCTTCTCCAGACATACTGCCCTTGCCCTTCAGGTCATTTACCCCACTTGCCATTAAATTACATTACTCATCAATCATCTGACATTTAAACTCAGCATCTTGGTTAAGATTTCTAGTGCTGTGATAAGATACCATGACCAAAAGCAACCTGGGAAGGAAAGAGTTTATTTCATCTGGTTTATGGTCCATTTTCCAGGGAAGTAGGGGTAAGAATTCCAGACAGAAACCTGGAGTGAAGGGTGTTGCTTACTGGTTTGCTCATCCTGCTTTCTTATAGCATCCAGGACTACCGGTCCAGGAGTAATACCCTCCACAGTCAGCTGGGCCTGCCCTCAACATTCATCAATCAAGAAAATGCACCACAGGCCAATGTGATGGGGACATATTCTCAATGAAGTTTCGTCTTCCTAAATGACTCTAGCTTGTGTCAAATTGACATAAAACTAGCTGGCACAAGGCCATGAACTCTGCATGACTTTTTGTGTGGCACCACTCAGCAACACTTCCATTTCCTATAAGCTCAATGTAAGAACCGTACCTGCTTTTATCATTGTAGATTTAAGTTCTAGAATGTGCCTGGCACCCAAGAGGTTAAATAAACATCTATGCTTCAAGTTCTACTTCAAGTGCCACAAGCCAGATGGAACTTTTGAAGCCTTTCCTGCTTTTAGACTATTCACCTTCCAACCATGAGTGTCACCACCGCCACGCTGGTCTTTCAGATGTGAACATCTTCACAGAACACCACTGGCACAGTCTTCTAAACAAGTCTGCTGATCTGTCCCTCTGAATAATCAGAACAGACACTCTCTGTTTTACTTGAGAGGAGTCAAGGGTTAGTGAGATTAATAATCCACAGGGTACTGGGTCCAAATAAATCAGCTTATAATGAGAAACGGTTTGTTTTATTTTGTAGTTCTGAGGATTTTTGCCCATGGTCTTGTTAACTGTGATAAAATCATGACAGAAGCTAAAAGTGGGGAAAGCATTGAGCTACCAGGATAGGACACTTTAGAGAAGAAAAGGAAGGTCCTGGGATCTAATATCTCCTTCAAGGGCACACACCTGTAACTCAAAGGCCTCCTCCTAGGCTGCATCACTTGCCCATCATGTTACAGATTAGGGTCCTTTGTCTCATGGGTCTTTGGGCAGTGGTTCTCAACCTTCCTAATGCTTTGATCCTTTAATAATAACTTGGCTCCTATAACTAAAACATTGTATTTCTCCATTCTTGCCCTCCCTGCCCCATTGATCCCCAGTGTCAGCTGCCCAGGAGAGACACTTGTCACCCGACATTTTCACCTCTCACTTACCTGTCTCCTTCCCTAACTACACCTACAGTGGCCAATCACAGGCCACAAAGGGAAACTGCAGTTGCTTTCTCATAGCCCCTTTCTTCCCTACTTCTACCCCAACGTGGAAGTGGCTCCTGCACTGGAGAGCCCCTCTGCAGGCCTTCTCCTGACTTAGGCCTGCGAGGTCATGAGTAGTGTGTCCCTTTGTCTTGCCTTCTCACTGAGATCACTGTCCTCACTTCATTAACAGAAAGGAAAGGTGTAAGGAAAGGCATGTCTCTTTCCTTTAGAGAACTGCAGAGAAGTCATAGCCAATCTTCTGCTTATGGCTCACAAGCAGGGACATTGTCACATGATCCCACCTCACTGCCAAAGAGGTGTAGAAATGCAGTCTATGTTTTGGTCAGCTACAAGCCCAAAGATTATTTCTATTTAGTATTTATTCATTTTATTTACTTAACCTATTATTAGCATTGTTATTAATTATCATCATTATATCAGTTAATGTAATCAATATTTATTATTATACAATTTTATATAAACTATAAATTGTATTTATAAATTATATGCATTTTAATATTTTATAATAAAATGTTATTTTTATATTAAATATTAGTTTATATCATTATATTTTTATATATAACATAAATAGAATTATATATAATAGAATTATAAGTATATATAATTAAATATAATAGTTATATATTATATATAAAATATAAAATTTACACAAAATATAAAATTGACTGATATAATGATGATGATATAATTAATAATGATGATGATGATAATAATTTTGAGACAGGGTTTCATAGCTCAAGAGGTGTTTTCCTCTTACAAGAAAAAAAGGAAGAATGGATGTTGATGAAAATAATCAGCATTTACTAAACCCACATAAAGCCACATAAAGCCTCTATTACTGTAACTGGACTTTTCTTTTGCAGAAACCTGACTTTTAAAACTCTACATTTTGACTTCGCTCTAGTCACATTAACCCACACTGGGGCGTTTAATCGCTCTGTCTCTCTGACAAATCAAGTCCATTTTCCCTTTCTTCTTGTTCCTGACCAGGTGATTCCTTCTCCTCCACAGGGGGAGACTGTTGCAGTTGGCTTCTTCTCCTTCCTTGAAATCCAGCTGTAGGCCAGATGCAAGGAAACACATCTTTAATCTAGCTGCAAATGCCAGATAGCCATGAGGTATAGGGCCATTTCACTAGTCCTCAGTGTCAGTTTTCTTTCCCCCTAGAATGGGAAAGCAAAGTCTAGACACCTAGCAAACACCTACTAAGCACTTCCTGATTAATGTGTAAAGCAGGCCTACCTGTTCTAGCACTTGTCTAGACCCCTGCTCTATTCAGGAGACTGTTAACACAAAGTACACACGGTGTGACTTCTACACTCCCTCTCCTGTGAAAATGGATTCACTTAACCAATATTTATTGAGTGCTTGCTACAAAGCATGAAAGAGCACCACCCCCCCAACCCCAGATCAGCTATACACAGCTCTCACTTGCTTCCAGTTTGCGAACTAACAACTTTAAACAAATTGGGATCACATAGGAATCTTATTAAAAATCTTATTAAAACGTAAAGTCCTGGCCCAGGAGATCTGCAGTATAGTCTGAAGGACTGCATTTCTAAACAAACTCCCCTGGTGACTCCATAATGGAAGACAAAAACAGCAATGCTCTGGATATGCCACACTGCCCACCTCCAATCACAGGAAGCTACGTCTAAAACCCAAGGCTCGTGAGCTTGCCCTAGGCCCTAGGAATCAGGACCTCTGGAATGTGGTCCCAGAATCAGGGCTTAAAAAGTCTCCCAGAGCCGGGCGGTGGTGGCGCACGCCTGTAATCCCAGCACTTGGGAGGCAGAGGCAGGTGGATTTCTGAGTTCGAGGCCAGCCTGGTCTACAGAGTGAGCTCCAGGACAGCCAGGGCTACACAGAGAAACCCTGTCTCAAAAAAAACCAAAAAAAAAAAAAGTCTCCCAGATATCGATATCTACAGAAACATAAAGTTCTGAATGAACTGCAGGTGATTCCTATGGCATGGCATGGCATGTCGAAGAACCAGAGTAGGGCAGTCAACCTTTGGAAGAAACTTCTAAGACAGAGAAGCTAAAACTACCAACACTTGATGCAGGAACCTAACTATAATGATTCAACTAGAATGGTTCTAAGATTTAAAAATCCCTTACTTAGGGCTGCAAAAGAGGCTCAGTGTAATCGTACCTGGGGCTCATTTGGATCTCAGCATGCACACTACGGGACTCACAACTACTTGTAATTCCAGTTCACACACACACACACACACACACACACACACACACACACACACACAGGACCTAGTGTGGTAGTGTATTCCAGCACCCAGGAAGCAGAGGCAAGTGAGTCTCTGTAACTCTGAGGCTAGCCAGGTCTAGTAAGGTAATTTCTTAAAGGATAAGTTAAGTAAGTAAGTAAGTAAGTAAGTAAGTAAGTAAGTAAGTAAGTAAATCTTTAAAAACCCCGTACTTAAACCCATACTTTTAACATCTTTCTTTTACCCAGAGCTTTAATTCTAAGCACTTACAATTAGAGCTGACCCAGCACCACCCCCAGTCTAATTGGTGGTTTCTCAAGGTTGTTGGGCTGCCAGTGGCTGATTTAAAACCATTTAGATCTCTGCTTTAGTGGATACTTTGAAGAGAAAGTTTGTGTTTGTTTGTTTTGTTTCGAAAGAGGGTTTCTCTCTGTGTAACTCTGGCTATCCTGGAACTCTACACTAGACTGGCCTTGAACTCACAGAACTCTGCCATGCAGGACCATCACCTGGCTAAAGAGAAAGTTTAAGAGAAATAAAGGATTTAAAAATATGCTTCATAAACTACTCCAGAAGTCATTTCAATGGAAAACAAACAAACAAAAAAAAAAAACAAAACAGGCTGAGCAAACCAGTAAGCAGCATCCCTCCATGGCTTCTGCATCAGCTCCTGCTTCCAGGTTCCTGTCCCACTTGATTTCCTGTCCTCACTGCTTTCAATGGCAAACTATTAGATGTAACTGTGAGTGAAGTAAACCCTTTCCTCCCCAAGCTGCTTTTTGGTCATTCAAATGAGGTTACCAATCATTGGCCAGGGTTGAGACATCTCCAGGGTTTGAGATTCTCAATGCTAAAACTAAATGTCCTGAGTAAGTAGGATGTGTTGGTCACTGTAATGACTATTCCTACTTATCAACTTGCCTATATCTGGAATGAACTACAATCCAGAATTGGAAGGCTCACTTGTGATCCAGATCTTGAGGCTGGGAGATACAAGTTTCTGAGCTGATCTTGGCATGGAGATCTTGAGGCACAGTATCTATGAATTCCAGGAGACTAAGGCAAGGAGATCTTTGAGTTCATGGTCAGCCTGGAACAAAACAAGTCCCAGACCCAGGCATGGTGGTATACACCCTTAATCTGAGCCATACCATTAGCTGGAGACCTCCATAAGGACATTGGAAGAAGGAAGATTTGTTCTTCTTCACCTGCTTAAATTTACTTGCAAGCATATCTGTTGGAATCTACTAGCCTTGTAGGACTGAGAAACTACTAGATCCTTGGACTTTTCATTCACAGTTGATCACTGTTGAGGAGCCGGACTCTAGACTGTAAGTCATCATAATAAATTCCCTTACTATACAGAGACTATCCATAAGTTATGTGACTCTAGAGAACCCTGACTAACACAGTCACCTTAAGATAACACAGTCCAATTTTGGTACATGTTGTGATGATCTGGTCCCTAATTTCTCCATACCTGAGTTCCCCATTCATAAATGGCATTACTGTATAAACTAGGTGTGGTAGTAGAAGTCTTTCATCCTAGTAGTAGAGAGGCTGAGACAGGAGGATCAAGAGTTTCATACCAGTTAGGCATGGAAGCATATGCCTTAAATCCTAGAGCTCAGGGGATCAGAGGTGAAATTCTGTGAGTTCAAGGCCAGCCTGGTCTACATAATAAGACCCTGTCCCATAATAGATAGATAGATAGATAGATAGATAGATAGATAGATAGATAGACAAAGAGACAGATATAAAAAAAAATAGTTCCAGGTCAATCTCAGTTACATCAGGAAACCCTGTCTTATCCTAATTCCCACCAAATTGGAATTATCCTGTGTTCCTTTCATGAGGAATTCATTTCTATCATTAAATGTCACCAAACCACAACACTTGAATTCCAGAGTAAAGGTGGCCCAGGATTTTTTTTTAAAGTTGTGTTAAAGTTGGAGATAGAGAACACTTGTAAGTGATCCAGAAGCCAGGAGTTCATCTGTGCTAGGACTTGCTGCTGTGAGACGAAACATGTGATGTGTCATTCTGAGGTCTTCTGTGGGCTGAGGGAAGAGAAATGAGGGAGGCATGAATTAGTTCAAAAGCCAGTCAAGGAACTATGTATAGAAAGAAGTCTGCTTTGGAAATGTCTATTGCTACAGGGGCATTGCCAAGTTGGAATTTTGATGACTTTGAGCAAACTCAAAGCCCAGGAACCTGACAAGAGCCAGCTTTCCCAGAAGCTAGGGAGTCTGGGGTAGGAGTTGGGTTTAAGCAGGAAGATGGAGGATGAGATAGAAGAATGGGATGATTGGAAGGATCAAAATACTGAAAAGTCAGTAGATAAAAGGGCAAGGTTGGGGAAAGAGGATAAAAAATAACTTGGCATGTGCCAAGAAGGAGACTGTACAGAAAAGGAAGAACACCAGCTAAGAAGGCTAGAGAGGAATGAGAGAAAACTGAGGCAGGAGGGCAAACTGAAAAAAAAATCATACTGTCACATATGTCTTACAATACCTTAATAAAACCCAGTGTTTTGTATGCTAACTTAAATTTTTTGATTATAAAAATTAATTAATGGGTTAGGCCCAAAAGATGACTCAAAGGGTAAGCGTGCTTGTTGTCAAGCCTAATGACTGGGTCTATCCCTCAAACCCACATGGAAGGAGGGGGAACCAACTCCTGATAGCTGTCCTCTGACCTACACACACACACACACACACACACACACACACACACACACGAATGCATAAATAACAAATGTAAATTTTCTATAGTGAATTTCCTCAAAAGAGTGCAATCAGACATGGAAGTGCACACTTGTAGCCTCAGGACTGGGGAAGCACAGGCAGAAAGGCTGTTGCAAGTCAGATACCAGCCTGGGCTGCAGAGTGAGTTCTAAGTCCCTTAGGCTTATGTAGCAAAATCCTGTCTCAAAGAAATCCAAAATCCATAAACTTTTAAAGACATATGAACATCATGACTGCTCCTGGTCACGGACTAAATTTCATCATTTAATATACCCAACTGTTGTTAGAAAGTAGAAAAATAGGTCAAATAAACAAAATAAACACTGAATTTTAAAAATCTATTTCTTATTCCCATACAATAGTGGTTCTCAACCTTCCTAATGCTGTGACCATTTAATACAGTTTCTCATGTTGTGGTGACCCAACAACCATAAAAATTATTTTGTTGCTACTGTAATTTTGCTACTGTTATAAATCATAATATAAATATCTGATATGGGAACCCCTGTGGGGTCCCTACCCACAGGTTGAGTAACTGATGTCATTCAAGGCACCAGAGTAGCTGGAAAACAGCAAATGAAAAGAAGGTAGGTGCTCGGAGCCCTCACGGAGAACCTGAAGTGTAAATGCCCAGGCTTTCCCCAATCAAGTCAGCAGAGGAGGCAATGAATCTGAAGTGATCTAGGAGTGTGGAGATGGTGCTGTTGAAACAGTAGCCACAAAGGGTGAATTTGACTCATGGACAAAGGGAAGGGAAAAGCATGAGATTCTAAATGCAAAGTAACTAACCACACCCCTCCCTCCATCCCAACTGTGGGTACTACAGCAAAGTAACTAACCACACCCCTCCCTCCATCCCAACTGTGGCTACTACAATGGGGGGGGCAGAGCCAGAGGCCAGCAGGAGACAAGACTGAAAGAGACAAGGCTGATGAGATGGCACAAGGGGTGATGTATTCCTTGTACATGTAGGACTTGATTCAGCTCTCCAGCACCCACATAAAAAGCTGCGTGTGGTGGGACACAAATGTATCCCTGGGCTCACTGGCCAGCCAGTCTAATCAAAAAGGGAAACTCCAGGTTTGGGGAGAGACCCTGTCCCAGAAAATAAGGTGGAGAGTGATTAAGAAATACACCTTGCTGTCACTCTCTGGCCTCCACAGGTGGCCATAGGCACCCATTTTTTTCTCCCAGCCTCTGCTCCCAGAATGATGACTCTGAGACTATTTATTATCAAATGCCAAGGCCATAAACTTTGGCTCCTTCCCTGACTAGCTCGTAACTTATTTAACCCATTCAAACTATTCTATGTCTTCCAAATGGTTAGTTACCTCTCCTTCAGTCCTGATCTGCTCCTTCCTTTGAGGTTCTCTCAGCTTCCCCTTTTATGCTCCCACTATTTCCCAGAATCCTCTCTCTTCCTGCCAGTGTCCCACTGCCTATTTCTTGCCTCAGCTCATTGGCCATCTGCTTTTTTTGGTTTTTTGTTTTTGTTTTTTTGTTTTTTTTTTTTTGTTTTTTTCGAGACAGGGTTTCTCTGTGTAGCCCTGGCTGTCCTGGAACTCACTCTGTAGACCAGGCTGGCCTCAAACTCAGAAATCAGCCTGCCTCTGCCTCCCAAGTGCTGGGATTAAAGGCGGGCGCCACCACCGCCCGGCTAGCTTTTTTTATTGATAGATGATCCGATGCGCACTATCTTAGAGCTGGGAGGGGAGATGGGAGAGTACCTGGGCTTGTTAGCCAACCTAGCCTTCTTGACCAGTCCTTGACCAATCAGAGACCGTTTGACACCAGATGGAGAGAGAGAGAGACACACACACACACAGAGAGAGAGAGAGAGAGAGAGAGAGAGAGAGAGAGAGAGAGAGAGAGAGAGTTTGTGTTTCTGTCAACAGCTAGCTCCCAGAGGAGCCCTGAAGACTGTGGACAGGAGCATACCCTTGGAGGGAACTGAAAATTTATTCCAGATTCCTCCATTTGCTAAGTGACCCAGGTTAAATTGCTTAACCTCCTTGTTTCTAAAATGCAGGTAACAATAAACCTTATAAAGCTGTTACAAGGATTAGAAGAAGGAATGCAGGGTGTGATGTCACAGACCTGTAATTACAAGCATACTTGAACATCGGTTTGAAGATTGTAAGTTTCAGGCCAGACTGAGCTTCACAGTGACAAGTTATCTCAACAAAAATAAACAGCCAAGGAAACAATGAGGGCCAGTGAAATGGCTCAGTAGATAAAGGTGTCCCCCAGCAAGCCAGAGTTTGATCCCTGAAAACTTCTTAAGGTGGAAGAAAAGAGCCAACTCCACACAGTTGTCCTTTGACCTCCACACATGAACTCTGGCCTGCAGGCCCCTACCCCCCATCATATGTACAACAGTAAACAAAATGTTTCGAAGGAAGGAACGCACACAAAGCACTGAGAACATGACTGGCCAGCTTTGGAGTGTGCTCAGTCACTGCTGGGGTGATCACAATTAGCAAACACATTGTTCTTTTCTTTCTTGCCTCAGGCAGATATAATTTTAAATCTGCATTTGTCTTATTCACAGGTGTACCATGTGAATCTGTGGGTTCTGGAGGATCAAGAACTTGCTGGTTTTTTTTTTTTTTTTTTTTTTTTTTTTTTTTTTTTTTGAATATCTTACACACTCTAGCCCCTAAGAAGCCCCCAGTAGAAATGGGTGCAGCTTTGGGCTTGTAGAAAATGTTAACGCTTTAGGAATAGGGATCATTTTCACAGCCAGAAGCTATGTGTTGTGTGACTGTCAGTAGGCAGGACAGATAGGGTGTGTCTAGGGAAACAGCTCTGGGCAGAAGATTCTAGTTTAGGGTGCTATCTATTGATGAGATTGCTGTCTTACGGACTCTCCAGGGGCCTAGGGATAGTTTTAGCTGGGGCAGAATAAAAAGGAAACCAGATGGACAGGATTGGATCCCAGAGAAGAAAAAGTTGTTTAGGTCATAAGAACGTTGTTTGGAAACAACCCTGTTGAGAGATTAGTTACTGAAGTGTTTCAGTCAAGACTTGAGGGTCTGACCCACCTTGTCTAGAGGACTTTAAGATGACAGCCCCATAGGTTTTATGACTATGGATATCTTTTCGTCCAGCCAGAGGTTGATGCTGACAGCAACTGGAATGCCAGACTCTCTGGGGCTGCAATCTTCTAGGTTGCCACCGTTTCCTAGCAATCCCGGGCCTGTGCCAAGTCACTGCACAGGCACAAAACTGCTAGTGGGTTCCCCCTAGAGAGGAAGTAGTTCATTGGAGCCTCATTGTAGAAACCAGCACAGGCAGGTAAAATGTTTTTATAATTGCCACTAGGAAAAAGAGCCGGCCCAGGGGGAATCTTCTACCCAAGGGGCCCCCCCTCTAGTTATAACCTAATTCATTGTGCATATGTGGATCATGTGGGTGGAATTTATCCTTCTGAGGTGTAAGGTTAGATTGCTTTCAAATGTGTGGAGACTCCAAGAAATGGAAGTTGCTGCATTTTCCCACCATGTTCTGTGGTTCAAATGTAAGGTTTTGAGACAGACCTGTTGCCATAAAGTAGGGTGTGTTTCCTTTTATCCCTATGTAGGTTGTACACAAAGGCTCTGCAATTCTAGAATTCATGTTTGCATTTTGTTAAAGACAGCTCTAAGGTGGTGGGACAAGGAACTGGAAGCCAGTTGTCACGGAATTTTCTACAGCCATTTCGATCTTCCTGTTAGGATCATTCAGGGAATTTATATCTCTATTTGCATGTGGTAGAGTGCAAATAAACCACAGGAAAACCTCAGCAAGTTAGTGTTAAAAAGTGGCAAGGCAAAAAAGTTTTCTGGCAAGAAGTTATTATATGCAAGGTGGAAAAAATGAATGCAACATGATTAACTAAAATGAATGTTGAAATATAAGGAATTGGTGTAAACACTATCTGAAATGGTTTCCTAAACACGTTAGACCAAACACCACTTTTCATGATTTCTAGAGGTTTAATTGTCTTAAGCGAACATAATTCTGTGGTCGGAAAGCTAAGATAAGACCCTTCCACACACCCTTGGCATATTTATTCCTGTAGCATCCTGTGCAGCACAGTTGGCAGAACTTGAAGAGAAGCTGCACAGGCAGCTTCCCATAAGGCTGGGGTATAGCTAGAGCTGTAAAGTGCCTACTCAGCAGGCATTCAGCCCTGGGTTCTCCCCTCACTAAACAACAACAACCAGACAAACAAATCCTCCTGGGTTGAAGCTAGTTAACATAATGAGATGATCGAGGGAACTGGGCTTCCTGGTCCTTTGCCTGAAGAGGTGGTAAACCGACAATGTCTGCAGTGCAGGGAATAGAATGTTGTGGCTGAGCAGCACCCAGAATTCATACACTGGAACTCAGTCTCTGCTTCCTCAGAATGCAAATAGACTTGGGCCTTAAAAGAGACAAGTATTTTGAACCGCAGCCATTAGTGTGGGCCCCAATCCAATCAGACTGGTTATCTTATAAGAAGTTTGACTGGGTGTGGTGGCACAAGCCTCTAATCTCAGCATTTGGAAGGAAGATACTTCTGTAGAGTACCGTCTGAGCCAAATAATGAGTTGAAGGCTGGCCTGCTGGTTTCCTATGGAGACCTGTCTCTCAGAGAAACAATAGCAGAAGAGATTTGGACAGAGCTAGAGACAACTGCTTACAGAGAGATGATGTGTGAGTACAGGGTAAACCAAGGAGACAGGCCAGAAGAAACCAAACCTGACCACACCTTCATCTTTGGCTTCAGTTTCCAGAACTTGAGGAAAACTAATGACTAGCATTTTGTGTGGCCACCGTTGTGGACTAATGCAGACAGAACAGATGTGATCCAATAAGAACTTGCAATTAAAAGGTTGTATATCTCTAAGATTCCGCTTACTTAAAGTCTATAAACTATCAACCTCAGAATCTCCTATTAATGATTTTTGTTTCTTTGGTTGGTTGGTTAAATTTTTGAGACAGGGTCTCTTTCTACATAGCCTCAGCTGTCTTGAAACTCACTACATAGATCATGTTTGCCTCAGACTCACAAAGATCCACCTGTCTCTGCCTCGGAGTATCTAGTGTTCAGGCAGATATTCTACCATCTAGGAAGCAGATGTAAATCTCATTGTTTGTTATCAGTGTCAGTGGGTACCATGGTGTGTGGGGGAGCTAAATGAGGTGAGAACAAATGGAATCCTTGAAGAAATTGATGTTTGATTCTGGAAATATGTCTCTTGCCTATCTTCCTTAAGAATATAATGACACAACATGAATGGTCATCTTATTACACTTCTCTGCTTAGGTTTATTTGAAGGTCCAATATCTTGGTGCCTAAACTGACAAAGGAAGAACAGGAAATGAATGGGTGTACCTGACTTCTATTGACACTCATCAGTTGAGCCTCTGTGGACAGTTCCCTGACACAGCCAACTGCCTTTAATTCTTTTTCGTTGTGCTTTGTCATATGCTGGGCAGGGCCTTGAAAATACATGTGAGCTACATCCCTAGCATGCCCTGTACAGTAAAATATATCTGTGAATAGGTAAAGGATAATAATAGCTCTACAAGCTAAACATACATGGAAAGGATACATATATTTCATACAGGTTCTATGTAGAATGGGAATAAAAATATTTCTATATGGCATAAGGCAGTTTTTCTGTCATTCCTGGATCAAAGTGGGAGGGAAAAGAGAGGGAAAGTTTATAAAAGGATGAACATTTTTTTGGTTTGATTTTTTTTTTTTTTAAACGAGGTCTGGTAGCCTTGGCTGGCCCAGGACTCCTGGTACTCCTGCCTTAGCCTCTCTGGTCCTGGGATTATTGATGTGTACCACCACACTGGGCTTTGACATTTTCACAGTAGAGACAGACAGTAAGTGATACTCCTTCAGATATGACAGTTCCCTAGGAACATCCCATCCTAACTAGACATTGTGGTTCAAACCTATAATCCTAACAATGGGGAGAATGAGGTAGGAAGATTTCTGTGTTGGAGACCAGCCTGAACTGTTATAAATTTCAGATCAGCCTGGACTACACAGAAAGTAAGGCCTGGTTTTAAAAGAAGGAGAAAACAAACCGCTGCTCGATTCACAAGGCTTTACTTATTCATAGGCAGGGTCTCACTCTAACTCGTGTATAGGAACCCATTCTGTATCCCAGGCTAGCCTGCAGCTCACATCAACCTTCCTGCCTCAGCTTCTCAAGAGCTGAGATTACAGGCATGAGCTACCTCGCCCAACAAGAGATACTGGGTCTGTAAGGACTCCTGGTTTTGGAGGTTTTGTTTTGTTTTAGGTGTGCTGTCTGTATTCCTTATCGTGTTCAGCCTTTGAACCCAAATTCAGCTACTACCCTAGTAGTGACCAGGGCTGACTAGGAGTCCTATGGCCACTGGAATCAGTATCAAGCATGTGGCTAATTGTTTTTTCTTCCTTCACTAACCCAACTATTCCTGTACAGAACACTGGATTCTCACTGGATCCGCCCCCCACCTCCCCACCTCGTGTGTGTGTGTGTGTGTGTGTGTGTGTGTGTGTGTGTGTGTGTGTGTGTGTAGCGGGATTGAAAATGTTGTCATTCAGGTTCCAGGTGCTTTCCAGAAACAAGAATTCTGGCACTTAAAACAATTGATTTAAAACGCTAGACCGTAATGCCTTGGGGAGGTTCAGAAGAAAAGCCCTGAGCGCAAGCGGGCTTCTTTAGGAATGAAAAGGAGAAAGCGTGCCAGCCTGGGCAACCGAGGAGCCTCAACAATGCAGCGCGGCGGCCCTTGTGGCTGAAAGGGGTCCAGGAGGGTCCAAAAGGTCCCCGCGCAGGGAGGGCCGGCCTTCTTTCCAGACCTTTCCGAGCAGCGTTCTGTCCCGACTCGGGGCTCGGCGAGGTCCGGGGCCTAGGCGGCGCGGCCCGGGGCGCCCTCAGTCGCGCACTAGGGGGTCCGTGGGGCGGGCCGTGCCGCGCCTTCGTTAGAGGGCGCTCCGGGGCGCCGCCGCTTCCTCCCGCCAACCCTCCCCGCCGGCCGGGGCGCACGCAGCCGCCGGGCCCTGGGGAGCGAGTCTCCACGCCGCCCGGGACCTGGAGCCGGGAGGGCCGCGCCGCCGCCTCCTTCCGCCGGCCATGCATTCTTCCGGCTCCCACAGCCCGGGCCCGGCTCCGGCCTGCCCGAGGTAACCTGGGGCGCGGCGGGCCGGGCCCGGGAGGCGCTGGGGGGCGGGGAAGGGTGCCGTTGGTCGCGTGGCCTGTGGAGGAGGCGGCGGCGGCCCGAGGGCCGAGGGCGCGGTAGGCCCGGGGAGGAGGCGGAGGCGGGGGCGCGGGGCATCGCCCGCCTCCCCGGGACCCGCCCCGGTGACAGGTCCGGCCTCTGAGTCCCCACCGCGCCTCTGTCCACAGGCAGCCGCGAGGGGACTAGGGCGCCCGCGCGCCCGCTCGCGCCGCGCCTCGGGCCGCCTGGGCCGCCGCAGCCGCGTCCATGACCGCGACCCCCGGGCCAGGGACTCCCGCCGCCGCCGCCGCCGGCCCTCGGCCCTGTCGCCGCTCGCCGCTCGCGCCCACTGAGGTGAGCCCTCTGAGGAGACCGTGCTGAGGGGAGCCGGCTGAAGAGACCTGGCCGGGGATACCTGGCCGAGGGGAGCCCTCTGTGGAGAGCCCGCTGAGGGGACACGGCCGGGGAGAGCCGGCTGAGGGGACCGGGCGGAGGAGAGGCCGCCCCGCTCCTCACCTGGGGAAACCGCTGCCCGAGCCTCCTCAGCCGGGCGTCGCGGGCTCCGCATCCCTCGCCCCTCGGCTTCACCTTCTGGTCCTGCTCCCCTCCCCCTCCCCGCCGGCTTCCTCTCACCTTCCTCCTCCTTCCTGGGCCCCTCTCCTCTCCTTCCCCCTTAGAGGCGAGGAAAAGCAAGCACCCCGCTGTCGCGGACGAGCCCTTGGGGAGCCCCGGTAAAGGCATGGCCGGGCGTTCGGGACCGGCGTGGCGGGACCTCCGGCCGGCGGCTCCGGGTCCGGGGCAGCGTGCGGAGACCGAGGGTCTGGCGGAAGCGAGGCGGCCGCGGTGGGTCGCGGTGCGGGACTGCCACCGGCTAGCGGGACAGTCTAGCGTTGGCTAAATATATTCCGCCGTGGTGGCCCGCGCCCCGCGGAACGGCTCTCTTGACCTTGTGCGGCTCCTCCCTCCTCTCTGTCCCCCCTCTGGAATTTGCCCTCGAGATCGCCCGGCGAGCGCTGCACCGGGAGAGAGCTCAGACCCTCGCGGTTCCTTGTATTTTTGTGCTGGAGATTTTCTGTGCTGCTGACTGCACCCATTTTCATTTTGAAATGATTTTTCCTTTCATCCCCAGAAAGACAGGATCGACGCCAATGTGAGAATGGCTGTGACTGTGGAAGAAGCTCCGTGGCTGGGCTGGATCGTAGTGAAAGCCCTGATGAGATTTGCCTTCATGGTCGCCAACAACCTGGTTGCTATTCCATCCTACATCTGCTATATAATTATACTGCAGCCACTCCGAGTGCTGGACAGTAAGCGCTTCTGGTACATCGAAGGACTCATGTACAAATGGCTTTTAGGAATGGTGGCTTCCTGGGGGTGGTATGCTGGATACACAGGTAAGAGTGAGAGGAGAGCACTTTAATGCACTTGAACCAATTTGCAGTGCTACGCATAAGTCAGGAGCCATGATTGAATCTACATTATGCTTTTGGTTGAGAATGCCTTGGCTATTAGGAAAGAAATAGTCTTGTTGGCTTTCTCATCAAAACCTCAGCCAGGAAGCCTGATGATTTATAATTAGCATAGAAGTATGATTTTATAATTAAATATTGTTGATAGATTCCTTAGTGTATTTTTAATGTGATTGACTTTGACTTTTTAAAGTAGGTCCTTAAAAGCTGTGCTAGAGGAATAGAATGCATTATATAGGACTTGAGGGCTTACAAAGTGAAAATGTAAGATACTTAGTCCATAAGCGTTGGACACTCAGAAAAGCCATGGAGCCATATTTCTGCTCAGTTTAATACATTTTTTTCATGTAATGTAATACTGCACTGTGTAGTGTTTTAAGCTAAGCTTTCCCCGTTTCTGTTAAGTATGTTTCTTTTGTTTTCTAGAATTTACATTTTATCTCATGAATCTATTATTAAAATTTTACAAATTTGTTATGCTAATTTCCCGAGTGTCTAGGTGGATTTCTCGATTTGCTTTTAGACTTCCTTTTGCGGAGGAGTAATGCTGTGCTGTAGTGGACTTTAATAGCACTAAACGAGACGAGATGCACGTTTTCTACAATAAACTTCATGTATTTTGAGAACTTCCATTTCTGCACAAATGCTGTATCTTTTTTTTTTTTTTCATTGATTATTTCTTCTTTAGGATTACAAGAATGCAGAAAGGGTGAAGCTTCTAGCACTTGTGAGATGTGGAAAGTTTTATGATGGAAACAAAACTGGTGGGCAGATTCCTCAGCAACTATGCTGCAGTTCATAGCTAGAAAGAGTGGAGGGTGTTTTTTAAGGATCAGACAGCAAAAACGATTCTCCATTTTTAGATCTGTCTCCCTCTTGCCTGCACTGCCTGCATCTGCAGATTTTACCCATACACACCAGAGATGGAGTGGCAGTATAGGGCCTGGCAGCCTCCTGCTGTGTGAGAGGATGTTTCTGTGGTCTAGATGAAGGGTTTGTCCT
Source organism: Arvicanthis niloticus (assembly GCF_011762505.2). NCBI lineage: Eukaryota > Metazoa > Chordata > Mammalia > Rodentia > Muridae > Arvicanthis > Arvicanthis niloticus. The sequence goes on from NC_047667.1 coordinate 64,969,148, forward strand.
TCCCTCATTGCTGTCTGGTACTCTGTAAGCCCCTGGCATGGTACCCGAATTGCTTCTTGGTAATGAGCTGTTGAGATGCCAGTGCCTTTTTGGATACTATGGGTAAGCTCCTTGTCCTTTTCAGTGCCTGGTAGCAACAGTGATGGTAGAGAGAACATGACATTCCTGCCTGTCATGCTGAGTCTCATCTTAACTGCCTTGCTTGCTTGCTTGGTGTCATTGGCTTTCCCAAGTATTGTATGTAATAGCTGGCTGGTAGCTCTGCTGTGTGCACAGTATACTTGTGCTTGCTTGTTTAAAATGAGCTTATAGGCTTTCAAAAGCAGCTTGTATTTTTTTCTACTTAAAAACAATGAAATAACTGAACTGCCTATACTCATATGTGATACGAATTTGTGTAGACCAGCCTGATGAAGTAAAGTAGCCATTGACCTTGAGATTCTGAGAGCAGAGTGCTGCTGCCTGTGACAGTCACCTGTGGCTAGGGCTCCCTGTAGTTATCCTTTTACTTCTCTTTTTTGGGGAAGGTGTTATTTGTTTTGTTTTTCTTGAGGCAAGATTTTGCCTATATATCCTTGACCATTCCTAAACATGTCACCCATGCTGGCATTAAACTCAGATCAGAGCATTTCTCCTGATGCAGCTTTCCAAGTGCTGGGAATACAGCTTGCCTCCAGTGTGTTTTTAAGCAAAGCTTCTTGGGGCATCTTCTTCTTACTGACTACCTATCTATGAGGGTTCTTTTGCCCCTAGCTCAGTGGTCGTGGTGTGACCTCTGTGTTTAGTCTCTTCCAAACATTTGCTCTTCTTCAGCCTACTACATGTTGACAATCTGATCAGTTTTTCATCAGATTTTAGTTTCTTGTGAGCAAAATACTTGCTTTTGGAGAGTCTGGTCACAGCCTGATCATAACAGAACAGGTAAGAAGTCAAACAAAGTGGGAACTAAGTCTGTTGGAAGCCTGAGCGAGGTTTAAAGATGACGCCTACCTAGGCGTAATGAGCTCCTTTCTTTGCATTATGTATCTCGTTTCTTCTCTGTGAGTCAAGAGGACAGTAGGCATTTTATTTTCCTTTCACAGATGAAAAATTGAACAATGTCAAAGTAGCTCAGTAGCTTGGTGTTAAAACATTTGCCTAACATCCACAAATTTCTGGCTCCAAAAACTAACAAGTGGGGCTCCTTGTTAGTGTCCAGGAAGATTTATTGAAGCTCTGTGAGGAGGCAAACATGGAAATGAGTCCTTTACACACACATGGTTCTTGCCCCATAAGCCCATGGCCCTGTCTTTGTTTCTTTAGACCCTTTTATAGGTACGCCTGCTCACCAACTCCTGTCATTGCAGCATTGTTGGCTCTCTTGACTGTCTGTTATGATTGTAGTAGCAAGTAGAGTATGTTCGTATTTTAGAATAAAAATTGCCAAATATTTATTGAAAATCCACTTAAGGAAGTTTTAAATATCAGAAAACTGAAAACTGGATTTGAATGAGAGATTTCAAACTGGTATTTTAGTGTAAGACAAGACAAGGTTGCTCAGCTGGGGACTTATGCTGATGATCTAACCTACATTGCCCTAGATGGTAGCAACTAGCTGGATGTGAATTAACAAAACAATGTGAAGCTGATATTCAGTTTGCTTAGACCTACAACACTTCAGCTGTTGTTACTGGGTGGCTTAGGGGCTGCTGAACTGAAAAGTACAGATACAGATCAGGCCATCATAGAAAAGTCTACTGGACAGAGACAATAAATAGTGCTTAAGGCTTTTTTCCTTTTCTTAGAAAAATTGCATTTTCTTTCTATCAGGAAAGTATCTTTTTTCTTTTTAATCTAACGGATTTCCAGGCTAGGGGTATAGCTTAGTAGTAGAATACTTGCAGTTTATGTAAATAAATAAACAAGTTCCTTTGGGACGTTCAGGAAGATTTTTTAAATTTCTGTAAAGAGGCAAACAAAATAAGTCCTTCAGACGCACCTGTGATTCTCGGTGAGGAATTACAAGGCCTGTCAGCCCAAGACTCTTTTGTTATTGTTGGTTGTGTTTTGAAAGAAGGTCTTATTATGCTTGTACACAGCCCTAGAACCTCAGGAGCTTCCACTTCACAGTGAACATCTTTAAAATGTTTAATGCACTCAGACTGTAATTAAATGTGTCTGACTAACAATCACTTTTCCAAAATAAGGGAATGAGAGCCAGACTGACCTTGAACTCATGATGATTCTCCAGCTTCAGCTTCTGATATTCTGGATTATGAGCATGAGCTACCATGCCCAGCTGCCCAGAATTTTGTTTTTAGTTTGTCTTCTCAGAGTTGAAGAACTACATGTAGACACAGAAGATAGAAAGGAGATTTCCTGGTCCTTCTGCCTGTTTCTGACTTTGTCTTGTCAGATGAACACATTTCTTGAGAGGACTCTGAAGACAGTGTGTTTGTGCAGGCTCACTTGGTCCTAGGGAGAGGTGAGCATTGCTGCCGCTAGCTCTTCAGTGGCAAATAATGTACAGACATTGCATACTGTGGACAAGTTATACTGCTTTGCCCTGATACTTTGAAGACAGTCTGAAAAGGTATTAGTTTAGCCAGGGATCTACTTCTACATGTATTACTTGGATCTGAGGTAAATTAGCCTATCTCTCCTCCAATTTAAGTGGAGACAGGCAAATTTCAGAGAGAGATTATATTTAAAACAAAACGTACTTATTTAAAGTATTTTGCTTTGACTTTCACTTATTTTGGCAAAGTCATTATTACCCAAACACATTTAATTAAAGTCTCGGTACGTTAAGCAGTTTAAAGATATTCATTGTAAGTGAAAGCTCCAGAATTTCTATAGAGGACTGAGAGTCTTTGGGCCAAAGTCTGGCTAGCAGGGGCTTGGGGGCTTGCTGCCAAGCTGGCCTTGCTTAGCAAATGCTGCTTTCCTTAGAGTGGATATTTACCTCTGCTGGCTTTAGGGAAAGCCGATGCAGACTAGGTTTACTTTCCTCCTGATCTCAGGCTTTGATGGATATATATATATATTCATCTTTGTGTGTCATTTGACTATTTGGTAGTGTTAGTGTGCCGAGCTGCAGAATGTGGTGGGGTTTTTTTTGTTGTTGTTGCTGTTACTTTTACTTTATTTTTTACTGTGAGTGCAGAAGCATCTGAGAAGCATTATTCTGAAGAGAAGTACACTGCAGTTTGTTCTCGAGTCAGTGATACTAATCCATTCATTGGTGGGTAAGATGCTTGCCTCTGTCTTACCCACAGGCTCCCTGTAATCCTAGAGCCTGTTCCATTGTCTGATGTTCATAGGGTGCTTGGTAAGTGTGTTTATATGTACGTTTGAGATAGAGTCTCATGTTCCAGGCTAGCCTAATTCACTGTGTAGGTGAGGATGCCTCTACCTTCCAGAAATCTACCTTCTGGGACTATAGATTTATGTTACTCCATAGAGGCTAAGGTGATTATGTTTATTTGCTCGTTTTTCTCAGGAGATAGAAGCTAGGACTACATACATACTATTTGAAGCCCTCAACCCCTGAGTTACACTTCTAGTCCAGCAGCCTCTTTCTTGAAAGACCTCTTTCCTTTTTTTTTTTTTTTTTTTTTTAGGAAAAAAATCTCTTTCACTGAATGCCTTCATGATATCAAAGTGGCTACAGGCTATAAAATATGAACCCTGAACCAGATCATATGAAATAAGCATTTGTTCATTTAGTATGCTTGTTTGTTTTTAAACAGTGTTTTGCAATGTAGCTTTGGCTGGCCAGGAACTCACTATGAAGATCTGTTTGCCTCTGCTTCCCAAGTGTTTGGAAATAAAGATGTGCACCATCATGCCCGGCCCTCATTTAATGAGTAGGAGCAGGTGCCCTGGAAGTATTGAGACACACAAGAAGTAATTGACTTTAGGAACCCTCAGCAGCACTGGCAGGGAGAGTACCACAGAGGAACATACACAGAATGATGCTAGGGAGCTGTGCTCCTGCTTGATGAACGGCTTCAGTAGGGGTGGAGGTGAGAGGGAGGTCACAGGGTACACAGTGCTGGGGAAGGAGAGAAAAGCTTCAGTTTCTCTCCCTGGGGGCTTACCACTGCCCCACAGGAAAATGCTTCTCTGTAGGATCTTTCCCCTAATTCTATCATCAGCACTTAGAGTAGATTTAAAATATTTGAGTAACTTAGCAGTTTGAAATTTGTGTCTTTGTAGCAACAATATTAGTCAACACTGAAACAAAAGCTCAGTGGTTCTCAGCACTTCCGTTTTCATGAGCTTGTCATTTTACTTCACTTCCCTTTTTGCTCATGTCATACTTGGAGCAGTTGTGTCGTCTGGTACTGTTATGATCCCTTCTCCTTTTGTTATTGATGTGGAAATAGAAACAGGGTTTATAGTTGCTTCCCCTTAAACATTAGCCAAATTGATGTTTGCCACAGTTTATTTTTGTATTCAAAGAGCCAATATTGATCTCTAGATCATGTTCCTAGAGTGTTTCTTAGCTTTACCTTCCTCTTTGCCCTTTGTTTCAGAGTTGTGAGCTCTCTGAAATAATTCTATCATCTGAAAACAGTATCACAACTGGATTTCTATAAGAAGCTAAATATTGCTACTTTAATTTGTAATGTATTGGAAATTTATAAAATCACACTTCCTCTATGTTTTATATTTTCATATATATAGAATTTAGGTCTTTAACTGTGTTGCCTGGTTTTTGTTGTTGTTGTTTTGGTTTGGTTTGGTTCGGAATCTTTGTATTTTTGCCTCATTTCTTTATATCATATTCTTAGTTCTCTATTTAATAACCCTGATGAAGAAAGGTGAAATTCTTTTTAATCCTTTTCCCCCATTTCCCATCTCCATCACTTGATTTTAGTAATTTTTGTGAATTTTTTTTAATGAGACAGAGTCTCACTATGTAGCTCAGGCTGTCCTAAAACTCATTATACTTTATGTTATCTATCTATCTATCTATCTATCTATCTATCTATCTATCCATCCATCCATCCTATCTAGATATCAGGCTAGTCTCAAACTCACAGAGATTCACCTGCCTCTGCTTTGCAAGTACTGGGATTAAAGTCATGCCCCACTATGGCTGGCTGATTTTATTCATTTGTATGCATAGTTGTATACAAATTTATGTTATTATGTGTGCTTATATTGACTACTTTGATTTGTGAGCTATAAGGCTAATCCGTTGGCTCTCAACTGTTACATTTAGATATTTCTCTTGGGTTTTTCTCCTTACAATTTGTTATTTGCTTTTAGATAGTGTTATAGCCTGCAGTTTGTTCTATTTTATCTGTTTTTGTCTTAACTCTTTACTTTAATTTATGTAATGGCCACCCAGATATATGTCAGGAGTTTTCTTACAGCATTTTCAGAACTTGTTGCTTCACCTGTAAAGGACAGCTCACCAGGTTATAAAATCCCTGGCTCACACTTTGGTGTAGTAGCTTACAATACTGTATAAATGCCTTCTGCCATTTACTAGTACTGTAGAGATGTTAGACACTAACTTGAAATTTCCTCATTGTTAGTGATTGATCTTGTTGGTTTATATGTCCAATGGATTCTCTCTTTGTTTTATTATGTAGTAACTTTACTAGGATATATTGCTGTAGTAATTGAACTCTCTTTTTTCCTGTGATCTTTATAGATTTAAATATTTTTGTTGTCATTGTTGAAAGGGTCTTGTAGGTATATTGTTATTGTGCACTGTGCAAAGATTATCCTTGTATTATTCAAATGCTGATTTCTCTGTCCCCATATCTGGTTGCAATCTGGACATGGCATTGTAATGCCTATTCTAAGAATCTTCCCTCTCAGTTGTCCTGTCAACACTGCTCCCCATTTATTCTCTAATTTGTCAATAAAAGCTGATCAACCAATAACTGAGCAGAAGAGAGAATAGGGTTGGATTTCCTGTCGCAGCCACGGGAGTGATGGGAAGGAGGGGGAAATAAAGGGGAATACACCTGGACCAGAGAGAGCCAGATCAATACTAAAGTGCAAGTGTCTTGGGGCTTTTGGCTGAGAGGTAGCCAGATTAGCTCAGAGGATTAGAATAGATTAATAACTGTTCAGATATTGTATTGTAAAGCTTGATCAAATAAATTGTATAGTCTTTGTCTCATTTAGTTAGGAGCTAGCTGGGATAAAGGAAAAAACAATCACTTAAAAAAAAAATGGTTCTAGCCTGGCAGTGGTGGTGCATGCATTTAATCCCAGCACTTGGGAGGCAGAGGCAGACGGATTTCTGAGTTCAAGGCCAGCCTGGTCTACAGAGTGAGTTCCAGGACAGCCAGGGCTATACAGAGAAACCCTGTCCTTAAAAATAAAAAAAAAAAAAAAAAAAAAAAAAAAATTCTAATATGTATGGTCTCACTGTGTAGACCAGACTGGCTTTGACCAGACTGCCACTGCCTCTGCCTCCCAAGTGCTGGGATTAAAGGCATGCACCACTGTGTCTAGCTGGATTCAAATATTTTATTTCAAATTTATATTTTTAAATGTTTATTACAGTTCATTGTTTTGGTTTTCTGCAAGCTCTCTTTGTATGTCTTCTATATTAATTGTTTTTCTATTTAACTATCTTTAAAATTTTAATTGCGCTTGTGTATATACCATAGTGTGTATATGGAGGTCAGAAAAGAGTCTGAAGGAATTGGTCCTCTCCCTTTACCACATGAGGCCTGGGGATTGAGCTCAGGTGGTAGTCTTGGTATGCTGTCTTTCAGTCCTTTTCCTCTAATTCTTTTGTTGTTTTTATTTGAGACAGGGTCACCTGTAGCCCAGGCTGACTTTGAACTCTGTGGAGCTGAGAATAACTTTAAACTCCTGAACCTCTCAAGTGTTGAGATATAGGTGTGTCACACATTACAACCAGCTTTGTTTTTTCCATTATTTCTATCTTTAATGTCTGGTTGTGTTTTGTTGTTGTTGTTGTTTGTTTTGTTTTTTGTTGGGTTTTTTTTGCAGTACTTTTTCTTTGTGCTCCTTTATATTTCTTCCTTACTCCTATGATTTAAAGGTTTTCCATGTCTCCCTTGAATTCTGCCAGCCCACACTTCCTGTATTGCTGTAATCTGGATATTCTCCTTTGAGTCTTTCTTTTTGTTTTGTTAGTTTTTTGTAGTCTTATTCATAGGGGAGGTAGTTTCATTGATTCTTACAAATTTGTGCAAGAATATTTAGTTACAATTTTACTTTCTCCATCATAATTCTCCTGGTGGCTGCTCTTGGACACTCACATTTTGTTTGTTGCTTAGTCCTATGCCAGGTCCTTTTTTTATTCCTTATAATGTAAATGCTTGGATTTTCTGCAGTTGCTGTGACAGAAGGTTTGGATGAGGCCAGGTAGAGTTCTAGATTTCTTCCTCATGATGCACATACAGCACCTGGATGTGTTTGTCTATATTGCCATAAGACTTGTTTCTTCCTAAGTCAAATTGAGTCTGGGAGGCCTTTTATGGCCAAATCTGGACTTCACGCTCCTTCTCTTGCAGCTGTGGTTGGACTGACATAGCCCTTGAAGAAGAGAGTCAAACCTCTTCCTCAGGAAATGCATTGCCAATGTTGATTCATTCTCTCTCATTCTCTCTCTCTCTCTCTCTCTCTCTCCCTGTATACATATAATTTCTTTTTATTTTAGGTTCACTGGTGTTTTACTTGCATGTACTATATGTACGAAGGTGCTAGAAACCCTCGTAGAGTTACAGACAGGTGTGAGCTGCCATGTGGATGCTAAGAATTGAACTCAGCTCCTCTGAAAGAGCATCTAGTGCCCTTAGCTGCTGAACCATCTCTCCAGCTCAGTTTCTCCCCCACCTTGCCGTGTGGCATGATACTATCTCTATACTTCATCCCAACATGGATATTCTCAGCCTTGTTTCTTGTTAGCCTTGTTCCCAGGTGCTTTGTAAGTTTTATATTTTTGCAGGGTTTTTTTTTTCTGGGTTTACTAGAAGAAAAGGACTTTTGTGGTCCCTACTTCTCATTGCTTTGTGTGCTTCCTAAGGAGAGTTATACCAGGAAGTCTAACACAAAGATCCTTGTTCACCTGTGTGATAAAACCCAAATAGCCCTGCCATACTTGTACTGGACTGTAGTTGGTTGTTATAAAATGGTTACAAGTTTTATTATCAAGTTAATTTTCTTCAAAGTCTGTCTAAAAGCAAGATATAGCCTCCAAAATAAGTATGCACGCTCGCGCGTGTGCTTTCCTGTTCTGTGGTTCGGATTGGTTTTGGTCCTTGATTATCACCAATTACACAGTTAGACTTTTCACTTGTTTCTTCTGGGCTCAGGTTAGGAGATGTCATCAGATCGAATGGAAGAGATGGCACCTTTGATACCTCAATGGGGAGTGTGATGAGATGTGAATTGATACTCTTAGGTCTGGTCTGTAAGCCACCTTGAAAACTGCAAGGACACCACCGTCCCCCAGTTTCTTGTGACTATTCCCAATCTAAAATTCAAGTTTATTGAGTACTTAGCTTTTCTTGTTTGTTTGTTTTGTTTTTGTTTGAGACAGGGTTTCTCTGTGTAGCCCTGGCTGTCCTGGAACTCTGTTCCGAGGCTGGCCTTGAACTTAGAGATCCACATGCCTCTGACTCCCAAGTGTTGGGATTAAAGGCATGTGCCACCACCACCTGGCTCAGTACGTGGCTTTCAGAAGTTCTTTATAGTTTTAAACTAATGGCCATATTTAACACTTGATATGCTTATTTGACCTTGGCACTACTTAAAATATAATTAGTTGGCAAAATTTAAAATATAGATATATTTCACAAAACAGTTAGCTACTCTTGCAAAATTAGAAATTGAACAAATCTCTTGGCTGGAGCTGTGTAACCTATCTCCTTTAGATGAGACAGGGCCTGTACTTTCCAGTTCACCAGATATCACATCTTATTCTTAACCTGAGCCTAATTAGTCATGTGCATCACCTGAGACTTGAAGGATAGTCTTTAAAAAAAAAAAAAATCCAAACTGTAGTTACTAACTAGTCTGCTTCCTTTGGAGAGATAATGGTTGTTTTATATTTATATGCCATAATATAGTAGTATAGTATCAATACCTAAAACCAGAGGACTCTCATTTACAGTGGACAGTTTGTCAGTGAGCTTACCTACTCATTTCATGGGGGAGAGACATTCACTGAAGGACTAGTAGCAAGCCTTGTGATGAGTTTTCAAGCCATGTGTATATCACCAATCTGTTGAGTCATTCCTGCTATTCCTGCACACATTAGTTAGTAAAATGTATTATTTCTTTCTCTTTTATCATCTCTACACTATATATATGCAGTGTCCACAGAGGCCAGAATAGGGTTGGATTGAACTGGGGTTACAGATGGATGTAAGCCGTCATTTCGGTACTGTGAATTGAATTTGGGTGGTCTGGAACAGCAGCCAGTGCCCAAGTGCTGAGCCATCTCTCCAGCCCATCTTATTTCTTTTTATAAACATAGCTGGGTAACATGTAGAACATTAAAACTTAGTAATTTTTCTTTGCTGTTTCTTTTTATTTTAATTTTTACATAAAAATTGTCTTTTGACCAATTTTATACATACATATATATGTATGATTTTGATCATATTTATCCCCATTGGCGTCTTTTATTCCCTGTGACGATCATCTTCCTCCCAACAAGTATCCTTTTTACTTTCATCTTTTTTAAGCAACCTGTTGAATTTTATTAACATTGCTTGTACGAACATAGAAATGGATTTATTAACTGAAGCGTTGGCAACTTACCAGTGGCTATCCCCTCCCAGCAGCCATGGGCTGCCTGTTAGCTCAGCGAAGAGGAGGGCCTCATAACCACACCGCTATGCAGGACAGAGTGCTGCCAGGCTTGGTCAGGTGCAGGGAACCGCAGCAGCTGTGAGCTCGTGAGTGCACTGGCCGCGTGCAGAAGACACTCTCCAGTCTGCAGCACTCTTCCTCACTCCACGCTCTTACATTCTCTCCATCCTTTTTCCTGTGATGTTCCCTGAGAGGGAGGATTGATACCGATTATCCATTTAGGGCTGAGCACTCACACTGAGAGTCTCTGTATTAACTGCAGAAAGAAGTTTCTCTGACCAAGGTTTAAAGTAGCACAAATTTATGGGTAAAAATATAAATATTTAGAAGGCAGTTTGACAACATTTAGCAAAATAATAATAGTTTGCACTCTAAGGCTTATGATCATCCAAGCCATTGGATTTTGGCTAGGGTCACAGTATCAGGCATGGATTTCTTTCTAGGGCACGGGCCTCAAATCTAAGTAGAGAGTAGTTGTTTACCGTCATAGCAGTCATTCACGATCACACCTGTGGGCACATCGTGCGGGCTAGGTAGATGCTGCAGCACACAGGCTCCAGCGCTGGGTAAGACCACTGATACCTTTTCCCCCTGGTAGCCTGCATAGCACTTGGTGGTGTGAAAACTCACCAGTAGGAAAAAAGCTTTTAGTTCAGTTCCAGCTTAGCTTGATTTCTCTGTGTTCTGCAACCAGAGTGAGTGGTGTCATCAGTAGTATGGACTTACCATCTCCAGTCAGAGTGGGCATGCAGCAGCCTGTGTTATCCGAGGAGCCTCTGGGACCTCTCTGATACACTGGCAGGTGTTCCATGCCTGGTTCTGGGGGTTTTGTTTAATAACCAGTGGTTTCTGGAAGAAGCATTATCTACCCATGCAGAGTACCTCTCTTCAAACTCCTTTTTAAGAATTTAAAAATTTGGCCTGGCGGTGGTGGCACACGCCTTTAATCCCAGCACTTGGGAGGCAGAGGCCGGCGGATTTCTGAGTTCAAGGCCAGCCTGGTCTACAGAGTGAGTTCCAGGACAGCCAGGGCTACACAGAGAAACCCTGTCTCGAAAAACAAACAAACAAACAAACAAAAAAAAAAAAAAGAAAGAAATTAAAAATTTAAAAATAAGCTCATAAAGTAGTGACTCTTCATACAACATTTAAAATACATTGTCCGTCCTCCCTCTTCCTCTCCCTCCTTCTGTCTCTTCTTTATTTTCCTTCCTTCCCTTATTTCGTTCAGTTTGTTGTTGTTCTTTAAAACAGAGTCTCTCTATGTATAATTCATAGAGACTTTCTTGCCTCTGCCTCCGGATTAAGGTGCTGGGACTAAAAGGTGTGTGCCACTATGCTGGACCTCCTTAGTGGTTTTGTTTTGTTTAGTTTTGTTTTTGAGGTAGAGTGCTTTGTGTCCCTAGATTGGCTTGCTACTTGCTGTGTAGCCCAGATAGCTTCAACTTGAAACAATTTTCCTACCTCAGTCTCCTCAATGCTAAGATTGCAGGCTACCATGTCTGGCTATTTTATACTTTAAAATATGAACATCAAAGCAAGCTTGATTGATTTGCTTCTCATTTTAAGTTGTAATAACTAAAAATAATAGTGGTTCAGTGTGAGAGCACGTACTGTTCTTGCAGAGGAGTGGAGTTCCCAGCACCCATGTGCAGCTACAGCTATCCTTAACTCTAGCTGTCAGGAGGTCCAGTGCTCTTTTCTGGCCTCTGTGGGCACAAGGCATATATGCAGTGCACATATGTACATGAAGGCAAACAGTTATACACATAAAATACAAGTAATGAACATTTTTTAAAAATAGCTTGGGGCTGGCCAGATGGCTTGGTGAGTAAAAGCACTTGCCATTACAAGCCTGATGATCTCAGTTTAATCCTTGGAACCCTTTGTGGAAGGACAGAACTGACTCCCAAAAGTTGTTCTCTGATCTATGCATGTTCCATAGCATATGTGCACTCCTCCCTCACAAGGCCAGTAAAAAAATAGATAGTAAAAGGTTAGTTATATTATGTTCACCATCAAAGTTTAGCAGATTTGATGAGATGTTGTTAGCAAACACTCTCCCAAACTATAACAATTTCATTAACCACTATGAAATCTTATGAAGGAGCCCAGGGAGATCATCCAGTGGGTAAAGCACTTTTCACATGGGCAGGAACGTATGTGCAGAGCACCCCTGAACTAGTTAGTTAGCACACAAGCCAGAAGGCAAGCCTGGGCTGCAGTGAGGGCTCTACTTCAGTACATAGGGTAGAGCATGATTAAGGAAGGCCTTGACTGTACACACGTGTGCATCTACCCACATACAGGTGTTCACACATGTGCAAACATGTAGAGCATTAAAACTCTACATACACCAGACACACATGCAAAGAAACCATACACCCGGTGAATGATGCATGCAATAGCATGCTGTTGATTAGAAGTTTGCTAATGCTATAAGTAGGAGCTTGTATTACTTGATAGTTTAGGGGACAAAATGTTTATAACTTAAATATATGAAGATGTTTCTAACAGGTAATATATTCAGGGCAAGAAGATTATGATTTGAGGCAAGACTGAGCTATAAAGTGAGAACCTCCCACAAAACAAGGTGTGGTGTTAAATTTATATATATATTGTGAATTGGAGTATAACTCACATGCCCTAAAATTCACCATTTTAGAGTGGTCTAGTAGTTTGAATGAGAATGGCCCCCAAGGGCTCCTGTATTTGAATGTCTGGTTCCCAGTTGGTAGACAGGAAGGATGAAGAGGTATGGCCTTGTTGGAAGAGGTTTCAAAAGCCAGGAAAGGCCCAGTCTCTCACTCCCCTCTGCTTCCATCTTGTGAGCTCTCAGCTACTAAAACTGTGCCATACCTGCCTGCCTACTACCATGCCTCCTGCCATAATGATCATGGACTCACCCTCTGAAAATTGTAAGCAAGCCCAATTAAATACTTTCTTTTATAAGTTGCTGTGGTCATGTGTCTCTTCACAGCACTAGAACAGTAACAAAGCAAGTCATGTCAGTGTAATCACATGGTTATTTATCACCATTGTCTAACTCCAGAACATTTCATCACTGAAAGGAAAATTCCAAACCTATTAGCTCTCACTTACAATTCCTTCCTCCTCTGAGCTGGCAGCCACTAATCTATGTTGTGTCTCTATGGATTTTTCTATTTGGAACACTTTATATAAATGGAATCATATGACATGTGACCTTTTGCATATAGCTTTTTATACTTACTCTAGTGTTCCATGTTCATCTTTATGGTAAGATGTGCCAGTCCTTCTGCCTTTGTATAGCTGAGTAATATTCCATTGGACAGATGGACCACATTCTGTTTATATATTTAGCAGGTGATAAATGTTTGGCTTGTTTCTATGATTTGGTTATTCTGAATACTGCTGCTATAAGCATCCATATGTAAGTTTTGTTATGACATATGCTTTCAATTCTCTTCGACATAGGAGTCAAATTTCTGGATCACATGGTAATTCTATGTTTAACTTTTAAGAAGCTGCCAAACTGTTTTTCATAGCAGTTCTACTGATTTACAGTTTCATCAGAAATGAAGGAAGGTTTCAGTTTCTTTCTTCCTTGTTCATACTTATTTTCTGGAGTTTTAATTCTTGCCATTCAGGTGGATATGAAGTAGTGTCTCCCTGTGGTTTAGAATTGCATTTCTTATTGACTAATGTTATGTCCATGTATGAGTGGCCATTTTCGGCTTTTTTCTGGAGAACTCTCCCTTCATATCTTCTGCCCATTTTAAATAGATTGCTTACCTTTTAAAGGTGACGTTGTGCTATAATTTGGATATTGTTTCTCTCTCCAAAGATTTGTGTTTTGGGAGCTTAGGCCCCGGAGTTAGTGTTGGAGACAATATGGCCTTTAAGAGGTGGTACTAAGTGGGAGCCCCAGAGTTCATAGGTTAAGTTTGGACAAGTCCTCAAGAGGTTGATAGTTATTGTGAGACTTGTCATTCTCTTGGAAGGATGATTGAAAGTCTGAGCTGGTTCCACAGTGTCTCTCTCACATCCTCTTTGCCATAGTGATTTCTTGTTCCTGCTGTTGTAGTCTGCTATTAGCTAGCACAGGGAAGGTAGAGCAGCGTGCCCGTCCCTGCTATTTGGATCTTCAGCCTCCAAAATGGTGAACATTTTCTTTATAAAGTCAGCCTACCCCTAGCATTTTGTTTTATTAATGCAAAACTGACTAATAGAAGTTTTTATAAGAGTTTTGGGGCCATAGGCATGGTGGCATATATATACCTTAATCCCAGCACATGGGAGGCAGAGGCAGACAGATCTCTATGAGCCAGGCTGGTCTACATAGCATGTTTCAGGCCAGAGCTACACAATGAGACCCTGTTTTAAAACAAAACAAAACTTTATAAATTTGGTACCTTATCTATTTTTCATTGGTTTATTATATTTTTAGTATTGTGACGCAATTGAAGGTCATGAAAACTTACACTTCTTTTTCTGTAAAGAATTTAGCTTTTATATTTAGTTTTGTGAACCATTTTGAGTTAATTTTTCTATGTTCAGTGAGGTAAGGGAACAGCCCTTTTTCTTACTGTCTGTCTTGATTATGTATGGGAGTATCTGCATGTGTGTGGAAAGTTCATATGAAGGTCAGAGGAGGACATTGGGTATCTTTTTGGTGATTTTCTACTTTATTTACTGAGCAGAGTTACCTGTTGAACCAGGAACTCAATGATTTAAGAATCTAGCTAGCTAGCTTGTCCCAAAAATTCCCTAGTCTCTACTTCCCAAGAGTGCTAAGATTATATGTGGGCAACCACACCTACCTAGTTCTTATGTGTGTACTGGGGTACCTGAACTCCTGTCTTCACACTTGCATGGCAAACTCCCAAACCTCATTATTTATCTATCTTCTCATTTTCTTTTTTTTCTTTTTTTTCTTTTTTTCTTTTTGGTTTTTTTCGAGACAGGGTTTCTCTATGTAGTCCTGGCTGTCCTGGAACTCACTTTGTAGACCAGGCTGGCCTCGAACTCAGAAATCTGCCTGCCTCTGCCTCCCAAGTGCTGGGATTAAAGGCGTGCACCACCACTGCCCGGCTATCTTCTCATTTTCTGAAAAGAGTGTTTTTTTCCTAGAGTGAATGAACTTGGTGTCCTATGACAGATCAGTTGACCATAGAGTTATGGACTTATTTTGGGGATCTCAGTTCTGTTCTGTGGTTCTGCACTTAATATATGCCACTTTGCCCTGATTGCTGTAGCTGTGTAGTTAAGTTTGGAATGTTTAATAGGTGTTGCTGTTGACTTTCTGTTGTTATTGGTTTGGTTTTTGAAACAGGGTCTTACTGTTGTGGCTTGGACATGGGTATAAGCCAACAGGAAGTCCGTCTTTATTACCCTTTCTCAGGATGAGCTTTTAAGCACAAAGACAAAACAAACAAAACAAAAAACCAAACCAAACAAAACAAAAAAACATGTTTTGGGTTGAAATAGTTTAGTTAAGAACAGTTAGCCAGAAGTGGAACTACAAGGTTAGTACATTTAGGGACTTTCCTAGAACTATGGGATTTGATGGATTAGGTATTTGTTTTCATTTTCCGTAAGTGGTGCTGTCTACCTACTGAGTCTTACAGCCTGAATGGCCCTTCCATCATGGAGTCAGTTGTGTTAAAGTCTGGAACCCTGTTACATTACTATATAACTTGCTGTCCTGGAACTCACTATATACATCAGGCTGACCTTGAACTCACAGAGATCCACATGCATCTACCTCTTAAGTGCTGAGATAAAAGGTATGTACCACCCACAGGGTTTTTTGGCTTGGCTTGGCTTGGCTTGGCTTGGCTTGGCTTGGTTTGGTTTGGGTTTGGGTTTGGGTTTGGGTTTTTGAGACAGGGTCTCACTATGTAACTCTGGCAGTCCTGGAAACATTTTAATTCTATAATATGATCCTTCTAGATAATACATACTTACTATGAGACTGGCCTATATGATATGACTCTGTCAAAAATAAAAACAAAAAGAAAGAAAAAAGATTTTTTTTAAATGTATGTATTAACTGTTTAGAAATCCTAATTTTAAAAATGTTTGCCGAGGCCAGGCATTAGTGGGGCATGCGTTTAATCCCATTACTTGGGAGACAGGCGGGTGGATCTCTACAAGTTTGAGGCCAGCCTGTTCTACAGAGAGAGTTCCAGGACAGCCAGGGATACACAGAGAAATCCTTTCTTGATTCCCCACACCCACACCATTTGCTGAGTTATATAATAGTGGGGTTTTTAGGAATTAATATACATAATTGGGTTAAATGACCCCTTCCTGTCTCCACTGGGAAAGTGTTTACTAGTTGTGTGTTTTACTAAGAACTGTCTTGAGATGTTGCTGTTACTCTCATCAAACAGAACACCAGTTGTAAAAATGTCTTGCATTATAATCCATTACATGTTTATTGATTATCTATTACCAGTTAGCAAAGATACTGACTGGTAAAATCCTTAAGAGTGTGATTAAATTTAACTTGTAACTTGTTATTATTGCGTATTTGTGTATGTGTGATGGGGGGCATGTGTGTGGAGGTCAGAGGACTTTTTTTCTTTTAAGGACAAGCAAGCAACGTTTATTGAGAAATAAAGA
Source organism: Arvicanthis niloticus (assembly GCF_011762505.2). NCBI lineage: Eukaryota > Metazoa > Chordata > Mammalia > Rodentia > Muridae > Arvicanthis > Arvicanthis niloticus. The sequence continues at coordinate 64,985,561 of NC_047667.1, forward strand.
CATAGCTCCCTAAAGGCAACTGGGAATGCAAAAAGGAGTTGTCTTCAGAGGACCACTGTTGTGGTTGGCTGTCTCCTTTCATCTCTACATAGGTTCCAGGGATTTGAGCACAAGTGGTCAGGATCATGTGGCAAACACTTTTATCCACTGAAACAGCTTGCCTGCCTGGATTAGATTAATTTCTACTAAAAAGATTTTTGAAGGAAGTAGTGGTTTGAATAGGAATGGACCCGTATGCTCATGTGTTTGAATGCTTGGCCCATAGGGAGTGGCTGTGTTAGGAGGTGCCACTATTAGAACTTGTTGTAGTGTGACCTTGATTGAGGAATTTTGTCACTGTGGGGGTGGGCTTTGAGGTCTCCTATTCTCCAGCTAGGCCTAGTGTGGCATTCATTTCTGCTGCCTGCAGATCACCTTGTAGAACTCTCAGCTCCATGTCTGCCCGCATGCCACCATGCTTCCTGTCATGATGCCCGCATGCCACCATGCTTCCTGTCATGATGGTAATTGACTAAATCTCTGAGCTGTAAGTAAGTTAGCCCCAACTAAATGCTTTACTTTATAAGAGTTGCCATGGTGTCTCTTTATAGCAATAAAACCCTGGCTAAGATAAAGGGACAGATTTTGAGAATCAATTAGGGTGAATTCTGTGTTCAAGAAGTCCCCCCCCCCTTTTTTTTTTTTTTTTTGAGAAAGAGCATAAAGTTCAGTAGATAAGAGAGATGGGGAGAATCTGGTTTTTTGTTTGTTTGTTTGTTTTTTTGTTTTTGAGAGAGAAAACAAAGTTGAGTGTGTGGGGAGAGGTAGGGCAGGTCGGGAGGAATTAGGAAGGGAGAAAACATGATCAAAATACATTGCATGAAAAAAGCTTTTTAATAAAAAATCTTATAAAAGAAGTTTTTGGAAGAGCAAAAGTCAGTGTACACATATCAAGCCATTGCATGGTTCCGTCTTTGAAAGCTGATGGCTCAGTGGTTCAGAATACTTTTTGATTTCTCATCAATAACTCTGGGGCTCTGACCTCTTCAGGCACCAAACACCCATAAAATACACAGACATGTATATTATGCATGTGAGTAAAGCACTCAGATATACACTTAAAATAAATCTTAAAAAATAAAGAGAAATCTAAATGAGTTTCTTGCAAAGAACAGGGTTAACTGGAAATACATTTATTTGGCAAAATGAGTTGAGAACCAAGATGTCATTTGGAATGTCACAGGCTATAAGGTTGGGTAGAATTTGTGTGGAGTAAGTAAGAATAAGTAGATGATGGCCCATTGACACAGGAGCAAGGGCGTGTGTACAGGCAGGAAGTGTTTGTGTGTTTGAGTAAGGGGAAGCCAGGCTAGCTGCACCTTGGAGGAGGGAGTGGGAGAGGGAGCAGAGGGTGGAAAGCTGGCCTTGAAGTGCCTGAAAGGATTTGGGAATTTCTCTAAACAGATTTTAAGGAAATGATGAAATTGGATTCTTACTTGTAATTCTATTCTCTGCTTGCTTTGTGGGAATGGATTAGAGAAATGAGAGAATGTGTGGGAGATTGTGGGGCGCTCCAAGGGCTCTTCATAGCCAGGGAAGTGGAGTTGGGTACTAGTGAGCTGGGGAGTGTTACAGGAGGAAACTGTCAGCACAGTGACATGGAGGGTCAGGTGTCAGGACAGGTAACTAGAAAGCCCAGAGGAGGAAGACTTGAGGAAGATTTAGAAACACAATCAGAGCATAGCTGAAGCCCATTAAATGGAGCAGTGGTGTGGATGTGGGTGTGCATCTTGGAACTCAAAGGAAATCTGAGCCAGAGACTGAAGTTGGGGAATTATTAATGGTGTTATAAAGTTGTGGAGCTGGGCCAAATCTCCTAGGCCAGTGGTCCTCAACCTTCCTAGTGCTGCGGCCGTTTAATACAGTTGCACATGTTGCAGTGACCCCCAACCATAAAATTATTTTCATTGCAACTTCATAACTATAACTGTTATGAATCATAATGTTAATATCCGTGTTTTCTGGTGATCCAAGGTGACCCCCATGAAACAGTCGGTTGTTTGACATTCTCCCCCACAAGGAGTTGCTACCCACAGGTTGAAAACTGCTGACCTAGGGAAACTAAGACCTAAGGGAGGAAGAATCTGGGAGCAGACCTCAGGATGTGCAGGTGCCTAGTGACTGGGGAGGTTGTAAGTACAAACTAGGGGAGGAGCTAACAGAGCAGCAGCAGAGGGAGTGCCTGCCTTGAGTCAGCAGTGCATGTGAGGGAGCTGCTGATTGCTTCTGTGGAGTTTGTAAGGTGAGCCCTAACGTCTTTTATTGCATTTGCCAGGGATGGTTTCATTGAGGTGGTAGAATTGGAAACTATATTGGACTGTGTTAGGGATGAGTGAGAGATGGAATGACGCAATAGGTGGTGACAGCTGTAGAAGTAGGTAGTTTATCAGTTCAACTAGAATGGACAGCCAGTGAGCCACCCACAGGTTTGCCTGCCTCTGCTGCCCAACAGCTAAAAGCAGGCTTTGCTGTTATTGGGTGCTGGGAATCGAACTCAGGTCATCAAGCTTCTTCAGGTTCTTTACCAGCTGCCATGTCCTCAGACCCACATAATTGTTGACATTAGAAGGAATGTTCATTGTAGAATCTCTAGTAAGCATCACCTGTCAGTAAAAAACCAATGGCCAATGAACTCAGGCAGGAAATAGGTGGGACACTGGCAGGAAGAGAGAGAAGATTCAGGGAAATAGTGAGAGAGAAAAAGGAGATGCTGAGAGGCACTAAGGGAGATTCTGAGGAAGCTGAAGGAAGAAGCTAGCCAGGACTGAAGGAGAGGTAACCAATCATGCGGAAGACAGAATAGTTTGTGTGGGTTAAATAAGTTATGAGCTAGTCAGGGAAGGAGCCAAAGCGTATGGTCCAGGCATTTAATAATAAATAGTTACTTTCAGAGTTATCATTCCAGGAGTAGGGGCTGGAAGGAAAAATGGACTGATTGATTGATTGATTGATTGATTTGATTTGATTTGATTGATTGATTACATCCCTCATAAGGCGAGGAATAGCTCCTCTATGCTATCTGCATGTTCTGCCTCTTACCCCTCACTTTCCACTGATGTTGCTCTTGTCTCTTTAAAACTAGTCAGTTGCTTAAGGGACAGAGATTTGTAGTCCTTCTACCTAAAAGTCAAGGTTGGGAGACAGTGATCCTTGGGCTAAATTCAGCTCACTTCCTGTTTTGTAAGTCCTGATCATCTAAGCATATTTTACAGCTGAACATCTGTAATCAATTGATAATACAAAAACACTTTAAAGGATAATTAAATATATTCTTACCCAACAAAGAATTCCATTCTTCTCATTAGTGAAATTATATCACAAATAGTTGGGTTCAGGTATGTTTATATTTTGAGTTTTGTCAATAATTAATTCTGCAGAAATATTTTTTAAAATGTTAAGTACATACCCGTGCAGTATCTTCAGGCTTGTCAGCTTTGCATTGTTAATGGGAATTCACAGACTTACCCTGTCTTAGTTACTTTTCTATTGCTGTCACAAAACACCATGACCAAGGCAACTTATAAAAGAAAGTGTTTGTGGGCTTATGGTTTCAGAGGCTTAGAGTCTCCGATAGTAGAGGAAAGGCTTGGCAGCAGAAACAGCTGAGAGCTCATATCTTGTTTCACTAATTTATTAGTTTCTTGTGACTGCTGTAATACATTTTTGCACAACTATAAAACAGCAGGCATTCTCTTATAGTTGTGGAGACTAGAAGTTCAAATAAAGGTGTCAGCATAGCCAAACACTGCAAATGCTCCTCCGCCCTGAACCCCAGATGTCTTGTCTCCTCCTAATTCCTGGCTGTAGCCTATGCTCAGCCTCTTCCTCCAGTGTTACATTGCCATCTCCTCTTTTGTATTTCTTCATCTTCTTTTGTTTTTAAATACATGTGTGTAAGCTTAGATATTGTGGGGCCAAGTGTGATATGTGTGTGCATGCATGTATGCCTGCCTCTCTCTCTCTCTCTCTCTCTCTCTCTCTCTCTCTCTCTCTCTCTCTCTCTCTCTCTGTGAGTGTGAGTGTGTGTGTGTTTCCTTAGGCCCTCTCTACTTTTTGTTTTCAGCATCAGTCTCTTATTGGCCTGTAGTTCATCATTTAGGATAGACAAGCTGGCTAACAAGCCCCAGTAATCGTCTGTTCCCCACTTCCCAGCACACTTCAGCATACCCGGTATCTTTATGTGGGTTCTGGGGCTCAGTTCAAGTTCATGCTTCTGAGGCAAGTACTTACCTGACTAGGGTGTCTCCCAAGACCCTCCTCTTCCTTCTTTCCTTCTTTCCTTCTTTCCTTCTTTCCTTCCTTCCTTCCTTCCTTCCTTCCTTCCTTCCTTCCTTCCTTCCTTCTCTTTTTTTAATGGTTTGGTTTAGTTTGGTTTTTTAAGACAGGGTCTCTCTGCATAGACTTGACTGGCCTTGAATTCACAGAAATCCACCTGCTTCTGGCTCCCAAATTGTGGGACTAAAGGTGTGCTCCACCACACCCTGTTTCCTAAGGTCTACCTGAGTAATCTACAAGAAGCCCTTTGAGACCTAGACTTAAATCACATTTTAAACCATGTAAGACAGCATCCACTCATTCTAGGAATTTAACCTGCACAGGAGGAAGAGGGGTAACTTCTTACAGAATCTGTTTATATACTTACTGTTTTATAGTTTCCTGGAGCCACCAGTCTTTGAGATCCTCGTGCATATCCCACAGACTCTAGATTTGTTCAGTGGTATGCCTGTGCTAAGTGGTCTTTTTAGTCTTGCTCATACATTCTTTATCCTCTTAGAATTAGTCTTGAAAATGACGTATTTTTTTCTTGTGACCATAGATTCAATCCATAGTTAGGGAAAAAAAAAAAAAAAACAAAAAAAAAAAGGAAGTATTAGTCTTTTGTTAAGACTTACTGTTAAGAGAAAAAGCTTTTTCTTTTTCCATTCTGCAGTTAGGTGAATAACTTAAATGATAAATGATTTGTAATACTTCCAGTGAGAAAAAAAAAACTTACTGTGATTGAGTACTTAGTGTGCCCAGCCTTTTAGACAGTGCTTATGTTACTGAGAACAACTCTGAAAAGAAGTCCCCTCAGCCCTTTCTATACTGGGCGATGGGGAGGTTAAACAACATACTTAGTGAGGGTTAGTAGAGTTCAGAGAGTTGGTGCTGTGTTTTCTGAATGAAGCTCGTTATGTCATAAAGACACAGCGTACCTCAGCTTTCCTTAAATGGTTAGTAATATAATTTTACATGAGCAATCTTTGCTTGGTTTGAGGGATCATAGACTTGAGTTTCAGTCAGATTTATGATGCTTATTGGTGCTATTAACTTAGAGAGGTATCATGTCTGAGCCTTAGGTGTAAATACAATTAATATGTGATTTGTATGTCGTTTAGACATTGTATGTATTTTAGACATTGAGAGAGTATGGGTGAAAGCCATTCCAAATAGGGAAAATTTGCTAATATGTTTTAGAACACAATTAATTTTTCATTTGGTTCTGACCTGGAACTTGGTGTGGAGACTAAGCTGCCTTTGAACTCACAGAGGTCCACTGCCTCTGCCTTCTCAAGAACTAGATTTAAAGGCCTGTACTTTGCTCGTTATTCAGTCACATTCTTACTATGTTCTTTTCCTTTCCTGCATTTCAGTTTGTGGAAATGTGACCAAAGCCTCCAACTAGAAGCTACACTAACTTCAACTATGAATTTCTTTGTGTAGGATCTCTTGGGTATTTAGCTGGAGTACTGCACACATTTTGCTTTCTGCTCTTTAATTTTAATGGGCTTCCCTAACTTGTCTAATTCAGAAGTTCTTCTCTCCCCTATACCCACCCTTCACCTTCCCCTCCTGGGTTTGTTTATTTGCTTTCTGTTGGCTTTCTGTAGTTATAAGCTAATATTGAGAATGTTCATCTCTCATAAGGCTGTGCCCAGGCCTCCTTGGGCTTAACTTGGCTGTCCTTCCTCTTTCCTCTGCTGTAGTGTGGGACACCCCTCCTCTCAGAGCCACTGCCTTTGTCTGGATTCCACTCCTTCCTGTTTGCTTAGGAGCCTTTTTTTTTTTTTAATCACTAATCTCTTTAACTTTCATAAATTTTATTTATGAAATTAAATTTCTAATAATAATTATTAGTTGCTTAATGATGGAAATGGTTTTTGAGAAGTTTGATATACAACAAGCTTTTGAGAAGTTAGTTGATACACAAGCCTGTATCACCTAAGCCAGTGGTTCTCCATCTTCCTCATGCTGTGACCCTTTTATACAGTTCTTATGTTTTGGTGATTCTCCCCCCCCCCCAACCATAAAATTATTTTTGTTCCTACTTAATAACTGTAATTTTGTTACTGTTATGAATAGTAATGTAAATATTTTTGGAGATAAATGTTTGCCAAAAGGGTCATGACCCATAGGTTGAGACCTGCTTATTGTTTAGGTCCTGTGTGTGTGTGTGTGTGTGTGTGTGTGTGTGTGTGGTTTCCATCATGTATATAACTCATAATTGACTTAACCTCATTATACGAAACATAACTATGATATTTTTTAAAAACTTTGTATATGTACAAGTGCCTGTGCAAACCAGAAGATGATGTCAGATCCCCTGAACCTGGAGATTCAAATGGTTGTGAGTTGCATGATGCAAGAGCTGGGAATTAAACCTAGGTCCTCTACAAGAGCAGCAAGTGGTCTTAACCATTGAGCCAACTCTCTAGCCCCATAATTTACTCGTTGAGAATTGGAGGGAGTTTAGGAAACCTAAACCGAGTTACAGTCGAGATAGAAGCACCTCAGCATTTGTAGTCCTCCTGTACTTGAGTCCTCATGACCAGGAATACAGCTAAGGGCAGCTCTGGGCTAGAAAAACACTTAAAACAGAGCCATACCAGACCTTAAGGCTAGGAAAGTCCTGGTTACTGGAGTCAGCCTGAAGGAGGAACAAGTTGAGACCTTCTGTGCCCATCCATTGTTCTGCCTCATACAACATCCTGTCTTGTGTCTTCCACAAGGCCCACTACTGCTAGCCACTACTGCTAGCCACAAAGCTGCCAGTCTAGGCCCATTCCTGTCAGCTCCTCAGAGTCCTCTACCAGCTGTGAGCACAATTGCTGACTCTGTCACTCAATTTGTTGCCCCACAGGGCCACTGCAACCTGTCCCCTTGCCTCGCCCTGGCTATACTAAAATCACCAAAATACTGGAGACCTTCCAGAGATTCTGGGTCACTGTTGCAACACCTGGGTTCCAAGACAGATGGCATAGGATGGAAACTACATGGCAGATGACAAATCAGCCGGTTTCTGAATCTATAGCCTGGGACTCCCTTAGACTGGACAGATTTACACCCCACAGGGGCCCAACCTCAGTGGTTTCTGCCTCTTGTCTAAGCAGATCCTTCAGTCAACTGGAGATAGTAATTCAAATTCCCACCCCTCTCCCTCCAGAAGTTACCTGTGTCCCAGCCAGGACCTAGATATAGGCATAGGATAGGAGAGAGAATGTTTATTTGGGAGGGCATGGAGCTATTCTGTCTCCAATATGGTGTTTGTTCATGAAAGACAATGGGCTTTTATGAAAGAACATTCATCTCTTGTTATAATTTGTACTCTTTTAAATTTGACTAAAACATGTGTAGGAAAACTTACAAGACAAATTTTTTAAAAAATGTTTTCAATCCAGTTGGTAAATAAAGTCATAAATAAACATGAAAGATTTTAGATGTAACTATATTATAGATGATAGAGTACAGAGGGTGCATGGGAATGCGAGAACAGACATGAACTACAGAGTGCTGTGAAGGACAGAAAAGTCAATAAAAATAAGAGTGACTTTTGGCAGAGGTCAACACAATTTATGAAATTAACTAAATAAAACTAATGAAGGACAAATGTAAGTCACCAATGTCAAGAACAAAGGGAAGCTCTCACTACCGACACCAATAGCATGTCAGTAAAAACACCAAAATACTTGCAAAAGACTACAATTTGACAATGTGGGTTTCATAGGCCAATTCTTTAAAAATTATAACACAGTCTAAGATGAAACAGAACAGTTTGTTTTTATTAAATAAATCCATTTTATACATAAGAACTTTGAAGAAAAAAAAAAAAAAAAAGACAATTTGGATGGTCCAGATGATTTACCAGAATAGTCTACTAAATGTTTGCTTTGTGCAGGGTGAGAGATAAGAGTCTAGTCTCACTCTTGTACATGTATCTGTCCATGTTAACTAACACCATTTCCTGAAGATGCTGTCTTCTTTCCAGTGTCTGTTGTTAGCCTCTGTGTCAGTAATCAGGTAGCTCTAGGAGTGTGGGTTCTCAGCTGTATTCCATTCATCATAGTATCTATTTTTATTTCAGTACCATGATGATTTATTACTATTGCTTTGTAATATAATTTGAAATCATGAATGGTGATAACTCTAGTAATTCTTGTATTACTCAGGATTATTTTGTCTGTCCTAGGTTATTGTGTTTCCAGATGAAATTTAAGACTTTTTAAAATTTCTGTGAAGAATTGCATTGGAATTTTGACAGGGATTGTGTTACATGAATGGATTGCATTTGACAGAATGGCCATTTTTAACACTTTAAGCCTACCAAGCCATGAACATGGAAAGTCATAGTCTGCTTTCAGTTGCTATGATCAAGAATGTGACTAACAAAAACCCAGGGAGGAAAGAATTTATTTCAGTTACAGCTGTAGTCTGTCATGAAGGGAAGTCAGGGCAAGATTAAGATTTATTTAATTTTAATTATGTGTCTGTGTGTCTGCATATGGGTATGTGCATGTCTGTTTAGGTACCTGTGGAGGACAGAGGTGTTGGGTCCCCTTGAAGTTAGAATTACAGGCTATTGTCAACCCCTTCCCCACAAATGGCTGTGGGGAGCCAAACTTGGGTCCTCTACAAGAGCAGCAAGTATTTGTAAATACGGTGCCATCTCTGCAGCCCTTTAAATCAGAGGTTCTCAACTTTCCTTAATGTTGGGACCCTTTAATATAGTTTGTCATGTTGTGGTGACCCCCCCCCCATAAATTAATTGGTTGCTACTTCATAACTAATTTTGCTATTTATGAACTGTGTTGTAAATGTTGGCTATGCAAGATGTGTGATCTGTGACCCCTTGTGAAAGGGTTTTACGACCTCCCCCAAGGGGTCTCGATCCACCGGTTGAGAGTTGCTGCCTTAAATGATACTTAGAAAGTAGATTTTTCTACTTTGTATTTTAATTTTATTGTGGTTTAGGTTATATAACATTTATAGCCTTTATTGTGAATATATAGTTTAGTTATAACTGAGCCATTTGCAAAGTTTTTTACTTTTATTTTCCCAAGATACAGTAACTTTTCCCTGTGCTTACATTATGTGTGTGTGTGTACACACTCATGTGTATGTACATGTAGAAATGTGGAGGTCAGAGGTCAACCTTGGTTGTCATTCTTCAGGAAGCTGTGTGCCTTGTTTCTGTCACTGGGACCCAGGATTGGCTGGTAGCCTAGGCTGCTATACTCAGGGTCTGCCTCCCCCTACCTCCCCATCCCTAGCACTGTAAGTCATGCCAGCATGCCCAGCTTCATGGGTTCTGGAGATCAAACTACTTCCTCTTACTTACATAGCACTTGCTTTACCAGGTGAGCTATTTCCAACGCCCACTGAATTTTCTATGGAAAAAATGCTAATTTGCCCTAAGCTCCATGTCCATCTTCATTTGTTTGATCTTGTGATAGTGGTGGTTTTTAAAATTTGTTTGTTTTTGAGACAAGGTCTCATAGAACCCAAGCCAGCCTCAAATGCCTATCCAGGCCCTGCACTCCTGATCACCTCTATAGTGCTAGAGTCACAGTGTGAGCCACCAGGCGCTCCATCCTTCTTAGTTTTAGTTCTCTCCTTAAGTTAGTCAGATGCTAGTGTAAAAAATCATCTGGAGCCGGGCAGTAGTGGCGCACGCCTTTGATCCCAGCACTTGGGAGGCAGAAACAGGCGGATTTCTGAGTTCGAGACCAGCCTGGTCTACAAAGTGAGTTCCAGGACAGCCAGGGCTACACAGAAAAACCCTGTCTCGAAAAACCAAAAAAAAAAAAAAAAAAAAAAAAAAAAAATATCATCTGGGAACCTGTAGCTTGCTCCAAGTTGGTACGGCTAACCTATGGATTATCCTTCCCCTTTTCCTGGGAAGTCAGCAGATTGGTTCAGAGGGCTTTTCAAAGTTGAACAGAATATTATGGAGATATGTGTGACTGCCAAGCTGCTGCTTCTTTCTATCTTTATGATAGCATCTTGCTCTGTATCCCAAGCTGGCCTAGAACTATTGATTCTCCTGTGTCTGCCCAAAACTGGACTTCGGTACTATCAGCATGTACCACTACTCCCAGCTTTCCCTTTTCTCATAACCACCCCCTTGCTTGACCACGTTTCCTTACCAGAGAAATAAGGTATTATTTTTCTTTTTGTTTGCGTGTTTGTCTGTCTGTGCACCAGAGGCCAAAGGGGGTATCAGATCTGCTAGAAATGGAGTTATAGACAGTCATGAGTTGTCATGTGGGTGCTGAGAGTTAAAGTCAGGTCCTCTGGAAGAGCAGCCAATGAGTGCTACTACCCGCTGAGCCATCTCTCCAGCCTGTGTTAATGACTTCCCAAGCTGCCTTCCCACAGCTGCCCTTGGTGAACATATTCATGCTTCTGTCCTGTTTGTCCTGGGGATTTTTATTTTGCCTTTTTCTTTTTTTCTTTTCTTTTTTTTTCTTTTCTTTTCTTTCCCCCCAGAGCTGAGGACCTTGTGCTTGCTACCACTGAGCTAAATCCCCAACCCCGTCCTGGTGATTTTTAACCTTAGGAAAGTACAGTTAGGGTCTGCCTGTAACCTGGGATGCTGAAAGCATGGTTGGTTAATAATGATTCTATCTTAGTTAGGGTTTCTGTTGCTGTAACAAAATAACCATAACCAAAAAAGTGAAAGGGAGGATAGGATTTATTTGGCTTATTATTACTTATTTATTTGACTTCCATATTACTGTTCATCACCAAAAGAAGTCAGAACAGAAACTCAAACAGTTCAGGAATCTGGAGGCAGGAGCTGATGCAGAGGTCACGGAGGAGTCCTGCTTACTGGCTTGTTCATCCTGCTTTCTTATAGAACCCAGGACCTCCAGCCCAGGGATGGCACCACTGATCACTGTGGAAATGCCTTACAGCTGGATCTCATGGAGGCATTTCCTCAGCTGAGGTTCCTTCCTCTCTCTTGGCTCTAGCTCGTGTCAAGTTGACACACAAAACAAGCCAGTACAGATTCCAAAAATGGTGTGTCCAATTATCTTAATGGACTATCAATTATACCTCATTAATTTTTACAATAGGTTTGAGTATTATTAATGACTAAAGTACAGGATGGTAAAAGAATGTGTAATATCAGTGTCCTAGTTGATGTTTGTTAACCTGACACAAACTTAGACGTATCTTGGAAAACGAAATCTTGAGAAAATGCCTCCCTAAGACCGGCCTGTATGGTATTGTTTGTCCTAATTAATGATTGCTGTGGGATGACCCAGCTCATTGTCGAGTATGTGACCCCTGCAAGTTCAGGGGCTGGAGAGATGGCACAACAGGTCATAACAGTGGATCCAGAGCCAGTGTTTTTTCTGGGATTTTGTTGTTGTTTCTTGGTGTGAAACAGGGTCTTGCTATGAAATCAAGTATGCATGTGATAGGGGATATTGTTAATCTTCGGTTTTGTTCTTAAAACTAAACAATTTTCTGTTCAGTTTTTTTGTTCAGTTAAACTTCATTTCCTTTGGCAACAGTGGGCTGTCTTAGTCGCTGTTCTTTAGCTGTTAAAAAAAACAAAACAAACACCATGACCAAGGCAACTCTTATGGAAGAAAGCATTTAACTGCGGCTTACAGTGTAGGGCCAGTCCATTCTCATCATTCTCATGACAGGGACCAGCAGGGAGCATGGCAGCAGGTGTATTGGAGAAGTAGCTAAGAGTGTTATGTCCTAATCTGCAAGAAGCAAAAAGAAAGCAGACTGGGTCTAGTTTTGAGACCTCAGAGCCCACCCGATGTGACACGCTTCCTCGAAGCATGGTTTAAAATTGCAAAGAATGATCAGGGCAGGGGTGGCATATACCTTTAATCCCAGCACTGGGAGGTACAGGCAGGTGGATTTCTGAGTTTCAGGCCAGCCTGGTCTACACAGAGAAATCCTGTCTCAAAAAACAAAACAAAACAAAACAAAAATTATAAAAAGCCAGAAGAGGGTGTCGGACCCCTGAAAACAAAATTAAAGCCAGTTTAGACATCATATAGGTGCTGTGAACTAAACCAAGATCCTCTGCAAGGATAGCAAGTGCTCTTAACCATTGAGCCCCCATCTTAACTATTTTAAAGAGTACACTTGGGGCTGTTGAGGTGGCTCAGGGGGTAAATAGGAGAGAATTGATTCCTCCGAGTTGTTCCTCATCTCCATGGTATGTGTGTGTGCATACACATTTTTTTTTTTTTTTTTTTTTTGTTTTTTGAGACAGGGTTTCTCTGTGTAGCCCTGACTATCCTGGAACTCACTCTGTAGGCCAGGCTAGCCTCGAACTCAGAAATCTACCTGCCTCTGCCTCCCAAGTGCTGGGATTAAAGGCATGCGCCACCACTACCTGGTGCAAACACATGTTTAAGTAACTATATAAATAGTTTTTAAAAGGGAAAGAAAAGCCAAGGAGTATGCTTTAGTGTTATTAACTGTGTCGGTAAATCTCCAGCCCAAATAGCCCATGCAAGGAAAGCACAACTCAATTATATGAATACAAGCTGTGCTCCTAGATTGGACACATCCACTGCTACACTACCATATTCCCCAGCTGTGAGATCCCTTATAACCTGTGGTTTCTCCAAGCCACGTGCTCTGCTCCATTTTTCTCCCACCTCCTCCTCTTCAGTCTTCCTTTCTCTCCTCCTTCTTGATCTCCCTAAAACTTTCAGCTCCACCTTCTCTTCCACCACCTAATCACAGGCTCTAGCCTTTATTTTACAAGTTAAAATGGGGAGAAGTTTCACATGAAGCCACCTGAGTATGTGATTCACTCCTGTCTCAGGCAGCCCCTCTTGGGGAAGTGGAATTAGCATCAAAATAGAAACAGCACCAAGGCAATCCGAGACATAAATGTATTCACATTGTTGTGCAACCAAGTCTCCAAAATTTTTCATCTTGCAAATTTAAAACTATATAATTGGCCCTCCATATATATAGGTTCTCTGTCTCCAAGTTCAATCAACTTCTTTCTTTTCATTATTTCCCAAACAGTGCAATAGTATAGTATTTACATAGCAACTTATATATCAAGTTGTCTACAAATTACTTAGAGTGTATGGGAGGATACATGTAAGTTGTATGCAAGTACCACATCACTTTCTTAATGAACCAAAACACCTACAGATTTCAAAACCCTTGTGCAACCAATCTACCATAGATAAGGAGGGTGGACTATGTTCATTAAAGAACAATTTCTCGTTGGCTCAGACCCTAGCAACCACAGGTCTGCTCTCTGTTTCTATGGATTTAGGCTAGCCTCTGCTTTTGTTCTTCCTATCTTTGCAATGCTGCTTTAAACAGGCTTGTGTACATGCCATTTTGCACATACTTCAGTTTATCTATAAGATGAATTCCTAGAGTTACTAGGTAAAAAGGTTTGTGTACTTCTGAAGTTTGCAGTGTATGCACAAGTGAATCTCTTAGTCCCTGTGCGATTGCTGTAAGGAGACACCATGGCCAAAGCAAGTCTTACAAGAGAAAGTATTTAATTGGAGGATTGCTTACAATTTTAGAAGTTTAGTCCATTTTTCTCATGGCAGCACACATAATACTGGAGCAGTAACTTGGGAGCTACATCTTAATCCACAGAGGGGGAGAGGAGGTGTACTGGAGATGCATGGGCTTTTGAAACCTTAAAGCCTACTCTCAGTGACACACATCCTCCATCAAGGCCACAACTTCCTAATCCTTCAATCCTTTTCAAATACTGTCACTCCCTGATAACTGAGGCATTCACATATATGAGCCTATGGGGCCATTCTTAGTCAAACTTCCAAACACGGAAGGTTTGGTTTGCTTGCTTGCTTGCTTTTTAAAGAGTACCACCCGAAAAGATGGCTCAGTGGATAAAGCTTACTTGCTGGTCACACACACACACACACACACACACACACACACACACACACACCAGACATGTATATACACACATGCACATAAATATATATATCCATGCAATTAATGTGTACCCACATCTACTTCCTCCAGCAATGTATCAGCTATTGAATATGTATCAGTAAAGTGAGCGTGCCACTTGAGTTGAGCTGGGGACTGAAATGCTACTGTAGTTTGCAAGAGGCTGGGCTCTCTGGGGTTCTGCCTTTCTTTTTAGGGAGCAAATGGCATTATCTCCTAATGTAGCTTCTGTAGTGCATTAATTTAAAAATTTTAAGTAAAAACATTTAATCATAGACACTAATCTATTTTTATATGAATGATAGCATCTTAATTCAGTGGGTACTACAACTTGGTATATGTTGACCCTGTCAGAAATTTCTTTAGCATGGAATCTTAAGATTGCTAATATGAAAGGAAAGATGCCTTCCTTGAACTTGTTTGAAGAAGTCCTTCATACTAAGAAGTTTGAGTGTACTGGGGTAACAGGAAGCAGGGGGCGGGTGAGTGTAAGAGAGGAGTGCCAGGTGTATCAGGTGTATGAAGAGGATGCCTCAGAGATCACCCAAAGATGTGACCCACAGCAGGTCTGAGGTCCTTGTAATGGAGGTATGGTGAAAGTGAGCAGTCAGCCTCTGGCTGTTTACACAGACTTCTCTGTAAAGTCCTGATGGCTGGAAACTGATGCTCAGTTTCTTTTCTTTTTGGAAACTTGCCTTTCCTTAGGATGTACAAGTAAATTTTGATGCAGTAATTTTCTACTTAGAGATTTTAAACTAATTTAATTTGTTTTCTTCCTTTAAAATGAAGATATATAATTTTGAGATATTCTGATATTTTCTTGTACAGTAAAATGAAAGCGCCTAGGAATCATCTCCTAAAAATGACTGGTATTTATAGTCTGGAATTCAGTATATAAGTAACATGCAACTTTATTCCTTCTTCAGCTGATTCAAAGATATAGTAGAAAAACAAAACTTAAACTCCAGGGCTGGGGAATGTAGCGCAGTGATAATGCACTCCTTAACATGCAGAAAACTTGGCTTCTATTATTAGGGCCTTAAAGCATCTCTAATTTTCCTCACTGATGGCCTTTAATGCCTGATGGGTGGGGTTTTTTTCTTCCATACACTAAACAAGCAGTTCCTCTATGGAAGATAGCTGGGTGTTCCCTAAATTCCAGTGCCGTTTACTTGGAGATAGCCTCGGATCTCATGGGTCAAGGAATCAGTTAATCAACAAGATTGCCTGCCCCCATAGATGCCAGTCACAGGTGTTTGTAACCCACGTTTCTGACTGGTTGCTCTAAATTAGAGTTCCACAACTGTCTTCTCAGGGTCACTTAATTTGCTCAAGTGGCTCACAGAACTCAGGACAGTTTTATAGAGGATATTACAAAGGATATGGGTGAGAAGATATACAGGGCAAGTTCTGGGGGAAGAGCAGAGAGCCCTCTAGGAATTCCCATTCTCTCAGAGCTGGATCCTTCTACAACTATAAAGAGACTTTATTACACCAGAGGTTAACAGGATGGGCGATAAAACCCCAGGAGGCCTGTCTGTGCAGCATTCCTTCTCTAGATATGTGCCAAGACTTCTGAAGTATCTTACTACCTGTCAGACAAGGATGGCCAGAAAAAGCTGTGGAAGACTGAGTGTTTCCATGAGCAGCCACAGAATGATGTTTTAGTTTCTGTCACTTGCCCTCAGTATGTAGGTTCTGAGTGAGAGACCTTAACACAATAACTAAAATGTATACATCATAATTGCATAGTTGGTACAATAGTTTAGGGGATTTACTAGTAGAGAACTCTGAATTTTTTCCTGTGATATCTTATATCATAATTTTCTTATCTATTTTCCTGTTGGTAAACATCTAAGTTGTAATAAACATCTTTTATACCTATGTTTTTAATTATTTGTACAATGTAGGATAATTTAAAAATGATCATTTTATATTTTAATGGATATGTTGAGACTCTAAAATGTTGTCAACATTGTGACTTTTATAGGAAATAAGTCTAGTTCCAAACTTAGAAAAGTGTTAGCAGGGAGACATCACTAATGTTTACATTTTTTCTAATAAAAGGTTTCTAGACACAGAAACAACTTCTAATGACAGATTTGAAATGTGTTATCCTTACAGTGATGGAATGGGGAGAAGATATTAAAGCAGTCACTAAAGATGAAGCAGTGATGTTGGTGAACCACCAGGCAACTGGAGATGTGTGCACACTGATGATGTGCCTCCAGGACAAAGGACCGGTAAGCATCTTCAGTGCCTCGGGTGGATATCCTGCAGGGATGGACGTATGCATTGATTAAAGTATTTCACTGTTACCATAGCGTCAGTATAGATTCCATGAAATTCTTGGTCACCCCTGGAAGGTAATTTAAAGGCTTTAAAACATAAATTACTAGAATATTGAATGTCTAAGTGTTGATAAGTCAGTATTTAAACTGTTGATTTTGTATCATTTATATTGGTAATTAAAAATAATAAATCAAATAGATTTAAAATGTTTGCATTTATCATTTATAAGGTAAAATTAAAAGAAACTATTTTTAGTTATTGCATAATCTGCTTATCCTCTCTGAAAAGCAGCGCTATAATCTTGCTGGAATGTGAAATAAATTTAATCCTTCTTTATAATCAGAACCTCAAACCGTTAAAAGAAAGAAAATACTACTGGGTAGATTTTGCTCTTAGAGTAAAACATATTGTTATCCCTTAAATTCATAGCGTTAACATTGTGTGGGTAGTTAAAAAAAAAAAAGAAATTCTATTCGGCTTTCTGTAAAAGCAAGTAACCAACTAGCTAATATTCTTTAATCTCACTAATAATAGCAATCACACTTATAACAGTTGTTTTGAAAGAATGCAATGTGCTTACGTGGTCTTAAGTCTCAGAGAATGATGCACACGATCAGTATAAAATATGCTGTGTTCCAGTGCTAGTTTGTCGAGCGTGATAAGGGTACTTAATGTTAGATAGTCATATGGACCAAAGAAAGGTTGGTTTGTTTGCTTTCTAAAGATTTGAATTAATTTGTTTATATTTAATTGCTTATCCTGGGAAATTTTTTAACTTTTATTTTTAATTTCATTTTATTTACTGGTATTTCTGTGTGTCTGTGTGACTTTATGCCACATGTGCATGAGTGCCTGTGGACTCCAGGAGAGGGTGTCTGGTCTCTGGAGCTGGAGCTCCTGACAGTCACACGCCAGCCATCTGATAAAGCTGTTAGCAATTGAACTCTGGTCCTCTATGAGAACAGCAAGCGCTCTTAGCCACTGAGCCATCTCTCCAGCCCTTCCTGAGTAATTTTCTATAATTCTCTGATATTATCAAATAATTTAAAATCTAGGCACATCTTAAAACTAATTTTATAAGAGATAAATTAAAAACTATAAGGTAGAAAAAATACACTTTTCCTCTTGCTTTATAAGCATGAATCAATATTAGTTTATATTGACAAGTAGAAATATTTACTGTACTGACTCTTGTTAAATTGTACACCAGTTTAAAAAGACCTCTTTGGGCTGATGAGATGTTTCAATGAGTAAGGACATTTGTTAACAAACCCAGTGACCTGAGCTAAGTTCAAGCCCCAGAACCCACATGAAAAAAGAGAACTGACTCCTAAGAATTGTACTTTGATCTCCACACATGCACATGTATGTGTACACACACACACACACAGAGAGAGAGAGAGAGAGAGAGAGAGAGAGAGAGAGAGAGAGAGAGAGAGAGAGAGAGAGAGCAGGGTGGGGGTGGGGGGTGGGAGAGGGAGAGAAGAGAGAATGGCATGTGGACAGCAAGGCCCTGGGATCCTCTTCTCTGTAACTCCCTGTACTGGGATTATAAGGAGCCTTCACTCTTGGCTTTTACATGAGTGCCAAGAACCAAACTCAAGTCCTTATGCTTGCACGGTGTCTAAGTCACTGTTGTGTTGCTGTGAAGAGACACCATGACCAAGGCAACTTTTACAAGAGAAAACATTTCATTGGGGGCTAGCTTAGGTTTCAGAGGTTTAGTTCATTATCATGATGTGAAGCACGATGGCATGTAGGCAGACACTGCAGCAGTGGCTGAGAGTTACATCCTGAACCATAAGCAGAGAAAGCAAGCCTGGGCCCTGCATGAGCTTTTGAAACCGCAAAGCACAGACCCAGTGGCACACTTCCTTCAACAAGGACATACCTTCTAATCTTTCTAATTCTTTCACTAATGTAATCATTGGTGACTAAGCATTCAGATACTTGAGCTTATGGGGTAGGGGCCATTCTTATTCAAACTTCCACATAGAGTGTTCTGGCTGGTTTTTTGTGTGTCAACCTGACACAGGTTTGAGTCATCAGAGGAAGGAGCTTCAGTTGAGGAACTACCTCCATGAGACCCAGCTGTGAGTCATATTCTCAATTACTGATCAGTGGGGCCATCCCTGGGCTGGTGGTTCTGGGTTCTATAAGAAAGCCAACTGAGCATGCCAGTAAGCAGCACCCCTCCATGGCTTCTATATCAGCTCTTACCTCCAGGATACTGCCTGGTTTGAGTGCCTGTCCTGACTTCCTTCAGTAATGAAAAGCAATATAGAAGTGTTAGCCAAAGAAACCATGTCCTCCCGGATTTGCTTTTGATCATGGTGTTTCGTGGCAACAATAGAAGCCCTGACTGAAACACATGGCAATTGAGCCATCTCCTCAGTCTTTATTCATGTATGTATGTATGTATGTATGTATGTATGTATGTACTTTTTAATGTTTTAAGAAATCAAGTCTATTAAAGATGATGGTTGTTTCCCTGAAAAATTAAGGCAGGAGCTGTGTTCTTTGGGCATTCTTTCACATTGCCTTTATAAAAGCAGATGGTGAGTGTCAGCATCTAGTTCTTTTCCTTATATGTAAGTTCACCCAATTTAATACTCAGAGTTATTTATATCTGTCATTTTCTTAGAGGTCAAGGGTAGAGTCCATTACATTCTTAATGGAGACTGTAGCTTTCCTTTTATTAAGGTTTAGTGCAAGGAATGTTTACTTCCTCATCAGGAAAGAACAATTACACAGTTCATTAATAGAGACTTGTATATTTAATTTAAAATTTTAAATTTGCTGCAAACAAAGTCTTCTCAATATGAGAATTAACTTGTCAGCAATTAACTTGTCAGCAATGGACAATGTTTTTTTTGTGATTAAAGACTAAAGTCATCGCCAGGCAGTGGTGGCGCACGCCTTTAATCCCAGCGCTTGGGAGGCAGAGGCAGGTGGATTTCTGAGTTCGAGGCCAGCCTAGTCTACAGAGTGAGTTCCAGGACAGCCAGGGCTACACAGAGAAACCCTGTCACAAACAAACAAGACTAAGGCATCTTAAATATAATGCTAGCAGAGAGTGTGCACTTGAACAAACTAATGAATTGTGTTAATAACAGAATATGTCATTGTATTATTTTATAAATATTTTTAATGATTTTGTTTTATTAGTCCAGTGTAATTTTACAAGTTATAAGAATTACCAAAGACTTCCTTTAGATAGAGGGAGAGTATTTGAAATTTGCAAAAATTTCTTCCCAGGAGAGACATAAGTAACATTTACCCCTCCCCATAAGGTCTCAAATGACAAACATGATTCCACAAAAGTTCATCCTGGGGAGCTAATGAGTTTTGGGGGGCATCCTTATAGAACATAGGTAGAGGGTTGCATAAAAGATTGTGGCTGCTTCCCAAATAAGCCACTTGTAAAAAAGCCTCTTAGAGCCGTAGAGCTGAGGCCTTCCTAGTAGCCACATAGACCAGAGCCCCCAGTCTTCTTGACCTATATATGCTTGCTTCTTCCCATGGCCACTTGCAATTAAGTAAATAATCATTGAGGCTAAATTTAATAAGTTAATTTAGCTTCATTTTTTTTCTGTATACTTATGGGCTTAGGGTTCTAAAGCTAGAAATCAAGATTTATAATTCTTTATGTAAAGCCTGATAGTAACTGCTGAATTTATAGAAACAGCATTAGATTTAAAATATTTACAACACTAAATGGACTTAGCAGACTGGATTTATGTATACATACGTGTATATATAGCAACAATAACTGAAGAAGAGGTGATTGGAAGGAGTGGGATGGGTAGTTATGTAAATGCAGTATTCATATGGAATTCTCAAAAGAATAAAAAATCAAAAATATATTTAGTCACTAATTCAAAATATGTTTAGATGAGCTGGGAATGGTGGCATGTGCCTTTAATTCCCCAGCACTGAGAAGGCAGTGGCATGCTTATCTCTGAGTTGGAGGCCAGTCTGATCTACAAAGTGAGTTCCAGGACAACCAGAACTGTTACACAGAGAAACCCTGTCACAAACCCCCCTGGTGGGGGAGCAGGGAAGCTTGGGTGATTATGGAGGCTTGACTAGAGTGTAGTATAAAAGTATTTTTTATTCTGTTGTAATTGTCATCTCTGAGGCTTACTGTTTCAGTCTGCTAACCTAAGGCTAATCCTTGAAGCTTCTAGCCTCCGTACAATCTTGTCTAGGCCTAGAGACTTGCTGCTGAGTAAGCTCACCCTTTCTAGCTCTTTCTGAGCTTTGGCTAGCTGATTGAACTCAGTTGTTCTGGCTCAAACTCCTCTCCAAGCTGACAGATTCAATCTGTCTTCTCTCAGCTTCTCCTGAATTGCTCTGTTTGGCCTTGTACTAACTTTGGCAATATGTTCTAATCTTCTGGCTCCTCATTATTTGTCTTTAGCAATGTCTAGCTTTGTCTCTCTCTGCAACATGTCTTTTTGTAAAAACCACCTCTTCCTTTCTCTCCGCATTGCCCCTTAAATAGCTTCCCTTTCCTCTCCCTGTGAGAATTGGACATATCCTATTATGGTAATTTGAATATGGTTGGTCTAGGTAGTGGCACTAGAGTTGCCTTAGTCATGGTGTCTCTTCACAGCAGTAAAACCCAAAGTAAGATCCCTATTCTATCAAATCTTTCTTTGATTCTTCACTTTGACTACTGCTTTATTACACATCACTTTCAAACATGGCTGCTTCCTGCTGCAAACTAACTTTACCTTCATTGTTTGGACATGATTAAAAGTGGGTGTTCATGCTGAGCCACACCACAACTAGAAACAGCTTTTTTTCAGTAAATAACACAATCATAGGGTTCACAGTGTGATCAAATATCCTGCAACAGTGTAGCAAGTTTCTTGTCTCCAACACTGAACCACTGAACCATGTCTGCCTTTAATATTTCAGGTTGTGGCTCAGATGATGTGGCTGATGGATCATATTTTCAAGTACACGAACTTTGGAATTGTCTCTCTTATTCATGGAGACTTCTTTATAAGACAGGTGAGTGACGAATGTTGTTCTTTAAAGTGCTTGTGTTGATGATGAAAGAGTCGTATGACAAACTAGTTGGGCTAAGTAGACCCTGTTCTCCAGTCTTGGCTCCTCCTTTGAATTTTTGCTCTGTAAACATTTATTTCAGTCTCACTTGCAGTATACATGATGAAGCACCTGCCACACTCCTGCTCTTCATATCATAAGCTGAGTGGATTGGGCAAACGAAATGCTCCTTTTCCTCGTTTTCATATGAGAACAGTAGGTGATCTCCCGCAAAAAGTTGTAGGAGTCATGTGAACAGTGCCTGCCGCCTTCAGCATCTTGCCATGAGCACACTGCCATTGTCTGACTGCTACTGTTACTACTATTTGAAGTACCTTGTTGTGTGGTAAGAAGATATCTTAGTTGCCAGTAGAGAGATTATTAATAAGTAAATAAATAGAATAATAGGAAGTGATGGGAAATTCATAGAAACACTAATGAGTATATCAGATATCTATAAATCCAAAAATTTTGAGGAGAATGTAATATTTGGTATATGGATCAAATGACTAGAGATGAGTTGGGAAGGCTTGTAAGCTCAAGGAATAGTCTCCCGTTGGCAAGAGAATGGTAACTTCTTCCCCAGTCAGCACTGCACAGCAGCATTCTCACACACACTGAGTGCCACACACTTCCTTCTTCCAAAGAGGAGAAACACCAGTGCCGTGGTTACTTGATGTTCATGTATTTAACAACTTTAATCTTGATTGTATGGTCCTGTGCACAGAAGTTCTTAATGAATACCTGATAAATGAAATGAATCTTGTTCTGAGGAACTACAGATTACCACATAAGGCAGAAGTAAGTAGAGAGCACAAGAGCAAGCAACAGAAAGACCCACAGCTGTGCAGGGTCCAGTGGGAAAGCTAGCCAGTCCTCTTCCATGGTAAAGTCTGAGGAAGCGACTGAAGTAGGGTAGTGTAACCGTTGATGTTGATGGTAAGCACCAAGAAGTTAAATCCTCAGTGTGCTCTGAAGTGTAAAATGAAAAAATATGTACTCAAAGCTTTTCATTTAATGGCAGTCAAGGTTTTGAATCCAAACAGACTATTTCAGAGTAACTGAAAATTAATTTCTAAACGAGCAACATTGTCCTCTCAGAGATTAGGAATAAAGATTCTATAACATGGGAATGAATGGTCTAGAAAAGATGTAAATTTAGTCTAATGTGTTGGCTCACTCCTGTATTCCTAGCACTTTTGACAGAAGTGGGAGGATAGATAGGGAATTCAAAGTCGTTCTGCAGAGCAAATTCAAGGTCAGCCTGGGACATGTAAGACCCTCTCTCAAAAGAAAGACAACAAGGTTTTTTTTTTTTTTTTTTTTTTTTTGTTTGTTCATTTTTCAAGACAGAGTTTCTATGTATAATAGCTCTGGCTATCCTGGAACTCCCTTTGTAAACCAGGCTAGCCTCACTTAGAGAGAACCAATTGCCTCTGCCTCCTAAGTGCTGGGATTAAAGGTATGTGTCATCACACCCTGCTTAATTGTACTTTTTAATCATAATCTTAATTCAGTAAGCTTTAAAAGTCTTTTTTTTTTTTTAATTTGTGATACATTTAATCTAAAGACTGGAAGCACACCTACTTTAAGGAGCTTTGTGACTGTGCTGGCTGGCCTGCATTGACAGGAAGGAGGCTTCTGATGCTGACTGGAGGTTGGGGCCTTCCAGTAGCTTTGTCTGGCTGGCTGTTTTCAGCCTCCAAGCCATTCTTTCTCACAACTAAGATCCAGTTCGTGCCCTTGTCCCATCTGCTTCCAGGGATTTCCCTGCATGCATCTGTTCCTCATGCATTCACATAGCTGAGCTTCACCAGGCCTCTGTTGGCTATTGCAGTATTTCCCTGACTTACCACAATGGCTTTTTTTTTTTTTTTTTCATCACACAAATCAGTAAAACTTGGCTGCTGTATAGATAAGAGTTGGGCTTACTTATGATATAAGTAATATTATGGCATTTCTTTGCTCAAAATTATCCAGCAATTTTGCATTTAAGGCTTAGCCCTGTGGCAGCTGGATAGTTCAGTTCATATCCATATTGCTCTTACAGAGGACCTGAGATTGGGTCCCTGAACTTAAATCAGACTTCTCACAACCACCTATGACTCTAGTTGGAGGAAATCCAACACCCTCTGTCTCCCTGAGCATTTGTAGGCAAGTAGTGTACATAGTGTACATAGGCAGGCTATTGTGTGCACATGCTCACACACACAGTGGTGCATACACTACGGTGTACACATGCACGCACACACATTTTTTTTAATTAAAAAAAAAAAAAAAAAACAGTAAAACTCAGCACCATGCCTGAGGCCCTTTCTGTCTGGTCTCTGCTTTTTGTCACCTACCACTGTCTGTCTCCTCCGGGTTGACCAGGGCACTGCTCTTGTTTGTTTCTTTGTTTATAAGGCATAGTCTTACTGTGCAATCCTGGTTTGAAACTCATTAGGTAAACCAGGCTAGTCTTGAATTCATAGAGATCCACCTCTCTCTGCCTACTGATACTGGGATTCAAGATGTGTGCTCCCACTCCAGGCCCTAGCATGCCAAGTGTCTTCCCACCATGTCCTGTATCTTTTTTGACTCTTGTCAGTTGAAGTATTCTGCCTTCATCTTGTGTGGCTTATTCTCCCCTCATGTTATCTAGCAGGTCTTTGTTCAGCTGTTACCTCCTGGCATCGCTTGCCTTGCTCACCCTGGTACTTCTCATCCCTCTTACAGTTTTCTTCCTAAAACCTATCACCCATGGAGTTTTCCCTCCACTTCTCCATGTACTCTCCTGTTTACTCCCCTGCTTCTGGGGTTGGAACTGTAATTGGCCATACTATACTATTGCTTTTCCTCCAGGAAGAAGTTCCTTTGTGTAAGTTTGAATAGCTCCTCCCCTTTACCTTACCACTCCCCTCAAAGAGAGAAATAAGAGAAATATCTTAGGACACCACTGTTCTATCCTACAGTTGCATTCCAGTTTTGAAGCAGTTGTTTTTATTTGGTCTTGGGGTATTTTAATCTCAACTGTCCTTACCATGTGTGTATACCTTTCAGGGAAGAGCCTATCGTGACCAACAGCTGCTGGTTCTCAAGAAGCACCTTGAACATAATTACAGGAGCAGAGATCGAAAATGGATTGTTTTGTTTCCTGAAGGGGGCTTCCTCAGGAAGAGGAGAGAAACAAGCCAGGCATTTGCCAAGAAAAATAATTTACCATTTCTTACACATGTCACTTTGCCAAGATTTGGGGCAACAAACATTATTCTGAAAGCACTTGTAGCACGGCAGGAAAATGGAAGCCCAGCTGGAGGAGACGCTAGAGGCTTAGGTAGGGTACCTTAGCATTGCTTGTCTTGTTTGAACTGAAATGTTTTCTAGAGTTCTAATTTTTTTGTTTTTGTTTTTGTTTTTTGTTTGTTTAGTTGGTTTGGAGTTTTGAGACAGGATCTCTTTATGTAGTCTTGGGCTATCCTGGAACTATATAAACCAGACTAGTCCCAAACTCAAATAGATGTGCCTGCCTCTGCTTTCTGAGTGCTGAGTTTTACACCACCATGCCTGGCTCAGTTCTTTTTAAATAACTCTCAACAATTAGAATTGCCAGTCGGGCAGAGGATGAAGTTATAATCTCTTCTGGTTTCTCTTTAAAGGAGTTGATATTCACAATAATGCCCTAAAACAATTACAAGTTTGTAGTCAAAGATGTCTTCCCTGCCTGCCTGTTCTTACTTAGGATAATGATGCAAGTTACTGTAGAAGGTTTTCTTTGCTTTTAATAGACAACAAAGTTAACGTAATTTGGCAGTATTGATTAAAACCCTTAAAGTATTAATAAATGACTCAGTCATTCTACTACAAATAATTTTTAAATGGAAACAATCTACATCAGGCACAATGGCTCGTGCCAGTAAATCTAGTACTGTGAGTCTGAAGAGGAGAAGGAGAGGGAGGAGGAGGAAGAAGAAGAAGAGGGGGAGGAGGAAGAGGAGAAGGAAGAAAATTACCTTTGAGTTCAAGGCCAGTCTGGAATATGTAGTAAATTCTAGGTCAGCCTGAGCTGCAAAATGAGGCTTTGTGCCAAAAATAAATAATCATAATCTGCATATAGGTAGTGAAACTTGTCACAGGTTTACTTATAATAAACCAGCCAGAGGGAGAATGGGTAAGCAATTCCCATACCACAGCCACACAAATGATGCATATGGAGAGTTTGGGTTGCCTGGCAAAGTATTTACACTATGTTGAAGGTATGTGGGGGAGGGACTACATATAGGTCTTGTGGAAATAATGTGAGCTCCAGACTTAACCATCAGACTGCAGGAAACAAGTGACAGGAAGATACCAGCAGCTGGCAGAGATTGTCCCATGAGCTGTAACGTTGTGGCTCATTCTCCAGAATTTTAAAATAATGAGCACATACTGTTTTAATAGCCAAGAAAGAGCAAGCAGCACTCAGTGATGCGCCTCCTAAGGAACAGGCGAGTCTCAGAAGCTGTGCAGGAGCAGACGTGGCCTCCTCCAGGACACCTCTGCTACAAAGGCTCTCTGAGCAGCTCAAGGAGATTCCTGAGGCCTATTTCTCTGATAGCATTTCAAAATTCTTTTAGTATTATTTAAATAAATGTTGAAGTGGTTGGCTTTCAGAAACATTTTCAGATTCTGAACAGAGCAGATGTAGAAATAATGCCCATGAAATCTCTCTGCATTTTTCCTTTCATTTGCTTTTTTCAAGTAGCTACTTGGCAGTCAGCTTTCTTAATCTTTTATCATCTATTAAAAAGGCAAATTGAAAGAGTCTTTTAATAGAAAAGCAAAGTTCAGAGCAGCTTTACTGCTGGAGAGACACTGCAATATCAGGCAGGCCAAAGCTGCAAGCAAAGGTCTTCCAAACAGGATTAGTCCAACTAAAAAGACTGCTATTTGCACAGCTCACCCAGACAGTGCCCAGTGGTGGGCAAGATCTCAAAGGACAATTGTGATAACAGTTGCCTGCTAATGAAGAAAAGGCTTCTTTCAGATAGCCACAAATTCATTATATTTAAATCTGAAGTCATCAGAGTACCTGAAAAGTATTCTGCTTTCTTCTATTTTGATATTTTTTATTGTTTTCTTTGGTTTTCATATTCACTAGTACTTATTATCCTCTGTAAACATAAACTCTACCTTTGTGTTTTAAAATGATATTCTGCCTGATTATCTTTGGAAGTGGCAGGATCTTCTCATGCTGACCTCAGCCCAGCTGGGCCTTTTACACTTCCTCTCATCATGAGAATTCTAAACCTAGAGTTCAAAGAACTTACACTGCCTGTCCGGGAGCTGCCGTCTGCACTCTCAAGTTTACCACGCTTGCTGTAACCTCTCTCTCTACCCTCTCCTTGTCCAGTAGTTTATGTTGTTTGATTGCTTTTGCTTTTTTGCTTTGCTTTGGTTTTTGAGGCAAAGTCATGTAACCCAACCGCCTTGATCCACTTACCCTCCTGTCTTCCTGCGGTCTTCTGAGAGCTGCAGCTGCAGGCCTGAGTCTCTGTGCTCAGAGAAAACTGCTCCTTCTTAAAAATTACCCCCGACAGAATGCTGCTCCAAAATGTTTTAAGGAATTTAAAGCTTGTTTGGTTGGTTGGTTGGTTGGTTGGTTGGTTGGTTGGTTTTTTGAGACAGGGTTTCTCTGTGTAGCCCTGGCTGTCCTGGAACTCACTTTAGACTAGGCTGGCCTCGAACTCAGAAATCCGCCTGCCTCTGCCTCCCATGTGCTGGGATTAAAGGCGTGCGCCACCACTGCCCTGCTTTGTTTTAATGTCTAACAAGGAAAAGTAATGTATTATTGACTCCTAATAAAATTTAGACTCAGGCTGGAAAACGATTCTAGACACTAAATGTGTAGAACAGACAATTCCACTGTAACACACTGAAAGCCAGTGTTCTCTGTGAGAATCCCCTCTCCATTCCTGCTCATTTTGTACTCACTGATGTAAACAAACTGTGTGAAGGAGCAGAGTAAGCGGAGCTTCCCGGTCCCTCACTGTGGTAGCTATTCATCATTCCTTCTGAAGGGCAGGGCAGGAACATTATTTATGTGTAACTCTTGCTAAAATTGGGGAAGCCCCCCCCCCCAAATAAGAACAGTAACCAAAAATAATATATGTCTAAATTTATTTTATTTCTGTTTTTCCGAATTTGTTTAATGTCCCCTAAGTATTAATATGGTAAATCATAAGTTTTGTTTAATTTATTGGTTTAGTTTTGAAGTCTGCTTTTTATTTTTATGATGTATGCTTTACTTTCTGGCCTTTTATAGGCTTTTTTTGTGTAGGAGTGATAATATATAATAAGACCTTGCTATTGTATAATTGTACTGAAAATTTGAATGAGCTGTGTGTAGTAAATAATAGTTTGTTCTGAAGTAATGCACTTTATAGTAAGATGCTTTCCTTTTATGCTGAGAGCACTGTTGAACAGCAGGAACATCCACCTTTTTTCTCATAACAAAGGCACATGAGTATTCTCCAGCTGCTGACGTGAGCTCTGTGCTCAGGTACAGAAACCTCACCCAACCGGACTTTTTCTTTATTTTCAGAATGCAAATCAAGAGGCCTCCAGTGGATAATAGATACAACCATAGCTTATCCCAAAGCTGAACCAATAGACATTCAGACCTGGATCCTGGGGTACAGGAAACCGACAGTCACTCATGTCCATTACAGGTCAGTGCTCTAACTCTGTATGTGTCTAATACAACCACCTCAGGACATTGGAAATACTGACATAGTTCATGTTTATAGAAATAAAAATCATTCTTATGCTGAATTTTTATATGAAAATTAATTTGAAGTAGTTATTTTCACTGATGATAAAGATTTCTAAAACCAGTGTTCCTCAAGGATCAATATGCTCACAGGTGTTAAATAGATATATTAATAGAAATGACAAAGTTTCAAAATAATTCATTATAATATTTCTGAATGCTTTTCTTGATAACTCAGTTATATTGCACCCATAAAATTTTTAAAATTGTGTGTGTGTGTGTGTGTGTGTGTTTCTGCCGTGGTCACTTGGCACAAAGTGCTGGTAAAAGTAAGTGCTTATCTGCCTGAGGTAGGTGCTGAGAGTGGAACCTAGGTCCTCTCGTGAGACTATTTGAAAGTGGGGGAGAGGAAGGAAGGAAAAAAGAAAGAGAAGAGGAGGAAGAGAGGGGAAGAAAAACCTACCACCAACATTGCTGTATAGGGCCAAACTGAGATCAATGAGAAGATTAAAATGTCTGTATCTGTGTGACTCAGGAAACAATTGAATATCAGTGCATAAAGGATAAACTAATGGCTTTGGTACCATTAATTGACAATGTGGAAGTAAGTGCACTTGCTAGTTCACAGTGTACCTATAATGAGATATTGAGGAATTTGAAGAAAATGTAGAAGACTCTGTACAGGCACCATTTGTGCATTTGATACACATATTCAGGAAGATACTCATACACATAAAATTAAATAAAACAAATCTAACCAAAGAAGATGGGGTAAGATCAGTGTGGTTATAGGGGCATGAATACATTAAGACATGGTCATAGCATACTGTTTGAAGAGCAGTTTGTCAGTACTCTTTAAAACCTCTATGATCCAGCCGCTTTACTTAAGGTGTCTGGTTCTAGAGAAATAGAAGGTATTGATTTTGGATTACTTTATATCTGACACCCAGATAGCTGCATTAGTATACCAGTAGTAAATCTCTACCACTAAATTGTGGCTTTCCCTAAAAATGTCCACATGTCCACCTTTCCTTCCTGTTATCAGTGGCAGGGCCCACCCTCCTGTTTTCAGATAAGAAGTGTCAGAGCTGCTGGAGAAAATCACTCAGTAGGTAAAAGGACTTGCCGGTCAAGCTTTAGGACTATAATGGAGATCCACAGCACACGGGTAAAAGCCAGGTAAAAGTCCATGTATAATTCCAGCATGTGGGAGAGGGAGATGGGATCCCAGAGCAAGCTGGCTGGCCCGATTTACAGTGTCATTGCTCCCTGGTTCTGGAGAAAGCCCCTGCCTTACTGAATGAACTAGAGAGTGATCAAGGGAGACCATGACATCCACCTCAGGCCTTCACATATACACACATGCATCTTCACACATGTGTCCACATGATGGGAACACGCACACACACATACATGTGAGGTGGAAACAAAAGAAGTCTTGGAATCATCCTTTCCTCCTCTTTCCTCCACACTTCATATCCATGTAGTCAGGGAATCTTTGTTTCTAAATTCTCACATGTATCTTGGTCTGGCTATTTCTTTTCACTCTGGCAGTATCTACCATCACTCTCGCCTTCCGAGTAACTATATGCAATGCTTATTGGCTTATCTGTGTTCACTTTTGTCCCTCATGGTGGTTTCAATGACAGGTATCTTCTCTGCCCTTAATAGGCTCATCTATTTACATGCTTGGTCCCCAGTTGGTGAACAGCTTGAAAGGATTAGGAGGTGTGACTGTTGGGGGAAGTGTGACTGTTGGAGGAGGTGTGGCTCTGTTGGAGGAGGTGTGGCTCTGTTGGAGGAGGTGTGGCTCTGTTGGAGGAGGTGTGGCTCTGTTGGAGGAGGTGTGACTGTGTTGGAGGAGGTGTGACTGTGTTGGGGGGGTGTGACTGTTGGGGGAGGTGTGACTGTGTTGGGGGGGTGTGACTGTTGGGGGAGGTGTGACTGTGTTGGAGGAGGTGTGACTGTGTTGGGGGGGTGTGACTGTTGGGGGAGGTGTGACTGTGTTGGAGGAGGTGTGACTGTGTTGGGGAAGGTGTGGCTCTGTTGGAGGAGGTGTGACTGTGTTGGAGGAGGTGTGATTGTGTTGGGGGAGGTGTGGCTCTGTTGGAGGAGGTGTGGCTCTGTTGGAGGAGGTGTGGCTCTGTTGGAGGAGGTGTGTGACTGGAGGTGCAGAATACTTGGAGTCTCACTCTCTGCCTGTGGATCAGAATGTAAAGCTCTCAGCCACTGCTCCAGTGTCATGCCTGTCTGCTCTCCACCATGGTAATAGAATAACCCTCTGAAACTGTAAGCAAGATTAAATATTTTATTAGCGTTGCCTTAGCTATAGTGTCCCTTTCACAGAATAAAACAGTGACTAAAACATTCCTCTAGCATGCATTTCCAATCTAATAGCCAGAATGATCCTTTCGAAATCTAGATTATATCAACCTGTAGCTGAGATAATATGATGTCCCATCTAAAGCCTGGCTTCTTCTTCTTCTTCTTCACGCCTTTAATCCCAGCACTTGGGAGGCAGAGGCAGGTGGATTTCTGAGTTCGAGGCCAGCCTGGTCTGCAGAGTGAGTTCCAGGACAGCCTGGGCTATACAGATAAACCCTGTCTCCAAAAACAAAAAAAACAAAAAAAAAAACCAAAAAAAAACAAAAAAAAAAAAAGGAGGAGGAGGAGAAGAAGAACTTAAAGTTTTTATCATTCTAGTTTCCAGTTGGAAGGTTACACATGTTTAGTTAGTTCTGAGGCCTCAGAGCTGGCTCAGCAGTTAAGGGCACTTTTTTCTACCTGATAACCCGAGCTTGGTCACCTGGACCCACACAGTGGAACAGGCCTGATTTCTATAAGCTGTCCTCTGATCTCCACACACATGTACTCTAGCATATGTGTATACATGCAGATGCAAATGCATACGAATAAATGTAACAAGTGTTTTTTAAAAATAAAACAGTGAATAAGTAGACCTAACACATCTGGTCCTGCTTCTGTAGTAAAGTCAAGGATGTGAGGTAAGTGAGGCATTTTCAAACCCAGTAGATCTTCATCCTCTAGTTACATGAGATGCCAAATTTCTTCAAATGTAAACAATTTTACATGAAGAAAACATGTTATTGTAGTATGTTAAGAGTTCTCCAAGCTGGGCAGTGGTAGCACACACCTTTAATTCCAGCACTCAGGAAGTAGAGGCAGGTGGATCTTAGTTTGAGGTAGCCAGGTCTACACAAAGAAACCCTGTCTTAAAAGGCAAAAAAGAAAAAAAAAAATGTTCTCTAGAGAAACAGAACTAATAGAACATATTAGTTATGGATTCTCAGTTGGTTATGGATGCTAAGAAGGCCCGGGGTTTTGTAGACCGCAAGATGGACATGCAGGAAAGCCAGTACAGTAGTTCCAGCCCAAGTCTGAAGGCTGACCATTCAGGAGCCAATGTTATAGGCCCTAATCCAAGGCTGGAAGCCCCACACCAGGGCTCCAGTAGTGTAAGCAAGCCCTGGAACCAGTATGAAGGCTTGAGAACCAGTTATGTCATTCTGAACCTAGTCTAAAGCTTGAGGAACCTCAGAAATTTAACCACGTATAGTAAAGAACCACAGTTAGAGCCGGTAAAGACAATTCACTGGTGAGAATATACAACTCTAGATATCATATGCTTTGCAGAAGATTATAATCTGTTTGATGACTGGGTAGAAACACTGGAAATGAGCTGTATCCTCTATTTGTCTCTTCCAGGGGTACCAGGTATTTTCCCTGTGAGGTAGGGGTGAGATTTAGGGTCTCACTGTATGACCTGACTGGACTTTGCTTTGCAGACGTGGCTGACCTTGAACTCGCAGATACCCACAGATACCTTCCTGAGTGCTGGGAGTAAAGGCATGCACCATCATGGCAGCATTTTCCACTCTGAAGTCCCTTTGAGGTCTAACAAACTGTCATTGCTATTCTTTTTTTTAATTTGTATTTTGAGGATGGTCTCATCATGTAATCCTTGCTGGGCTGGAACTCTCTTGGTAGACCATGCTGGCCTTTAACTTAGAGAGACCCACCTGCTACTGCCTCCCTATAATTAAAGGTGTGCACCACTGTACCCAGCAGTATTCAATATGTTTGTTGTTAACTCATTAACAGTGTGGTTTTCATTGTGACATTTCCAGGCATATACATAGTATATTTGATACTGTCCCCTTCTGATATCCTCCCTGAGTCTCACTCCCACCGATCCAAATTCCTCTTCCCAGCTAGCCCCCTTCTCTTATATTTTTATTTATTTAATTGTGTGGGTGGGTGGCCTAGTAAGTTTCATTACGGTTCGTTACAAGAGCAGAGTGTAAGGGATTGTTTCAGGAGCACGGGCAGCTTACCAGTGGCTGCAGTACTCTCCCTCTCCATCAACCATGAGCTGTATAAATCCTTGAGGAGAGTAGACCCTCATGAGCTTAGTTTAGTTTTATTGAAAACATTATGCCTAAAATATAAAAAGTCTTAGGGCTTATGTTTTAATTGACTATTGGTTGAGCATAGCTCTCATTGATGGTCATTGTTTAATCTGAGCCAGCATGGACACAGGGCTTATAATCTCAGCACTTGGGAGATAGAGGCAGAAGGACTAGGAGTTCAAGGCCAGTCTTGAGCTACAGAATGAGATCTTGTTTCAAAAGCAAAAAAATAAAAACAAAAAACAAACAAACAAACCAACTAAGCAAACGGCTCTCAGGTGAGACACTGTCTCGAAGCATGAAACTGTTTTATGCACGTGAGGGTTTTGATTCTCTCCACAGGCACTTAGAAGAGGGCATCCTAGAACTGGACTTAAAGGTGATTGTGAGCCACCATGTGTTACTGAGGCCTTTTGTCAAAATTTAACTTAACCTCAAAAGTTGAGGAAAAACTATAAAATATGTATCAGAAAAAGTTTATGTAAAATAAAATATCAGAGAAGATAGTTGTCTTCAGGTGATACTCAAAAGTCATTCACTGATGTATTAATGTCAGTTCAGTTCAGCAGACCTAGGTTTTGGCACTGTGCTGTATTTTATACTGTGTATACAAAGGTGAGTTACAACACAGTTGGAAAAAGAAAAGAGACGCATAAGAAATAGGCTCCACACCAGAAAGTGTAGCTGTGAGCTGCAGGAGGAGGCCAGGGCATGCTACAAGACAGCTAGGTCCTTATTCTCTTTTATTCTCTTTTTTTGTTTGTTTGTTTGTTTGGTTGTTTTTTGTTTTTTTTTTTTGTTTTTTTTTTTTTTTTTTTTTTTTTTTTTTGGTTTTTCGAGACAGGGTTTCTCTGTGTAGCCCTGGCTGTCCTGGAACTCACTCTGTAGACCAGGCTGGCCTCGAACTCAGAAATCCGCCTGCCTCTGCCTCCCAAGTGCTGGGATTAAAGGCGTGCACCACCACCGCCCAGCTTTAGGTCCTTATTCTCAATGGAAGCAGAGGAATCTGAACTGAGAGTCCTCATTCTTTTTGTTATCTAACTTACAGGTGCTTTAACTTTTGAACATAACTAAGCTATGTTACTTAGACGAGACGTTTTTAAAGTTCTGAGTCTTATTTTTCTAGACAGCACTCGAGTGCTTTTCCATGTCCTTAGCTGTGAGCAAACATTCAGTCCCTCATTTAAGCTCAGCCAATAGTTCTTCAAAGTAAAGTACTTACATATTTGACTGGCTTGCTTTCCAATCCCTCTGCTAGATAATTAGCTTCATAAAATCAGGAGGGACTGTTTATGTCAGAATCTCTCTCCGTGATTAGCCTCTCCCATGTATGGGGGACTACCCACTATGGGATTATTGGAAGGAGTAAACTGGGGGTAAATCACAAGGTTTGTCAGCTCAAGTTTCACAATCTTGATGGCTTAAAAATTCAAATGTACTATCTCAGATGTGACAGTCTATCTATAAGCTAAACATTATTTTATATCTTTTTTAAGTATAATCTCACATAGTGCTCTTAGGATTTTATGGATTTGGGGAAAATGCTTTTTATTTAAAAGTACATTCTTGGTTACAGATAATAAGAACTTTAATTGCTTACAAATGACAAGCTTGTTTATCATTTGGGTAGCTAGCTATTGGGATTGTAAAGTCCTGTATCTGGTAGGTCTAAGTTTACTTCCTTAACTTTCCCAAGAGCTCCACTTATTTTGCTTGGAGAGAACAGGTATTTGCTACATTTGATTCCTTACTATATTCGAAGATTACTCATTTTAATATTTTAATCCTGTGGTAACCTAACAAGCAGAGTAAAGTAGACTGCTCTTGAGAGGAAGCATTTGGTCTGCCCTCCTAGCTGTGTTTTAGTCAAGAGAATATCCAAGCAGCTGTGGGCAGATGGTAGGCTAAAGTCTCAGTCTAAGTGCTGCCCTGGTCTCTGTGCCAATCCCCATTTAAAGTGACAGACAATCCAGCAATCACATTGTTCTTTCAAGAATTCCTTTTTTAAACCCAAACTTTTGCTGTTTAATTTGGTCTTATTTTTAATGTTAATGTTCTCCTCATAAGAATATAGACTACTTAAGACCTTTGATCTTATGGCTCCTGCTAACTCATCCTTGTTAATATGGCCTAGTTTTAAATTATCACAAATTAAATTAATCTTATCTAATACAGCACATATTTCAAATGCTAACTGATGTGATTCACATTTTTTAAATCTTTTTTCCAAAGAGTACCTAATCAGAGATAATCACTAGTCATGTGGCCTTCATAGAACAGAGAACCCTGTGATTGATGTGTGCTGTGTCTTAAAGGGCACTGGGTAGAGTTTGATGGGAGAGATGCACACATAGAGGTCTATTAGGTAATCTGTAAGAGAACACAAAGGGAAGCGGTAAGAGTAAAGCTGGAGGGTTGAGATGAGATATTGGTACATGCAGGGCTGCCTAGATGTTCTTGACTAAAAC
This sequence comes from Arvicanthis niloticus, assembly GCF_011762505.2. Taxonomy (NCBI): domain Eukaryota; kingdom Metazoa; phylum Chordata; class Mammalia; order Rodentia; family Muridae; genus Arvicanthis; species Arvicanthis niloticus. The sequence goes on from NC_047667.1 coordinate 65,020,774, forward strand.
ACAGCCAAGAGGCAGACCAAATGCTCCCTCTCATTGAGGGAAGTCAGGGCAAGAACCCGAAGCCAGATCGCATGCTATTCCATACAGCATTACCTCTGACCAGAGAAGAAACTCATAGGAAGAAAGTTGTTTGCTGTCTGGCTCACTCTCTGGATCCATGCTCAACTGGCTTCTTTATACGTTCCAGGCCTACCTGCCTTAGGGATGATGACACCCACAGCGGACCGCTTCTCCCTGCAGTATCAGTTATCAGTCCAGACAGTCCTTTACAGAGACACACCCACAGGCCTGTCTGATCTAGGCAGTTCCTCAATTGACTCTGTTGTGTCAGGTTGACAGTAAAAACTAACCAACACGTATACCTTAAAAGTTAGCCCAAATATTTATATCTCTAAGTAAATGAAAAGTCCAGTTCAAACAATTATCTTCTAATAATCAGGGAATTGGTTCACATAACTGACATCCATCCAAACCCGGCAAGCTCTGTGATGTGGTTAACCTCCCAGCTCAGGCTTCCTATGCTGCTCTCCTTCAGGAAGTATTGGTTTTAGTCTTATCAGCTGGGTGGCCCAGAAATCCAAGAGCTCGTACTTCCATGAAAAATAAAGACAAGTGACAAAGTAGACTTAATTTTTCCAAGAAGCTCTCTTAAGCTTCCCTTGAGCCATAATATAGCTCCCAGTATATCTCCTTGTCCTGATGTGAGCCTACTGTACCTGAGAGAGCAGTGTCTGAGGGCAGACTCCTATGGCTCCATAACAGGAGGGGGACTAGGGCTGTAATTGGTTAAGTGGTAGCATGTTTGCAACTTTTGCTTTGAGTAGTTTTTTTTTTTTTTTTTTAAATTCTAGAGAATCTTAATACTTGGATGTTACTGTGCTGTAGAAGTAAAATTTCTATTAATGCTGCAGAATCATGTCAAGAAGTGTTGTTATCAGAAAGATAAGCCTCAGAAATTTATAGCTCCCTTCACTTATAAGTAAAACCTGATTTTTTCAGTTTTAATTTTTAGATTTAAGATATACCATAGTACAAAGACAAAGTTAATGGACATTTTAAGGCCATTTACATTAGAAGAAAGAAAAGAAACAAATGACTGACTTGCCTATGCTCAGAACTGTACTGGCTAAGAATTATACCACTTTATTCTGCTTGGAATCTGCCATATTCACAGAGCTGTAGTGGTGTTTGTACTTGATCTATGGCTCCCACTCTGTCATTTCTCCTTCAGGGGATCCTCTCTGTGCTGCAGCAAGTCATGTCTTCACAGTTCTGTAGAGACTTAACCAACCCCTCTTGGTTTGTTGACTGAGAACTGTTCCCAGGTGAAAGAAAGACTGTGAAGGTGTTTCTGTGCCCTTGAAGGCAAGCCCCTGCCTTCAGTCACTCCCTAGTGCCAGCTGTTTTATCCAGAATTGATCACTGGAAACCCCACCACCATCATAACAGTAAATATGAAAGTCAGCCTCTGCTCATGACTCAGTCCTGAACTTTACAGACACTTTTCTCTGAAGAACACGCTGTTCACTTCCCTGCCTTTACTTTTATTTCAGGGACCACAGTGATGGCAGGACACACACTAGAATCACATCATATTACTCAATTATGATTATCCTTACAATTGCAAATAGTCTTGTTAAGATTAATGTTAAAATGAAGGCACAAGATTGCTGAACACTAAAAGGACTCACAGATGGACTCCCAAGAACTGGGATAGGCTAGTTGGGAAGTACTGCTGACCACTGTCCATACTAGATGCTAGTCTTCTGGTTTTGTTTCTGTTTTGTTGTTTGTCTATAAAGAGTATTACCCTGCAGTCTACACTGATCTGGACCTCACTGTGTAACCCAGGCTGCCCTTGAACTAGAGCTAACCCTCCTGCCTAAGTTTCTGGAGGGCTGGGATTACAGGCATGAGCCACACACTCAGCTACCTAAGAGCCTTCCGACTGCTGTTTTCTACTTTAGAAACCTCTTTGTTGGGGCTGAAACCATAGCTCGGGAGCACAGTGATGACCTAACACATTCAAAGCCTTGGGTTTGATCCCCGGTATCACAAAAACAAGGAGGGGCCTGGAGAGATGGCTTCAGTTAAGAATACTTGCTCTTGCAGAAGGCCCAGGTTTGATGCCCAGCACTCACATGACAGCTTACAGCTCTTCGTAATTACAGTTCCAGAGAGCCAGTGCACTCTTCTCATCTCCACAGGCACACACATGGCACACAGACATTTGATCAAAACGCTCATACACATAAAACAAAATAAATAAATCTTTTTTTTTAAAAAAAAAAAAAAAAAAAAACTCTTCCCTGTTTATAAATCCAATATTTTGATATACTTAGTAAAAAGGTGTCAGTTTGGGCAGATTTTGTCTGGTTTTCACTTTCTCATAAAGCAACATTGCTAAGGAACATTCTTTGCCTAGCACTTAAATCACTTTGTGTGTGCGATTCATTAATAAAGCTAAGTTAGGGTTCTGAGTAGTTTTCACTTCTGAATTAAAGCAGTTCTTTTTATCTTTCTGAATCTTCACAGGATTTTCCCAATTGGAGATGTGCCCTTGGAGACTGAGGACCTCACCAGCTGGCTCTACCAGCGCTTTATTGAAAAGGAGGACCTCCTGTCCCATTTTTATAAGACAGGTATACAACACCTCGTGTGTGCACAGTTCTGAAGTTATCAGAGCATGTTATTGTGAGCATGTGCTGCAGACAAGATAAACATTTTTTAGTTATTCTCTTTTATTTTTAAAAGATTTAGTTTTTAATTATGTGTGGGTGGGGGTGGGGTGGGGGATGCCTGCCTGTGAGTATGTGCTCCTGAGTATAGGGCCAGAGGAGGCCAGAGACTTTGGAACCCCTGGAGCTGGAGTTAGAGATGGTTGTGATGTGGGTAGAGATGTCCCGGCTTCATATGGGTGCTGGGAACAGAACTCAGAACCTTTGAGGAACAGCAGATCCTCTCTAACTCTGAACTGCCTCTCCAGCTCCCTACTCAGTTATCTAGATCAGAAATCAAAGCCATTCTCTATTTAAGAATTTCAACTTATAATTTATGGAAAGAAAAATTGGTGTTGCTGCATTCCAGTTCTTACACCATTGCTCAGCATTGTGTGACAGACATGACACACAGTGCCACAGCTCAAGGACACAGTGACAGACAAAGGTACACTTGTTGGAGAGTGAAATGACTAATGACAGTCATGCTTGACACTGTGCTCTATTGCTTGGTCGTCATTTGAGGTCATTTTTAGATGCATTTTTACATGCTTTCCCCTCCCTTTCAAGGAGAGATTTATTCTGTGCATGGGTTTGGTTCAGTCACTTGGCCCCATTGCTGTAGTGGCAGCAGATAGATGCCCTTCTCTCAACAGAAAGCATAAGAGCCAAGGTTACTTTCGTTTAAGAGCACAGTTTACTGTTTTCAAGGGTACAAAGTTGTTTCTCCTAGGAAGGGAAAGGAAATCTATCTTTACTCCTTTATAGTCTCAGTATTCTGTATACTCCTTAACTACAGAGTCCTGGTAGCACAGGCCTGGGAGATTGAAACAGGAGTATCCCAAAGTCAAAGCCATCCTTAGTAACTTCCTGAGACCTTGTCGCAGTATAAAAATTACAATTCACACTGAAAGTGTGGCTCAGTGGTAGAGTCCCAACACAAAAACAAAAACACAAAACAAAGCCGGGCGGTGGTGGCGCACGCCTTTAATCCCAGCACTTGGGAGGCAGAGGCAGGCGGATTTCTGAGTTCGAGGCCAGCCTGGTCTACAGAGTGAGTTCCAGGACAGCCAGGGCTACACAGAGAAACCCTGTCTCTAAAAAACAAAACAAAACAAACAAACAAAACACAAAACAAAACAAAAAAATATAAGGAGAAAAACATGTGATGGAAGAAGAAAGGAAGTTGGAAAGACGAAAATTAAAATTAACACTGGTTGGTACAACCAGCATGCTTTCACAAACTGCTGTGCTATAGGCCAATTTTTTTAGTGCCTAAAGAATGGAGACAGTATATAAAGGTGGCTGTGGAAGCTGGGGTTAATGAAAAGGCTTAGCAGACAGCATGGGGTGATCCAGGAGTAGCAAGTCGGAGCGCCCCACCCTCAGTCCCTAACCTTCTGATATTTGGCCTAAAGTGTAGCAACAGTAGTGAACAGCTTAAAGAAGGTCAGCTGTGCACCTGTCCACCAGACCTTGAGACTAGGGAATGCCCCGGTGGATTGCTTGTGAGCAGCAAATCCTTTTATAGCCAGCTTACCCTAGGGATTATCAGCAAGGACAAAGACGGAATGCTGAGAGTGTCATAGACTTACCAAAGCCGTGTAGCTTTCCTTTCCAGAAAGAGTGGACTTGTTCACTCTGTATTGTTGTCTTTCCTATTGTGAAGACATATTTTGTAAAGCTTACTGTATTTTGAGAATGTCAGTGTTATATAACTACTTTTGTAGAAAAAAAAAGTGCTATTCAGAAATTACTTGATGTCAATTTCACAGATCCTGTGTCTGACCACACTGGAAATGTAAGTGGGAATCAAGGCCCTGGACACTGACAGTCAGCAAACTACAGAAAGAAAGCAGACAGGACCACTGAAGATTGGGAGACAGGGAGCCAAGGCTGGAGGGGGCCTTGCTTCTGATCTGGGACGGATGCTAATGACAGTTATTCACCCAGTGGGCAGAAGAGTGTTGGGCAGAGGCCGGGTTGCTGAGCAGGGTAGAGATCTGGAGAAGTGTTAGAGGAAATCCCTGCAAAGCAGGGCAATTCACAGGAAATCCTAACTGGGCGAGCCATCTCAGCTTGTGTTTCAGGAGACTGGTACTGCAGGGAAGCATATCACTGTTTCTGTCTTGTCTCCTAGGAGCCTTTCCTCCTCTTCAGGGCCAGAAGGAAGCTGTTTCCAGAGAGATGACCCTCAGCAACATGTGGATATTCCTCATTCAGTCGTTCGCATTTTTGTCAGGCTATCTGTGGTACCACATCATTCAGTATTTTTACCATTGTCTATTTTAGGAACTGACTTGGACTTACTACATAGGAGTTCAGACTTCTTCATACATGTGCATTATTTTACATGTGCAAATCAAAATATACAAATCAAAATATATAAAAGGAAAAGGAAATTCAATGGATGGATTAATGTTTATCCCCCTTTGGGATATTTTAAAACTCTACTACAACGAGGATCAGTAATACAATGATGTGCTAATATATTTTAAGAACTTTTCATGTTTTAAAGAGATACACTCTACCATACATTTACGCAAGCATCACACTGGGAGAAGAGGAAACCATAAAATCATCCTAGAAGACTCCGAAAGAAACTATCGCCACCAGATGCACTTAGTCAGCCCCTGTGACTTGCTTGTGACCTTTAGTTCAGGTTCAGAAGCTACGCTCCTCTTCCCTAGGACAGAACGGCACAACATTAATGTGTCTACCCTTCATGCTGAGGTACTGGTAGCCTGGAGAGCTGGTGGGCACATCCTGAGGAGTGGTCTTGCTCTCTAGCAACCCTGGCTAAGGTGCAGCATTGGCATTCTCTGTGGGGAGCAGTGTCCACTGTCCACCTGACATCACTGTGTCCCTTGAAAGGCTAGCTCAGCCCAGTACCATGTTTACATGTGCTAGTGCTTTCCCTTCAGGAGAGGGGAGCACCCACTTTCTCTTTTTGTATAGAAGGCATATCATAGAATGATAATTGTATTTTACAAAATGCACTTTTATCAGTTGCAAATCTAGCAAAGGATAGTAACCTAGCCTGAAACTAAGGGAAGCCTCACCCGTGAGCAGGCTCCCAGGAGGCTTTCCTGTCTGTGCTTGCCCATAATGCTCTAGCACCACCTTCATTGGCCACCTCCCTGACCCCACTCCCCTACTGGTAGCTGGATCCCCTCCCCGATTTTGAAATTATAGCACCAAATGTATGTGGAGGCGGTTAAAGCAAATTAACATAAAACATTTAAATGGCCAGTTTCAGGGAACTAGGGCAGCTTATTAGGAAACAGGAGGTAGAACCAGACCTTGGCTTGCAGTATTGACAAGGCCTCTTGTGGACCCCAGCTCTAAATGTTCTGTCATTACGTCAGCAGCTGCCCCCTCAGGGTGGCAGGACCAAGAGACAGCAGCTCAAAAACACTTCCCAGTCTCTTCCAGTTGTCTTCTAAGAGGGCAAAGTCAAGCAAGTTTCTGTTCATTGTAGGAAACTTTTTAAAGATTTGTCGTTTTGTTCATGTAATTTACCTCACAGGAGAACCAGACTTTACAAAAATGCAGGCTCTGCATCCGTGTTGAGACAGGGTGGGCTTGGTTTAGGACAGTAAAACTGCTAAGCTTGGGAACAGTGAGTCAGCGGTAGGTTCTGTGGCATGGACACTTGGTAGATCCCCTGTTGTTACCAATAACACAAATGACAATTCTGAGAAATAGGTTGTAAAACAAAAGGAAAGATTAATGTTTCTGTTTTCAAATAAACCAAAAAAAGAAAAAGGAAAGATGTGAATTTTCCCCAGCTGTGCGGGAAAGGTTGACCAACAACAGATAAAAGCCCATAGCAGCTTCATCTTTAGCAAACCCCAAGTGTGTACAGAGAGAAAGATGTTACCTGAAATACCTCACTGGAACCACACCACTGCTGGTAAACTGAAGAAGGCATTTGGTTTGTTAGCAGTTGTCATAAAAACCTAAGCATTTCACTCTGGTTTACAGGGATAGTGACTATGCAAAAGCAGTCTCAGTCTAGAAACAAAGGGAAGCCAGAGAGAAGCTACTCAGTGCCCCTATTTGAGGCCCAGAAAAAACTTTTGAGTTTCAGGATGAATTGAATTGAGCGTGAGTTGGTTGTCTGGGGGAGAAGTTGCTCACTGTCAAGTACAGCATGTAGTCCTAGCTAAGAGACCATGTCCTCATTGCAGAGCAGGCCACAGACCACAGTGGCCAGATCCTATAAGGATGTATATCCCCATCTATATGTGCATACAGAAACGTGACTGGCCCACTTTTACCACTGCTGTGCTACAGAGGAATATGACAGTTAAGTATACTATACATGCAAAGTTGACTCTTCTAAGATGTGTCGCTTTCAAATGCAGTCTCTAAAGCGACTATGACTATCAATTTGTGAGCTGACTTCTGATAATAGAGACGAGCTGTAAATAGATGTGTCTGGTCTGTCCCACACCTCTCCAGTTCAACATGTCTTCTGTGTACAAAACAATCAGAACTGTGTGTTGAGAGTATTGGTAGTGCTTCCTGATCATAGCTGGCGTCCACCTGCTTCTACTAGGGAATGCAAAGAGAGAATAAACAGGCGCTCTTTATGGCCATCTCGGGAAGCCACAGGATGCCACCGTAGAGAGCTGGATAGAACTCCCCATTTTGTACTTAGTGTGTAAAGTGGGATGCAAGAAGTTACTGTGTTAGTCGGCGGAAGGGGAGCAAAGCCATGCCAGTTGACACCGCATCCTTTCAGGCTGCAGCTCTTTTTGCCCTCAGCTGCATTGCCTGGCTTCCTACCACACACAGGCTGGGCGACTCAGTGCTAGAGTTCTTGGACCACAGGTGGGACCACGCAACAGCTCACCTCATTTCAGAAATGGCTGTCTGCAATGACAGAGAAGCCTGTGAGCAGAGGAAGCAGGGAAAGCAAGGATGGGATGAAACTTTAGATCAACAAGTTAGACGAGAATTTAATAGGAAGTTTGACAATGATAGCTGTGGGTTCAGATCTGTCACGTCATTAGTTCTTGGTGTTACAACCCTTAATTGCCTACAGTAAGAAACTAGGGAATGCTGAAGAAGTAATCAGTTACAGGGTAGTTAATCCAGTGTTAAGTCATAGGAAGCCAAAAATTCAACTTTCTGTAGGAATTTCTGATTCTTTTACTCTCATTGAACTTTCCCTCCTAGGGATGCTTACTGCTTTACAAGCTGACTTTAGTTCTTTCCCTGACTAACTTTTGTCTGTGCATCATAACTGTGTCAGTGGGTAGTTATGTAACAGGAAGTCAAGACAACCATCTGGAGAAGAAAGCACCAAAGACATCGGACATAACCTGAGGGCTGGAAAAGACAAAGGTTGGTGCAGCTGGAATTGTCCCAGAGGTGGAGTCCTAAGTCAGCCATTGCTGCCCTCAGGTGTGGCTGTGGTGTTGCTGTCTGGGTCAGTGTTCAGAATGCTCCTTGCTCATGGCCATGTGGCTTTCTTCTCATTAATTTTTCTTAGTGATGTATTTTGACAATCGGTACCTTAAAGACTCGCTCAGCTAGTTGTTCCTAGTTATAATCACAGAGAATAGTCTTTGATCATAGGTAGTCTTCTGTGACCTGTGTATGTTTAAAGAGAAAATGTTTGTTTGCATTACCAAATAGGAAAGGTTAATTGATCTTTTCTATGGTTTTTCATCCTTTTCTTTGAAGTCACTATACAATAATGATCACAGGATTTCACTCCAAAGTTGTCATTACAAAAAGTGTATTCGGCTCTGGTCCACAAAGGATTGATGATAATGATAATTGGATGGGATTTTTGCCCCTGCAAGTGCTCTGAGCCTTATGTCTATCAGCAGGCAGGAGAGAGCCGGACGAGAACTGCAGCAGGTGTGCTAGTTCACATCATGAGGGGTAGAGACTAATATGTTTGGGACCAAAAGCACCTAAGTTGGGAATTTCTGGATCACAAAAAAGCCTGGCATGCTCTGAAGCAGCCCCTGGCTGTTGCTGTCTGTCTGGTATCATCTTGCACCAGCCCTCAGTAATTTCAAAGTGGGCTCTGAGAATATGCTACAGGTTCCCAGTTGTTGGGAGACCGGCCATAGTCAAATGAAAGATGCAATCTGGAGTTTCTGCAGAAATTCCATCTGAGGATTTTCACATTTAATATTTTTTTTAAACAATCTAAAGAGCAAAAAAATTTACATGTATTCTAGTTGCAAAGTATGCGGATGCTCTGGATGGCTTTGTTTTTATTATGTAAAACTGTTGAACACAACTGTGGTGCACAAATTCTTTCCATGTAAGGAGTCTATGCATTTTACAGTAACATATCTTATGATTGAGTAATGAGACAGTTATACATTCAACTGCCATTGTTTTTATGAAGTGCTTTCACTTTCTTTACAGTTACTATAAGGTTATATTTATTTTCTGCAGATGGGTTTCTGTTTCCATGATGCTGTAATGTTTACTTCAGCTTGTTGAGCTTTCTTTGTGATCTGCATGTCACAATGTGTGTTCTAAGGTGACTGTAGAGGCTTTGACAACTGTAATTCATTTTGTAAAGGGCTGGTCACCTGTGGATCTGGTTTCTAAATGCATCGGGAATGATTTTACCAGATCACCTTTTCAGAAGTTTAGATGTTGTAAACACCAAAAGAAGCATTTCCTCAGCAAAAATTAATAGCTGGTTCTATTTTTTTTAATGTAGAGAAAATAAAGTTGATTTCTTTTTTTTCAAAAACAATGCTTTTAATTCTTACTAGTGGGGGTGGATGTCGGCTGTGCGGGCACCTCAGCGTTCACTGCTGTATCCCAGGCCTGGAGCTCAGCATCATGGCCGCTGAGGAAAGACTTGCCCCTTCCTCTAGTCTTCTCATTTGGTGTGAGCTCTTGGAAAAAAATTATGTAAATGCACATCCATGAGTGATAAATTTTGCTGATTTTGCTGATAACATATTTAATGCAATTAGCCAATAATAAAATATAAGTAATTGATCCTTAGGATATAATTATCATTGCTGAACCCTCAGAGCCAACCTGAGACAATATCAACCATGATTTGATAGCATTATGCCCTGATAACCATCTCCAGATAAACTCATTCAATCTAGTGTATGATTTATATTAAACTCTTACCCTTGTACAGAACCTCCTTTTAGTTTCAGCATTAATTGGAAGTTTAGATGATTTGTTTTTAAATATATTAAACCCTAGAATTAAATGATCTGCTCTTAGAGATAAGCTGGCACTACTGTCATCACACCACTGTCCTGATCTTTTGTGTTTTGATTTGTTTTAATTACTAGTGTTGAATAAAATTCTCAGAATTGATTTGCTCACTTGTCCAAGAAAACTCCTGACATTGGCCCCTGCAGGTTTTAAAGTGGAAAAGCACTGAGACCAGAATGAGCAAGGGAGCTTTTGATCCCGGAAAGCCCGATGAAATCAGGCTTCCCAGGGAGCATGGGGCCGGCATGGAGCTTTTCTCAAAGCTTTTTTTTTTTTTTTTTTCACATTAAAAACATTGATGGTTTAGTCGCTTGTTTGTAGAGTGTGTTTGACCCATTGAAAACATTTAATGTATTAAAATATCTTGCACAATCCTACCAAATAAGTTGAATAGTTACAGTTGAGTCTACCTCTTCTTTTCCTGGCTGGATTTAGGCTGCTGGTTGGGTGAGGCTGCAGTTTTATTTCCCCTCTAAAGTACTTTATGTGGAAGACAACAGATGAAGGGCCTGAAAGCAGATTTGAGGCTTTTGAGACCTGTTGCTGACCAGCCCTGTTCCCCGTGAGTCTGGGGAAAGCCATTGTTTTTAATGCCCACTTAATATGAAAATGTTTGTTTTAAAAATGTTTCTTGCTGGTGAAAAAATGTATTTTTAAAAGGAAAAACCAAATCCTCTTTTGGTCTGAAAAGTCAGCTGTATGTGCAGGTGTGACCGTATCATAACATGCTGATGTCATAGAAATCAATAAATTTTTACCTCTCAGGAACTGGGTGGCCTTGTTCTTAACTCTTACAGGCTGGAAAAACAGACTGGAGGTGTCTGCAGTTCAGGATGCACAGATATAAACACACAGGTGCAACATGGAGTCGGGGAGGAGCTGGCTGGCCACCAGAGCTGAGTGGGCCCCTTTCCTAGTCAGAAAAACTCTTTTCAGTGGGTGCAATTGAACCAGTGTTCAAGGAAGAAACTGTATGCTTGAATCTAACTCTGGAGGCAGGGATAGGTACTTACTGTTTGGCTGAAGCAGAAGAGTTATTTACTTTTATGTGTATGGGTGCTTTTGCCTGTGTGTATGACTACCATGTTCATGCTGCTGGCCCCTGAGGTCAGAAGGAAGCATCCACTCCTCTGGGACTGAAGTTACAAACAGTTGTAAGTTGCTGTGTGGGTGCTGGGAATTGAACCTGGGCCCTCTGGAAAATAAGCCAATACTTTCTGGGTTGAGGGGGTGGCAGGGCAGGGAATGGCATTCCAGACAGGTTTTCTCTGTGTAGCTATGTGGGTCCTGGTACTTGCTCTGTAGACCAGACTGGCCTTGAACTCAGAGGTCTGCCTGCCTCTGCCTCCTGAGTGCTGGAATTAAAGGCGTGTGGTACAACGCTGGGCTCAACAAGCCAATACTCTACTGGACCCACCTCTGCAGCCCCACCTGGTATTATTGAGGAAATGTGGAACTGACTGAGAGAGCATGAATATACCAATTACTGGTTTGTGTTCCTTTGTTTCCCTTTGGTTCAAAACTATCAAGTCTTATCTGCAGTTTTCTATCAGTTAATACTGTATCAGGACCATCTGGTGGTCAGTTGAGGGTAAAGAAAATAGGTACCCAAAGGGGGATCGATCTGAAGAACTGGGCGCTGAGAAGAGGAACCCCAGTTATTGGGTAATAAAGGGAAGAACAGGTACTGTAGTCCACAGCTGATGTACACACTCCAGACATACAGACTACAATGAAATTAGGACTAGAAAGTCAATTCCATTTGTATATGTCTATTAAGAGTATGTAATGTCTTCTGTCTAGCCTGCATGTTATTCCACCTGCATGTCTGATGACTGTCCCATGAACAGGAGAAAGGCATACCTAAATCACTAGGAATCTCCCTCCAGAGGCCCAACAAGGGCACTCACAGTTCACAGTGCTGATGACTCAAGCCCTTCCTGTAACCAGGGCTCCCACAGTCCACAATAAAGCTTTTTGTCTGCCCTGGTGTGTACATGTTCCAGTGAGGACAAAGAGTGACACTAGTGTTTGGATCTGTCTTAGACACGTTGGATGCCGATGTGGGACAATGGGCAATGGCAACTCAGCTTCCAAAAGCACAAGTAGCCAGCACAGCTTTGAGGAACTCAGCCCAGGAGCAGCAGCACTTTGACAAGGGACCGCCCTTCTCATGCAGAACCTGTTCCAGAAGGAGTAAGAATTCATCTTTGAAGTTCCTTAGCTATTTGAATAAAGAACATAATTATGTCTAGGAGAGTTCTCACCCTTGACAAATTTGCCAGCAATATCATTTGAAAATGCTTTGAGTTGCCGAACACTTAAAGGATGGTTACATCTGTGGTACTGCAACTCATTCATGTAAGTCATGTTAAACCATTGAACAGCTAGCTGAAAGGTATTGGCTCATGCCTAGTATGCACAGGGTCCAATCCTCAGGACTACAGAGATAAAAAAAAAAAAAATGGTTTGCAAAACACTGAGGGATACCATAATCCCCACCCTCAGGAAGATGGACGAAGCAGGAAGATAGAAAGCACAGGGCTAGTCTGGACTACGTGGTGGTGAGTTGGAGACCAACCTAGACTGCAGAGTAAGACTCAGCAATCTATGCATGGTTTGTGGCGGTGATCAGCACATGGCTCATTGGCCTTTGAGATTTCAGAGTTAGGGGGAACTTTGGCATTTCCTTCTTTGGGGTGGTGGGTTTCCTTGTGCAGTTTCACCCAGCCACCAGTAGAGTTGGACAGCTGTCTTGAGAACTGAGGACTAACTGGTTCTCAGTCCCTAAGTTGTAAGGTAGCATACTGTTCTTGCAGAAGACCTAAGTTAATTTCCAGCATGCTTGTTGGCCTGAATCTCCAGGGGCAGGGATCCTGTATGCTTCTCTGAATCCAGCAGCCCCACACTCCTACATAGATGCACATACATGATTTTAAATAGTCTGCTTTATAAAGAATGCCAAAGGTTAAGTAGAAGTGTTGTTTTTTCAGTTTTAGTTTTTTGAGACAGGGTTTCTCTGTGTAGCCCTGGCTGTCCTGGAAATAGCTCTGTAGACCAGGCTGACCACGAACTCTCAGAGATCCTCCTGCCCCTACCTCCTGTCTGCTGGGATTGAAGTGCTGGTGGATTTTGATATAAACATAATAGTCCCAAGAGCTCCAGGATAATGTTTTAGAATGCCCCCTGACTCTAGTAGAGAGACCTTAACCACTAAAAGAAGTTTGGGGTCTGTGGCTTTTATCTCTTTCCATGTGGAGGTGACCCATGTTTTGCCTTACTCCATGTGAGAGGGAAAGAACACTTTCATTTCAGACTGAAGGAGGGAAACTCTGATCCCATAATATTTCCTGTTCTTTCTGAATTCTAGATCTGAAACAGACAGAGGGCAACTAGGAGCATCTAGTACCTTGTCTTTCCATCCACTGTCAGGGCCCACAGACGAGGACCTACGACTCTTCCCATTGACAGATTTATTTTCTTCTCAATTTCACTCCTTGTATGTCAAATGGGAAGCTGTCCAGGAATAGTTCTCAGTATTAAATGAGATATTGTACCCGAGGCACGGAGAGTGGGTGTGCTTTGTACTGAAGAAATGCTGATGGGTATGGCCATGCTGCTGACCCCGCACAAACTGTTCTAATGCCCCCAGACAGCAGCAGGAATGAGCTTTGAGGGCATGGAAACAATTAGGAGCTCAAGGGACGAGAGCATAGAAGAAACTGGATCGGCTAGACAGAAGACATTACATACTCTTAATAGAGACCTATTTTTGTTCTGAGACGTGACGTCACCTGTGGTCACCTGTGGTAAGGATCTTGAACTCATTATCAGAAGGGAGAGAAATATTTCTGGTGATTGGAAGCTGTTCTCCAAGCCGTGGTCCTCTCTGTCTAGTTCTTATAATGGTAGCCATGGCACCAAAAGCCGATAAAACTTCAAAGAGGTCGGCATAGTACTGAAAAGCTTTCTCCTGTCTTGTGGCACAAATCCCTGAAGTCATCTTGAAATCTGATCTTTACAGTGTTAAGTACTGTGCTGGGTGCTCATCTCTAAGGAACTGAAGAAGCACAGGAGGTAGGCAGTGTGGGGTTAGGTCTTGCTGATCCTTACTTGGGGATCAGGGTAGACTACAAAAGGAACTGGAAGGTGCCTGGGACAGCAGGCGTAAGAGCTGGCATTTCTAGCTGCTCTCACAAGTTGGAGTCGACGTAGAGCTCCTGCTTTGCTTGCCCCTGTTTCCTCCAGTGTGGGTCCAGGGTAAACACCACATGGTTCTGAAGCTTCTACGCCCTTTCCTTGCCTGGCCCTTTTCACAGGCAGCTCGTTCCTTGTCCCTCAGGTGACCAGCGTTGCTGGCTGGCTGTTTGGAGCAGTTGTTTTGTGTGTAGTTTCTGCATGCATTTCCTTAGTCAGTAGTCTGCATGCTTCTGCATTTTTCCTTGGGCAGTTGTGGAGAGGAGCTCTGGGACCCAGCTTGGTTCTTCCTCCTTTGAGTAGATGTCTATACACACATGGAAAATCCACTTTGGCTCCTACCATCTTAGAACTGTCATTCAAAGTGAAGCATATCTGAAAGGCGCACCACTGCCCGCAGCTTGGGGGGCTGGGGGTCGGGGGGGGGGGAATGTTAGTGCAGGAGAGTGCAGTGAAGACTTCAACTGAGATGAGCAGCCCAGGGCAGCTACAAGGAGAAGGCTGCTCAGGCAGGTTTGATGGTTGCCATGGAGATTGCCCACCATGCTGCATAGAGGAGGAAACATAGGGAGATCACCTGAATCTTGAAAGGGCTTAGGGAGCCTCAGAACTTGTCACAAGAGTGGAGAGTCCACGGGGACAGGCACTCTCTTGTCACTGGAAGAGGTCACACAGAGGCTGAGCTAGATGGTGCCAGGGTGAGCTGGGGAGGATGGGGAGAGCTGCCCTTTCCCTGCCTCTCCCTCCTCCCCATGTACCCTTGTCACAAGGAGTCTGATCAAAGCCTCCACTGTCCTGGCTTTCCTGTTGCTCTCAGAGGAGGGAGGAGAAGTGAGCTCAGTCCAACCCTAGCACAGAGTCTGTAGAGGCCTCTCACAGCGTAACTCACCAGAAAGAACCATCATTGGTGTGACCTAGTGCAAAGTAAAATTGCTGAGGTCCTGCTTGAAAGCATTAAGAATTGTGTCAATGTTCAGAACACCAAATAAAGGGAGGGAGGTCACACTCTAAAAATGTCAGCCTTCCAGGTACCAGTATGGAGAGGTGAAATGGACACAGGGCCCCAGCTCTAGTCCAGAAGCTATCTGCAATTGCTGCCTGCTAGCAAAGGGAAAATTGATTTTCTCCAGAGACCATGTCAGTGGGTGTGTCAGCCACACTGCAGGGCAGGCCTAAGTAGTTGGTCAGAAGTAGTTGGTTATCCAGCACAAAACAAACTTCACATTGTTGGATTGGTTGGTTGGTTGGTTGGTTGGTTGGTTGGGTTTTGTTGTTGTTGTTGTTGTTGTTCTTATTGGGATTTTTATTTTGATTATTTGAGAAAGAAAACATGGAGTTGGGTAATAGGAAGATAGAGAGGATTTGGGAAGAGCTGGGGGAGAGGAAAACATGATCAAAATATATTGTATGAAAAAATTAATTAAAAAGAATACAGATTTTAAAAAATATAGATATATAGATGTTAGCCTGGCCACAAGGAGGAAATGAGAAAGGGAGAGGAGCCAGGTACCTGAGGGAGGAATCAGACCCCTGAATGGGGATCCCAGGCTGAGGAGGGGTGGTGATCACTAAGGAGACCTCAGGGTTTGATCTCTGATACTCCTCCCATGTATAAGGCACCCCAGACAGTAGGAGTAAGAATGAAATGTTCAACTGTAAAGACTCCAGAATTGCCCTAAGAAACAGGGTACCCAGCCAGGTTCTTACTGACCCCCTAAGTGGGTACAAAAGGGTCCCCTGGCACAGCAAAAGCTTCAAGGTCCAAAGCATATAGGCCTGAGGTCAGAAGCTGCTCAAGATGAGTCCCTTAGGACCACACTTGTTGGCACAGAGGGAACTGAGAGCCAAGGGAATATGGCGGCACCAAGACACCTGTATGATGGCCTCTGGGTATCCTAGGTATAGCCTCCCAACAGTATGTGGACAGAGATTGCAAGATCTGTGCCTCCTCTCTCCTGTTGCATTACATTGCATTACAAAGACCAACACAGAAGCAGAATTGTGGAGCAGTAGGGGGGGATCACTGAGCTGTTGTGTACTGAATGTGCTTATTGAAAAGAAGCATAAAAGGGGACAGGCTATGTCGTGATTACAACACACATGCGGACAGCATGGGTGGCATTGTTACTATCTAGGGGTCTTCATACAGTTTATGTTCCCTGACATAGAATTAAAAGACAGGAAAAAAAACTCATACACAGCAGGTAGCAACAAATGACAAACTTGATCACAGGTGAAGAAGCTTGCACATATACACACACAGCAAAGCACACACACATAGCAACGCATGCATACACAGCAATGCATGCATACACAGGACAAAACACACACAGACACGCAGCAAACACACACATATACACAGACACACAGACACACAGAGAAAAGCCCACAGAAAGACTCTCCCGATAGCAGAAAGGAAATGAGATCTGTTTTCTCTCTGGAAGACTGAGGTGTTTTGGTGGCTTGGGATTGGTTTCCTTTCCCTAATTCTGGGTCAGTCAGCTTAAGCAAAGGAAGAGAAGCTGCTGTACCCACAGGCTCCACATACCCATGTTTGAGACTAGCCTTGAACAAATTTGACCAGCCTGGATCAGTCCGCTAGAATAAGGGGCAGCTGGTGAGAGAAAAGCCTAGAAGGCTTGCACATCCACACCTTGGAGCTTGTTAGATTGGCAAATTGTGTGGAATCTGAACTGTTGGAACAAGCCAACTTCAAGAGTGGTGCATGCACCTGATCTCAACAGCTAGAAATTCTCCTTCCAGGTCCTTATCAAAGAAGCTCCAGGTCTGAACTTGTGACTTATCTGGCAGACGGGTTATTATGTCTACCCTGTCTGCCTTCTAGGTTCCCAGGGGTTCATCTAAATGGGAATGTGTACATACAAGGGTGAGTCGGCTGGGCACAGGTAACATAAGATACTCATTAGAAAAATGAGCCTTCTCACTAGGCTTGACATCATCTTCCCCGTCCACCAGGCCCAGTGTAGGCTTGGGTCTAAGTGGAATGTTTCCTAGGTCATCTGAGAGCCAGAGAATGCTTATCCAGGTGCCATGGTAGGGAAGCGGCCCCTGAGTCTGCATACTGGAAAATCCATGTGCACAATAACAATATGGAAAGGTGAGCCTGTGAGAGGAGACAGGGTCAGGAGGGTGCTGCCGTTGAAAAGGGTAATGCTTGGTCACAGGGGTCAGTCAGCACGGGAGTGGGTTCCTGAAAAAAGGCTGGGCCCCCTTTCCTCCTGCTCTAGTATGTTTTTCTTAAGACAATGCCTTGCTGTAGAAGAGGCTAGCCTAGAACTCACTATGGTACCTAGGCTGGCCTTGAGCTGTGGAGGAGGAGCTCCTTACCCCAGCTCTGTTCTGATGGAAACTCAGCTTCCCCAAGTAAAATGCAACCTCCAAGACGAGGCTTTAGCATCAACCACTCAAGCTTTGTGGTACCTGGTTCATGTTCCCGATGACTTCTCTAACGTAAGAGATCTTTGCTACTGAGGCTGGACATCTAGTAAGGACAAAGCTGAGTCTGGCCCAAGGACTTGGACTAGACATGGTGGACATCTAGAGTCCGTTGGGATCACTCCATTAGACAATGGAGGAGGAGGCAGGAGCAAGACAGTAGGATAATGTCCCACGGCAGTAGCTGTGTGCAGTAAGCCAGGACAGGATACCCTGTGAACACTTGATCTCGGACTCAGGCTCAACCACTAACAGCTGTACTTGCTCCAAACGTGCAGAAGAGCATACAGCACCAGCACAGAGAACACTCCTGGGCGCTCAGGTCAGTGGTCGGCACAGGGCCACATGCCCAACACACAGTAGCAATGGCAGGTATGGAGTTCCTGTTAACTTGCAGCTCAGTGGGGACCTCAGAGCTTCAGGGCACACATGCACAGTGCAGGGTGCACACTGCACTCACACTGTGATTTTGCTGTTTACAATGTGGAGGGGAGGAGCCTAACATTCCTAAATTCAAGAACAAAATCAGGACAGCTAGATCCTGGTAGTCACACAAGGTTAGTTCCATGTAATGACAGCACATAATGACATCCTATGACTCAGGGTTTTCTCTTTTCATCTCATCCCATATATTCATCTCCTGGGGCCACCATAACCAATTGATCCCAACAGGGCTGCTTCACACAACAGAAATGTATTAGCATTAACACAAATTGGGATTTCCAGATGTCCTAAATCATGGCATTAGCAAGGCTGGTCCCGCCTGTGTTCCCGATGACCCACAGAGGCCTTGGTGTGTCCCTCCACCTCCACTCCACCTGAGCTACCTTTCTCCCCTCTCCACAGCGTCTCTCCTCAGGACATTGCTCTCGTTAGATTAAGAGCCCTGAACTCAGGGTGGCTCCATCTCAAGATCCTGGTAGAGTTTTGCCTTCTAAGAGAACAAACTGGGGTGATCGTGGTCCAGGATTGTCCATAGTCACACCACTCTCCTGGAACGCTGAGGAACTCTGAGGCTAGAAGAGAACATGGGTCACACAGAGCAAGAGGCCGCAAGGAGGAGGGTGAGGATGGTGAGTCCAAATGCTGGGTGTGGGCCCGAGGCCTGTTCCCCCAGTTATCCAGTTGTAGTTCACTGGGTTGTTTAAACTGGTCTAAGCTGTTACAAGAGTTGTCAGGCTGAGGATGTAATTTGTTTAGTGGGTTACTTGCTTAGAAGGCATGAAGCCCTGGATTTGATTCCTAGTGCCATATAAACCAACTGCGATGGCACAAGCCTGCAATTCCAGCACTTGGAGGTGGAGGCAGGAGGACCAGAAGGTCAAAATTATCTTCAGCTAGACAAGGAGTTCAAGGTTAGCCTGGGCTATACTGAGAAGCTATCCATCCATCCATACATACATACATACATACATACATACGTACATACGTACATACATACCATACATACAAACATAAATGAGTTCATCCTAGTTACTCAGCTTAACTGTCAAATTGACAGAACATAGAATTTACTGGGAAGAGAATTTCAATCAAGGAATTGCCTCTCATAACGGCCTGTGGGCATGTCTGGGGGCAGGGATTGTTCACTGAGGAAGAATGCCACTGTGGGTAGCACCATCCCCCATGCTGATGGTCCTGAACCACACGAGAAAGCTAGCTGAGCGTGCACCTGAGTGCCAGCCTGCGGCTCCTCCATGGTTCCTGTTGGGTCACTTTGTGAAGGGACTTTTCTCAGAGAGAAGCAAATGCTGTTTGGAATAGCAAGCAGGCCCGTCTGACTTCAGGTTCCTTTCTTGAGTTTCTGCCTTGACTTCCCTCAAGGAGGGACGGTAGCCTGGATGTGTAACAAATAAACCCTTTCTTTCCCAAAGTTGCTTGGTCAGGATATTTTATCACAGCAACAGAAATGCCCCAAATCCCAGCTGCTCTTTTGCCTCAGCGTCTATTTACCTCCAAAACCCAGTTCCAGGCCAACGCCTCCAGAAAGCCTTCCGTCACCAGAGCTTCCAGTCTGATGCCTTTTTTTTCTTGGTTCCCCACACACTGGGCACATCTCTGTTGTGTCCTGTAGCAGCCATGCCAGAAACTATTGGCCTGTAATCCCTTCCGATCCAGAGGTGAGCTCCTGCCTCCTAGCTGTCTCAATACAGAGGTGTGTAGCAACGAGCAATGGAATTGCAGTTTGCCTTGGCTGGGGCAAACTGTAGACAGAGCCAGAAGCCTTTCAGGGAAGGGGCACCCCAGTTTCACTCCTCCCGCATCCCGAGCTGGTGGGAAGGAAGGCTACACAGACCTCCACAGCCATGGCTCTAACGGCCACGGCTCCCACAGCCACGGCTCCCACGGCCACGGCTCCCAGACCTCTACTTTCTTTTGCTTGCTTATTTTCCAGCTCTCCTCACTGGGACTCACTCGGCCTCCGGGGCCATTGGCCTTCAGTTCAGCCCAGTCTCCCAGGTACTGGCCAGAGTCCAAGGTAATCCTTGAGGTCACTCTGAGTGATGTTGGTAAACGGCCCAGGAGATTAGGTTACTGCCAGATACTGTTCACTGCCTTTGTTCAGATCCACGTGATGCTGCAGGAGGAGGAACATGGGCTATGAATAATTGAGGAAATCTCAGGTTCTCACCGATTCCCTAGTGATGCTGATATGCCCGGAAACCCGAGAGGAGGTGACCCTTGGGTGCTACAGCTAGGATTGAGAGCGGTCAGAGCCAGTCACTGATTGAGACCCAGAGTCTACTGGTTCCTCTCTGCCCCATGTGGGAAGCCCTGTCCAGCTAGGAGTTCCCAAAAGATCCGCAGAGAGGAAGGAACGGCCCACGGATAGAAACCCAGCTGAGAATCACTCTAGCTTCGAGCGCTGTGAAGACAAAGAGAAAACAGGGCCTGACTCCTGCTGGAAGAGCTCACGGGAGGTACGGTCACCCCGAAAAAGATATTCAGTCCATTGTGGGAGTCCTGATAACAAGGTCCAGACAAGACATAAACACCAAGCAGGGGCCAGAACTAGCCAAGCTGCTATAGGGGCCCAGCCCACAGTTAGTACCCAGGCAGCCCCATTCCCCTGAAGCCTCCATGTACTCCAATGCAGAGCCTTTGCAAAGCATTCTGGGAACTAACTTGATTCCTGCTTCCTCAGTACATCCTGAGACTGCTGTGAGACGCAATGGCTGCAAGGGTGTTGCCTGTCACCTCAAGTCCTTGGGCTAGTATCTGGAAGACAGGAAGGAAGGAGAGATGAGAGGCAGCTCCACTTCCTGGTTTCCTTCCTTATCTAGAGGAAGCTCACAAGCTTGCTCAGGCTTCTGGCCACCTGCCCTTTGACTCCTACTATCACAGACAGCTATTTTGTAAGTGTGTGTGTGTGTGCGCGCGCGCGTGCCTGTGCCTGTTCGAGTGAACCTACCGGGTCTGAGATGCAACTCCAGAAGCCTGGCATTTGCACATTTGTACATCTGTGCGTGGGTGTGGCCACCTGTGATAACTCCTGTTTTCCCCAGGTGGTCCCTGTGCAGATGACCTCGTGCTGTGTTCCTGCCCCAAACCTTCATTAGCAAGCACACTGAAAGTTTCCTCTCTGTGTTCAAAGTTCAGAGTTTGATGACGTCAGTTTAGTATGCTGCTGGTCATTGCACGGCATGCAGCCAGCTTCCTGGCTTCCAGAGCTGCTATATGTACCCTGACATCCATACTTCCCTCTTCATTATTAATAAGCCATGTGCTTCTAAAGAATATGTGTGTGTGTCTGTGTGTGCTCACATGCACGCACACATGCATGTGTGCATGATCTCACATGTATGAGTGCATGCACACATACATGTGGAGGACAGAAGTCATACAAAGAATGCCATCTACCCTGGGTTTTGTGGAGAAATCGGCTCTCCTTGGCCTGGGGTTTGCCAAACTTGCTGGCCTTGAGCTGCAGGGATTCATCTCCACCTCCTCAGTGCTGGAATCCCAAGCCTGCACCACACCTGGCTTCCATCCCTTTCAACTTCTGCATGACATGCCAATCTTTCCCAGAGTACTGATGGTGCCTCCTCTTCTGCTCATTCATTTCTCAGACCAGCTGTGTGTCTCTCAAGCCACTGTGTGTGAAGAAGCAGAGACAAGTAAGACCTGGTTTCTGTCCTCATGAAGTACACACTCATCTGAAGAAAGACCTCGGCTCTGCTCAACTGCTCAGAGGCAGACTCTGATAAACCACGGGGACACAGGGAAGGAGGTGCATCCCCCAGAGAGACACAGGGAGAGGGGCACATCCCACAGGGATACAGGGAAGGGGGTGGGCACATTCCCCCTCACCCCCCCAAGAAATCTAGAAGGCCTTCTTTGAGGTCACGCTTCTGGTTCCAAAGCTAGGAGATACTTAGTCTTTACTAAGAAACTAGGTCTGTTCTTTAGGCCACCAAGTTTGTCACATTAGGTACAGGAGATGAATGTGAGAATGTACAACCCAACGTTCACAAAGGTTCGAGTGCAATTCTGCACAGAGGGCTGTGGGCAAGTGAGGAGGGGCAGCTGGGCACACAGGTGCAGATAAGTACACCATCTTCCGCAGCTTTTGATATATACAAAACAAACTCAAAATGGGGCAAAACCTAAATGTAAACAGAGTATTGACACATGCCTGTAACCCTGACATTCAGGAGGCAGACACAGGAGAATCATGAGTTCAAGGCCAGCCTGAGCTACGAAGCTAACCATTGTCTCACACAAATAAACAACCAAAGTCAACAAAGGAAAAACACTGACTGCAGAGCCAAACCCTGGGCTGAACATGGCAGCTCGTGAGCGTGGCAGCTCGTACCTGTAACCCAGGCACTGAGGAGATTCAGGCAGGAGGATTGCAGAGAGTTCAAGGCCTGCATGGGCTACAAGGTGAATAGCATGCCAGCCATGGCTGAAGCAAATAAACAAACACAAAGTAAACCAAAAAAACTAAGTATAAAAATGAAGCCATGAAACCCTTGCAGAACCAAACAAGGAAACCTGGCTCTCTCCTGTTAAGCCAGGGTTTCTCAGCTATGATGAGCCATGCAATCAACCTGACAACTTAAATTAAAAGTCTTTGTTATCATTTTAATTTTTAATGTCTATTTTTAATGATGGTTCTTAAATGTTTTAACCTTCTTTTAGCCCATTATCTACCAGAGGCAGTGGAAAAGAAAGGCTATGGGGGACCTGTTCAGAAATTGTTCTCTGTAGTAAATCTCATCTGTGTCATCAGGAAATTAGTAGTTTAGTTCACAGGTCAGCAGCGACAGCTTGATCCAGTCGCAAATGCTTTACGGATATACCAGTAGTCCAATTTAGTAAAGTTGGGATAGCAGCAGTGGCAACAGACTAGCAGGAAGGGCCAGGCCTTAGTCGAATCCACACAAGTCAACAGGAAGGGTCAGAGCCAACAGGAACATCAAAGAACGTTTTCGGCTGTGCCTCTCTCAGTGAATCAAAACACGGGGATCAACGAAGACTTGAGACCAGTCAACGTTTAGCGATACAAACAAGCCAAGCTCAGCCTCCTTCACTGTCTATCAAGGCTTATTTGTTTTCTCTCCAAACATGATGCCCACAGGTCTTGTCTCACTATGTGTCTGGCCTCAGCACGTGCCTCTGTCTCAGCCGACGTCACTCTGCCAATCGGCTCAAGTCCAAGGAAGTGACAAGAAGCCGTAACACACCACCAGAAGCTTTTTGGTGCGTTCTTCTCTATGGAGTCCCGACAAACAGAGCTCAACTACACAATGTAAGGCAGACCAATACATGTGTGTCGTTAGTGAAGAATCCTTCATCACGTGTTCTTTCACGTGCTTGCTAAAGCAGAACACCCTTTTGCTTGTGTCTGCTTCAGGACAACACTCCTTCATGTGTCTGCTCCAGCAAAACACCATCTAACACAACTGACTTTCCAAAGAACCCTTAGGTTTCCACTGCACTGTGTCCTTTATGAGACACTGCTGACAGAATGAAAACCCAATCACAGATGAACAGGTGGGGAGCAAAGGAAGACGTTATATTTTAATTTTATTTAAAAAAAACAAACCCCTCTTGGGCTCAGTAATAATTAACCCTTTAAAACCAGCAAAAGATTTTACTTTTAAATTTGATTATTATTTGTGTGTTGAGACAGGGGCTCACTCTGTAACCCTAGCTGACCTCAGGCTCTCAGAGATCTTCCTGCCTCCACCTTCCTAGTGATGAAATTAAAGGCAGGAACCGTATTGCCTAGCTACTTTTTAAAATACATAAGTGTGTGCATGCCTGGGAGTGGGTATACGCCTGAGTGCAGCATCTGAGGAAGCCAGAAAAGGGTGTCAGATCCCTAGAGCTGGAGTTTAGGGGGGTTGTGAGGTGCTAGATATAGGTGCTGGGGACCAAACTGGGGTCCTCTGCAAAAGCAATAAGTGCTTTTAATGGCTGAGCCGTTCCTTTAGCTCCAGGCAAAAAGATTTTGTTTTAATAAATTCGTCATCAGATAAGGCAAGCCACAGAAAGCTGTATAGAGTCTCAAGCTGTTAGGAAATGCAAATCAAAACCACAGGCTGCTAAGACATTCTGATTAGAACATCAAAGCCATCAAGTGTGGGGACTCAGAGTACCTGTGTATCTTTTAAAGGTCAGTGGATTTTGATTCACTCCCCACCTCTGCCCCCCACCCACCCATAAAAGCAATGTTTCACAGACAGCAAAAGAGAAAACATCTCCATTGCAAGAAAGAAATTTTCTCTCAGCAATGGCATGAGAAACTTGTTTAAGAGGCATTTTACCAGAGGAAGTTTTAGACCCTCGGGCTATCTACGCTGTGAGCTGTAGGCACCTGTGTTGCAGTAGAGGATGCTATGAGTGCCGCCCAACACACTTGATGACATCAGTATGCAATGTCACAAAGCTGGACACCATTCTCATTGAACAAATACGACAGAAGACAAAGTGGGGAGAGGGCAGAAAAACCCCAGGAAGATTCTAATGAAGTGATCTGCCCAAGACATCTTGGTTGTCACCATGTCTACATCTGGAATCAACTAAAACCCAATCATATTATTTGAAATAGGAAAACCCACCTTCCATCTGGTCCACACCTTCTGGTGCAGCCCAGATAAAGGGTTGTAGAAGAAGGAAGCTTTGCTTTTCGCCTTCTTGCTCTTACTCTCTTGGAAAGTTCATTTGTCCTGTGATGTGGCCAGTGTTAAACCCATTTTGCCAGGATTCCAGTGCAAACCAGCAGCTCTTCAAGACTTCCTCAGGGCTTCAGGTCAAGGCACACAGCCTTGAGGACTGAACCAGATTCTCAGCCTTTCTGTCATGCCACAGCTGCTGACTGTATCCTACAAGCCAGGCTCATAAATCCTCTCTCTCTATCTACTTAAAATCTACTGATGCTCTCTCGGACCTGGCAACCCATCCCCAGGGAGGGAGGGAGGTCTATATCTGCCCCAAGGCAGGAAAGACAAGGGTAGAAAATTTGGCTGGACTGTCTTCAGTCTTTAGGGACCAGAACAATCAGACCTACCAGATGGCCCAGCGATTGCATGCTGAGGGGCTTATCTGAGAGAAAGGAGCTTGCGGCCATTCAAAGACTCACACTCAGAAAGGCTTTATCTGAAATGGCACCAAACACAAACAGTGCACACGTCCCCTTCATTGGATAGGTGAGCTATGGGTTGTTAGCACAGTGGGATAATATGCAGACAAGCATTGCCTGGATGAACCTCATAATAACCATGCCAGTCAAAAAAGAGCCGTCCTGTACACAGCTTACACTCAGCATTCTATAGTATGAGTCTCTAGAATCAAAGGCAGATCAGTGGCCTGCGGTTAGGAGTCAGACTGGGCATCAAAGGTAGAGGAACGGATCACAGAGAGGCCCAAGGAGGGAGGAACATAGATAGATTCTTTGTCACACACCAACTTCAAGGGTGTGTGTGACAAAGGCCAAGACCTCGCAAAGACTTTAGATTTTATTTTTCAGAGGCCAAGACCTCGCAAAGCATGCATTTTAAATACCTTCTGCTTGTCTTGCATCAGCCATAAAAAAAAATAAATAAATAAAAAATAAAAAAAAAATAAAAAAAACTTAAACGAGATGGCTCCAGTGTTTCTAGCTTTGGTGTAATGGCTTTGCACACTGGTGGAGGCAGGCATGGATCTGGGACCAACATGCTTCTGGTCCTCAGTCCCAATAAGCCCTGGAACTCCCCCCACCTCTGTACCACCTCCAGGCCTGGATGGACACAGCAGGCCATCACGGGTCCTACCACAGGTTTTGCTTTAGCACATGAGTCTGTCTTAACAGAACTCCTTGTTACTCTGTCTCAGCTGACGTCACTGTGCCAATCAGCCCGAGTCCTCAGAAGTGACAAGAAACTGCAGCACGCCACTAGAAGTTTTTTGGTGTGTTTCTCTCTATGGAGTCCTGACAACTGGAGCTCAACTATGCAATGTGAGGCAGACCGATGCAGGCTGATACATGCATGTTGTTAGCGAAGAATCCTTCATCACGTGTTCTTTCACATGCTT
This sequence comes from Arvicanthis niloticus, assembly GCF_011762505.2. Lineage (NCBI taxonomy): Eukaryota > Metazoa > Chordata > Mammalia > Rodentia > Muridae > Arvicanthis > Arvicanthis niloticus. The sequence goes on from NC_047667.1 coordinate 65,046,894, forward strand.
TCTTTAAGAAAGCAAAACATCCTCTTATCTGTGTCCACTTCAGGAAAACACTCCTTCACGTGTTTGTGTTTGCCCCAGCAAAACACCATCAGACACAACTGACTTTCTAAGAACCCTTAAGTTTCCACTTCAATAACCTTTCCTTCTTGTTCATCCCCAAGATCACATGTTAATATTGCTATCACGATATAAAACTCTCTAACTTTTTCAAGTTCCATAGTCTTTAAAAACTCAAACACTTTAGAGGGTCAGTATCTCCAGCTAGAGACCATGTTAATATCTGCAGCCCATGTTACCACCACCAAAGTCCACAAGGATATATGTGAGGGAAGGACAGCCGGTCCCACCCCTCCTCAGCTGATAGCGTCTCCCATGGCTGCAGGCAGAAAGACTCATCTTCCTTGAGGGTACTGGCCTCAAGGAAATTGACCCTGCACCAGTGAGTATATAGACAGCATAGAATGGACTTCCTTTTTCCTTTTTGGAAGGAAGGATTCTATGGGGGAGGGGTGGACATGTGAAGACTGGGAGCTGAGCATAATCGAATGATGGATGTGTGATTCCCAAATAATTAATAAATACATAAAATATCCCACAAAATTTTAAAAAATGTCCAGTATCTTTAAAATATCTAAAATCTCGCCGGGCAGTGGTGGCGCACACCTTTAATCCCAGCACTTGGGAGGTAGAGGCAGGCAGATTTCTGAGTTCAAGGCCAGCCTGGTCTACAGAGTGAGTTCCAGGACAGCCAGGGCTACACAGAGAAACCCTGTCTCAAAAAAAAAAAACCAAACAAACAAAAATAAAATCTAAAGTCTCTCTAAAATTCCAAATCTCTTAATTGTGGGTTCATTAAAATAAAAAAAATATATATAATAAGTTACATATTTCTTACAAAAAAAAAAAAAAAAAAAAGCAGAACCCAGTTACTTTCAAATCAAAGCAAACCCAAAATCTAACAGTGTGAAACTAAGTGTCCAATTTGAAATCTTCTGGGCTCCCAAGAGCTTGCCACAGCACACAGTGTGTCTCACAGCACACACAGTGTGTCTCCTGGGCCCAGCCAGCTCCACTCCACAGCTACTGCTGTCCTTGGCAATTGTCCCATGGTGTCTCCAAAATGCTGGGGTCTGTACTGCCATCGGGTTGCATCAACAACAACTGCCACTCCTAGGCTTTCTTCGGGGACGCTAACACTCCCACATGGTGCCAAATCTCAAATTCTCTCCATGACCTCTTTAATCCTGAGTCTTCTGCTTCCACTGAGACTCTATATTCACCAATGGCCTCTCCTGGCCTCTCACTGTGGCAAGCCTCAGCTGCCATCCATGACCCCTTCATGCTTTCAAAACCAGCACCACCTGGGAGTCTCTTGCATGCAACCAAATCCCAATAGCCCATCAACTCACACCCCTTTCTGATCTGAACACATTAATGCTGCTTTTTTTGTGTGTATCATCTGACACAGCAAACCCTTACCATGTTCCTGTGGGGAGATTTTTAATGATTTCTCATTTAGAGATGAGGAATAAAGAGAGAGTATTGTGAGAATTTCTGGTCTCATCTCACACACACTAGGCAAGTGCTCCACCATGAAGCTACACTCGGTCTTTAAAACAATGTTTGCTTGTGAAAAAATAAGCATAATAGACAATTTGTTAGCCTAACAAGTCTTAGTGTAGAGTGGACAGTGCAGAGTGTATCCACTCTATGGTAGATCCCATAGGCAATCCTTTTTTATCTTCCAATATAGAGATTTTACCCACAGTGACTCTACCCCTAACCCCTCTGCTCTGCCAATCACCATTCTGGTGCATTTCCATGAATCTGAGAAATCTAGATACCTCCTATGATCGAAGTGCTGGGTTTATCTGTCTTTGCTTTCTTTCTTTTCTTAGTCAGGGTTTTGTGTATCCCAAGCTGGCCTTGAACTTGCTCTATAGCCAAGGATGCCCTTGAACCTACACCTCTTGAGTGTTGGTATCAGAGGCTAGCTCCACCATACTTGGTTACTTGTGTAAGGAATGCTGGGGACAGAACCCAGTCTCTGTGAATGTTTGACAAACACTCTAACAACGTAGCCAAATCCCTCATTTGCCCTTTTGTGATTGGCTTGTTTTACATAATTCATTCAAGTTCATGCCTATTGAACTATGCATCATCATTTCCCAGGGTCTCTGTTTCACAAGACATCTACAGACGGGCAGCAGTGACTCATACGACATAGTGAATGTTCTTTGTACCTTAAAAATGCAATGCACCTAGCCGGGCAGTGGTCGTGCAAGCCTTTAATCCCAGCACTTGGGAGGCAGAGGCAGGCAGATTTCTGAGTTCGAGGCCAGCCTGATCTACAGAGTGAGTTCCAGGACAGCCAGGGCTACACAGAGAAACCCTGTCTTGAAAAACAAACAAACAAACAAAAAAAGAACCTTAGGTGGCTTTCAAGCATCCAGACAGAAGAACCAGGGAGCATTTTTAGCTAAATGAGTGTGTTTCGAAAAAAAACCAAAAGCTTTCCTTTCCCTCTGCTTGGTACAAAGATCACTGGAATGCTTTCTCGGCTATGTGGGAAGCTCTAGAGGGGAACTCACATGAGCAATATGCTGGAAGCATGGCTGATTGTCTGTGCCGAGCTAGAGGAAGGTTCCTGAACCCACTGCACAGGGAGCCAGTCTAAACCCAACCAGGCAAGTGCTCTGGGGGTGCACATAATCCCAGGACCTAGGGAAGACCTCTAGGTCCCTTCCTGCCCAGGGCCTCATCCTAGAAGGCAAGGTCTCCACACGGGCCTGTGTCCCTCCCCTGTGGGAGAGCTTGAATCTGGCCTAGTGACTCAGCCATCTTTGCCCCGGGGAATTCTTGGAAGGAGGTGAGGAAATTCTGCTTTCTGTGAAGGTTATGCCTGGGCCTGAGGTAGGAGACTGGAGACTGCAGAATGCTGGTACAGCCACCCCCTAGAAGCCTTAATGGCAGGGGAGGTTCCCCGCATTATCATTCCTTAAAAGTTACTGGCAGGGGAGTTGGTCGGGACACTCAAGTTCTGGAAATGAGCTCACAGGCTTTGCAAATCTCCCTTGACCTGTCTGACCTGCTTGGGCAGTTGTCCCCAGCAGTGGCAGAAGCTTCAATCAGGTTTCAGGCTCACAGGCTTATTCATGGTTGAAAACAATCTTTTATTTATCCATTTATCCAAATAAACAGGTTGGAGTACTTAGAGGGACATTCTGTGAAGTAAAAGGAAGCACTCAGGTTGCATTCACAGTATTTCCAGCACAGGAAGGCCTTGGTGGGACAAACTCTGCTTTGGAAAAACATGGGCCTTCTCTTCCACAGGCACTTCTTTATCATGTCACCCTCAGAGTACCTCATCTCTGGCCTTGCCTACCTACACACTTCCTTGTTCAGATCACTCCAGGACAGTGATATACTGCCTGGTGTCTGGTGACCGATTGCCTGTGCAACCTGACTTACAGGCTGCTGCTCCTAGACCAAGTTGAAATCCAGATTCCTGACAACCTTTGTCCCACAAACCCTAACATCCAGAAGGCCAAAAGCCAGGTAGCATTATAACCTCACCATTTACCCAAAAGACTTGATCTCTGAAGCATCCGATGCTGGGGGGGGGGGGGGGGGGGGCGACGATGACACACACTGTTGTAATAAAACTGCAATTGAAGACCCCCATACACGGGAGACCCTTCCTCAAGCCTCCGGAAATCACGACCACCCAAAAATCACAAGAAACCATACCTGGATGCAATCAGCAGAGGCTTTATTAGGGAAGTAAGCCGGCGGTCAAAACAACAAGCTCTTTAGCTCCAAGAGCAGGGTTTTGGCCTCGAGTGGTGGGTTAAAGGGTCTTTTATAGCATGGGGTTGGGGGAGGAAGGCATTTTCGAGCGCTTACACATGATTGGTTGTTTTACAAATTTTGAACATAGCACTGGGAAGACCAAGGGAGGGGTAACCAAGAACAGTGGAACATTTCAGAGAATCTAGCCCAAATGATCTAGAGTCATGTGAAAATCACTGCACACTCATTCTTCTCAAAAATGTGTGTTTGTTTTTTTTTTTCCATGCTATTGTGCCCTATCCTGCCATTTACCAACTATTTCAGATTAACTATCTTCCGGCTATAGCCCCACCTAGGTGGCAGCATCTTTATCTGTAGTCAGGAATGCCTTCCTGCCTTGGGCCTCTCCCACCCATAGGTGGAAGAGGCTTGAGGAATGTAATCCAGCAAGTGTCCTTCACCTGGAATGTGAAGGCCTGAAATCTTATTTTCAGTTCCGAGGTCTGTAAGGCGAAAAATCTACACATATTTCATAAAATGGCCTTTATAATTTTTCACTCTACACAATTGGCCCGTGTTTGTGGTTCTTGTCCAGGGCCCCAGCACTTGACATGCATTACCAAATGTCATTTCCACAATTTTTAGAAGTCAGCACTGAGATTGGGACTATTTTTAACCCTTTAGTAAAGAAAACCAAACCTCAGTATGCCAGAGGCTAATTCTCAAACATACCTGCTTGTCCCCAGCCTGTGCTTCTGTCCGACAGTGTTATCAGTTTGCATGGCCATTCTCATCCCCAGGAGGGTGTATAGAAACTGACCACTGGGCCAGGCAAAAGAGTTCCTGGTTCAGTAGCTCTGAATGTGGTCAGAGCCTGAAATTCTTAAAAGCTCCCTCGGGCGGCTGCTGCTCCAAGGCTCAGCCCACTACATAACAGGGGGCTCCAGACCTCCAGCAGACAGCCTGCCTCTCTCATACTCCTCTGCTGTGTTTGTTTCTCGGTCGTAATCCAGGCAATCAAGACCCTGCAGTCAGGGAGCCCTCCAGAGGAGGGAGACATCAGAACCCAAAGTCACACTCCATAAACAGCTTCCAGGACCGCACAGACTTAACAGCGCGTGAGGCCACTCTAGGTCTAACCTGAGCCAAGCTGGCCCCATTGGGACACAGCCTTCAAGCACACTGGGGTCAGGGCTAAGCAGGAAATAAGACCCACAAGACACCTCATGATTCTTACTCTGTGTTCAGCTATGTTCAGTGACTGGATGGCCTTTTTTCTCACCCATGAAGGACCAGGAGGAGGGTCAAGAGGAGGACCAGGAAGAGGACTAGGAGGAGGAGGAGGAATAGAGTTGAGTGAGACAAGATGAAGGAAGTTGGTTGACTGAAGCTGGGATAACTTGATGGTGGTTCCTGGGAAACCCTGCCTCCCTTCCCTGCTTTCTAAAGCCCAGCTCGCCTGAGCAGGTAAGAGCTGTGGGTTGTGGGTCCCAACTGTTAGTATTCTGTACTTCACCTCCACAGTTACCTGGCAACAGCCAGGTATGCTCCTCCCCACAGTTACCTGGCAACCGCCAGGTAGGCCTGGCCCACTATAAAAGGGGCTGCTTGCCCCTCCTCTCTCTCTTACTCTTAATCTCTTACCCTCTTGATCTCTTGCCTCTCTGTCCCCCGCCCCCCTTCTATTTCTCTCTTTCCACGTGGTCATGGCCGGCCTCTATTTCTCTTCTTCCTCTTCTTCCATCTTCTTCGCCCCACCTTTGCCCTATCTCCTGAATAAACCTCCCCCCATTGGAACCATGTGGTCTGTTCTGAGCCGCAGTCGGAAGGACGTCTGAGCTAACAACTAACGCCAACCTCGGTCTGGACTGAGGCACTCTCCGTTGTTTGCTGCCTTGACTCTAACAGCAGATGTGAGTGTGTGGCTTACATGACAGAAGTCAAAGTCAGAGGCTCGGGGCCAGCAGGGTTGATGAGGACAGTGAAGGAGAATCCCAGACCTCTCCCGAGACTGTGGTACTCTGCTGGACATCTCTGGTGTGATGGTAAATATTGACTGGCAACTTGGCAGAATCTTGAATTACTCAGAAGACAAACTATCAGGCATGCCTGAGACTGTTTCCAGAGCAGGTTAACTGAGGTGGGAAGACTCAGGCTGAATGCAGGTGAAGGCCTTTCATGGGCAGAGGAGGAGGCAAGCCGAAGGTACACCAGCATGCATCTCTCTGTGGTTCCTGACTGCAGATGCACTGTAACAGCTGCTCACCCCTGCTGTCACGCCCCACCCAACCCCACCATGATGGACTGTAGCCTCAAACCGTGAGCCACATAAACCCTGCCATTCATAAAGTCACTTTTGTTGAGTACCTTTTGACAGCACAGAAATAGCTAACACACCTGGCCTGTGGCTGCATCATGGTCTGTTTTCCCGTGTGTTCCTTCTCCTTGTGTGTGAGCATTTCTGAAAGGCAACAGTCATTGGATGAGAGCCCACCAATGGCCTTCTCTGACTAAATACATTAAATGTAGGCATCCTGTGCTGAGTCAGGTCACGTGCTGAGGTCCTGGAGTCAGGCCTCCAATACGTCTTTTTCTATTGATTAGACTATTACATCTAGGGGGAAGACATGTTGGAAACCAGAAAGTCAAGAATAGGTGGTCCCTCAGGCTAGGGAAGAAAAACATCAGGTGCTGGGAGCTTTAGGCTTCTACATCTTGGGATCTCTGAGGCTAGAAGAGAAAAGTTGAGGGCCTAGGGGGTTGAACTAAAGCCCCTCCCCCATAGGTGCCACCAGTGAGGGGCCCACACTGCTCACAGGAGGGCTGCATAGATACCCCCAAATGCCACACCCCGACAAGAGCAAGAGCTGCCAGGGAAGGAAGCCATGCTAGAATTTCAAGCTTCCCTTTCTAGAACTTTGCATCATGGGTAAAAATACGACACTCTTCATCTCCTTTCTGAGGCACAGGGAGAAAAGAGGTCACTCTGGGGGCACAGGTCTCACTGGGCCAAACACCATCACTCAAGCACCAGGTTAGCTCCCTTTCTTTGTTTTCTTTCATCCTTATTTCTTTTCACTTAACAAAATAATTTATTTTATATGGATGAGTTGTCCAACCTAGATTTGTGTATGTGTACCATGTGCCTGCAGTACCAGAAGAGGGTGATAGAAACTAAAGTTACAGATGATGGTGAGCTGCCTGCAGGCTGTGACTGGGACCAGAGACTGGGCCTGTAGTCTGTGACTGGGACCAGATCTTGGGTCATCTACAGGCCTGGCAGTGCTGTTGACTGCTGGGTCATTTCTCCAGCCCTCTTTCCTCTTTTTAAGAATGTTTGTGGGTTTTTATTTGTGTGTTTGTTTTGAGACAAGGTCTAAGTTGCTCTGCAGGCCTCCTACTAACTCTATGACCTTGAATTCCTCATTTGCCTGCCTCCTAAATTCTCTACAGGTCTGAGTCACCACACCTGGTTTGTTTGATACTGGGGACTGGATGCCATGCTTCTTCCTGTGTTCTAGACAAGCACTCTGCCAACTGGGCCAGGTATCTCCACCCAGGCCATCTCTGGAGGTGGGCTGCTTCTAAACTCCATCAGGGGAGAGGGAAAAGGGGCCTTTCCCAGTTTGTGCCTAGCTCAGGCCCTTGGTAAGAGTAGCCGGTGTAGTTCTCTGTCAGGGCACGTGTGTGCAGTGACCTCAGGCACACACCTCTCAGAGTGAAGCTGGGGATCACCACAGACAGGAGCACCACAGAGGGGGGGGGGGGCACCACAGAGGGGAGCTCATAGCACAGGGAATGAACAGAGTCAGAGAGGAACAGGAGTCCCGGGCTGCTGGAAAGCCTGGGTTGGGGGAGGGCCTCCTGACTTGTCCCCACTCTCTCATGACCTCCCTGAACTGTCTGTCCTCTTTAGGTGCACCTCTTCAGTCTGATGGCTACTAGCCCCTCTCTAAGCTCTGGCAAAGCTGCCAGTGGCACATTAAGGAAATCTCTGTCTGCAGTGCGTCTAGGAAGAATCTTCAAGCATGAGAGTCCCACACCCGGGGCTTTGGCTTCACCTTTATGGGCTCACACCAAAGTCATGGTGGGTGAGGGGGAAGAAAAGAGACAAGCTCAGAATAAATCCTCCCCAGGTTATCCAACCTATGGGTCCCAAAGTCCCTTCTGAAACATCTCTGTCACGAAGAACACCGTTCACTGACAGTCCTAGAAATGGGGTCAGCCTTTCTATATTCAGACACCAAGCAATCTCAAAGCCTCCTGAGGGCTTTTCCTTCTGCAAACTTTCATAATGCACACATCCCTACACACACACACACACACACACACACACACACACACACACACACAGAGCTCGATAGCCCACTGAAAGATCTCTGAACCATTTCTAGTCTCCCCCTTCAGTGCCTGGAAGATGCAAGTGCCCTCATGTGACCACAAAGCCAGTTGGGCTGAGGAGGGGCACAAGGTCGACTCTCCTACTGATGTTCTTGTCCCTGGATGCTCATCAATCCATGCAAGGAGGCCCCCCCAAATTATAGACACCCACACATCATCATTGGCCCCAAATGAGGAGGTGGCTGCCATAGCCCAGGCCATATGTGTGTGTGTGTGTGTGTGTGTGTGTGTGTGTGTGTGTGTGTGTGTATATATATATATATATATATATATATATATATATATATATATTCACTCTTTTCAGACACACCAGGAAGAGGGCATCAGATCCCATTACAGATGGTTGTGAGCCACCATGTGGTTGCTGGGAATTGGACTCAGGACCTCTGGTAGAGCAGTCAGTGCTCTTAACTGCTCAGCCATCTCTCCAGTCCTCAGGCTTTCTTTTCTTCTTCCTTTTCATTTTTCCTAAATGTCAGGGTATCATTGGAGTGGAGATGAGCTGTTGAAAATAACTTTTCTCTCTCTCTCTCTCTCTCTCTCTCTCTCTCTCTCTCTCTCTCTCTCTCTCTCACCCTCTCTCTTTTGTTTTGTTTTGTTCTGTTTCTAGAGAGGGTGGTGATGGTTCTCTGTGTAGCCCTGGCAGTCCTGGATCTCACTCTGTAGACCAGGCTGACCTTGAACTCAGAGATTTGCCTGCCTCTGCCTCCCTAGTGCTGATGTCAAAGATATATGTCGGGCTAAAATAACTTCTTGATAATAATGCTCCAGCTGCCGACACTTGCCTCGTTAACATGCAGACCAGAGTGGGTTTGGGGCTTATCTAATACCGTTTCCTGGTACTCTCAGAGAGGAAAGGCTGTGTGGCAGCTTTGCCTGGTGCTCCTCTGATCTGCTGCCCATAACCAATGCTGGCATCTGCGCACGGCCGGGACAGCTTCCAACTGGCCTCCCCAAACACCAAATGTTAAAGAGGGGTGAGCTTTAAAGAAAAGAGATTTGTTTTGGCTCACAGACTTGGGCCAAGCTGAAGGCACTGCATCTGATGACAGCCTTCTTGCTGGCAGAGCCCCAAGGCAGCCAGAGCATCGAGAGGCCAAGCTGAAAGGGGGACTCCCTCAGAAGTGTGTCTCAAGAGAAGATGGAGTCCACATCGGGTACCTTGGCAGGAAGCCACCTCCCCTGAGTGGCTGACTGGCAGGGGAGTCTTCAGGACCACACTGAGGACCAGACTTTGATGGAGGAGAGCCAAAGCAGGCCAAAGCTGCTTCTCTGACGGGGGCCCAGTAACACGAGTGCTGCTGACAGAAACACCAACTGCCCACAGACATGCCAGCATGGGGTGTTGGCCATCTCAGGCTCATGCACTTGGGCAAGCGCACACACAGAAAGGCCTGGCTGGTCTTTTCTTCCCCACATAGTAGCAAGCCACGACTACCCCTGCAGGGAGAGTACTGCCAGAGCCACGGGACATAGCTCCCCGTCCACAGACTCTGCTAGAAGTGTTGTCCCTAGCTTGGACTCTGATGTCCTGTCATTTCTTCTTTTTCCTAAGATTTTTATTTCTAGGTATGTGCATGTATGAATGCATGCCACATGTGTACCTGTGGAGGCCAGAAGACAATGCCAGATCCCTTGGGATTGGAGTTATAGGCGACTATAAACTGCCCGAGGTGGATGCTGGAAAGAGAGCACTGTGTGTTCTTATTCACGGAGCCGTTTCTCCAGCCCTTGGTGCCACTTAACACAATTTTCCATCTCTAGTAGAACCAATAAAAGCCTCCCATTTGGCCATTTCTTCTGGTTTTCACTCACTTTCAAGGATCTCCATTCATTTGAAAAATTATTTTATGTATATAAGTGTTTTTTATGCATCCAAACTGGAGTTATGGATGGTTGTAAGGCACCATGCAGGTTCTGGGAGCCAGATTCAGATTCTCTGCAAGAGCAGCAAGTGCTCTTAGCTGCTGAGCCATCTCTCCAGCCCCTGCCCATGTATTAACACATACATTTTTTTTCTGCTAATCTTTCTTGTGTCAACTTGGCTCCTTGGTCTAGCCCAAGATCCTAAGAACAACAGTGTTCCCCAGCTCCTCGAGGTTGAGGCAGGAGGATTCTGAGTTCAAGGCCAGCCTTAGCAAGACTCTATATGGAAACCAAAACCCCTATCATCTGTTTTCTGTGGAAAATAGAACATTGCTACCTGAAGTGGAAACTTAAGGGTTCTTTGGAAAGTTGTTTGGATGGTGTTTTGTCGGAGCAAACACATAAAGGAACGTTTAGTGGAAGTAGACACATGTGAAAGACTAAGGCAGACACATGAAGAAACTTCTCGCTGAAGCAGACACAGGAGAAAAGATGTTCTGCTAAAGCAAGCACATGAAAGGACACGTGATGAAGGATTCTTCACTAAAAATACACATGTATTGGTGCCTTACATTGTGTAGTTGAACTCTGTTTGTTGGGACTCCAAAGAGAGAGAAACACACCAAAAAACTTCTGGTGGTGTGCTGCAGTTTCTTGCCACTTCCTTGGACTTGGTAGAGTGATGTCAGCTGAGACAGATGTCCTGAGGCAAGCCCCGTGGAGGACATGTGATGTTTGGAGGGTATAACTAGGACTCAATGGACAGTGATGGAGGCTGAGCCTGGCTTGCTTACAGAGCTAGCTGTGCAATGCTTGTGGGTCTCGAGTCTTCGATGAGAGAGACACAGCCAAGAACTTCTGGCATCCCTCCGGGTCCCTCCTGCTGACTTGTGTCGAGGCTGAGGCCTGGCTGTTCCTTGTCACCACTGCTGCTGACCTGACTCTACTGCACTGGACTGCTGGTGTATCTGTGAAATGAGTGGATCGAGCTGCCACTGCTGACATGTGAACTGAACTGCCCATTTCCAGACAACATAGAAGGGAGTTGTTCCAAAGAACCTTTCGTTTTTTAGCCCTGGCTGTCCTAGAACTCACTCTGTAGACCAGGCTGGCCTCCAACTCAGAAATCCGCCTGCCTCTGCCTCCCAAGTGCTGGGATTAAAGGCGTGCACCACCACCGCCCGGCCCAAAGAACCTTTCAAAACAGGTCCATTTTCCCTGTATCCTTTCTTTCCCACTACCTCTGACGGGAGGTGGAGTAAAAGAGAGGTTAAAGTATTTAAGAACTATCATTAAAAATAAAGTTTTAAAAAAATTAAAGTCACAGCTACCATTTTTCTTTAAGAAAAGGTTTATTTTGGCTCACAGTTCTAAAGCTAAAGACCACCAGCCAATGGTGGTGGGTGCTTTCTAGAGTCCCAAGGCAGGGAAGGGTTTCATGGCGGGTGGAGGTGGAGATTGTCTGCATGCATACATGGACATGTGTCCTCTGGTCTGTCTGTCTGTCTGTCTGTTATGCTCTGTCTGTCTGTCTGTTCTCCCTTGTGTCCTCACAAAATCTTGCTCATCCCCTAAACCATCTCTGCCCCAGAAAACACTGGGTTAAATTTCCACCCTCTGAATATACTTTATACCTAGAGCTCATCGTAGCTTTTCAGAGAGGACAAAATATACTCTAGTCCCAGAAAGAGCAGAGGTGGGTAGGTGCGGTTGTTAGCTGCCGCCTTCTTCTTCTGCCCATTCAGGACTACACAGGAGGGCCGGCACAAGTCACTGACCAACACTGCTCCGCTCTGACGGGGTTGGGAGCTTGTACAGCACAGCATCTCTTTTGCCTGGACCACGGGGCTTTCCTGGAATGCAAACGTCTAGTGTGATGCTGAGGGACAGTCCCGGGGGAGCAGGATGTTTGGTCACTGTGCATAGCCATGTCCCGGTGAGGTGAAATCTTGACACAGATTGCTGAAAAAGCATCAAGGGTGCTTATGAAGGATGAGTGTTATGCTCTATGAGTCTGGAGAAGCACTTGACACACTCAGGGACCTTGGACACACACTCGTGGTGCCCAGAGCACTCAGAGTGAGCTCACGGGGTGTGCTTTCGAAGCACCAAGGACCCCCATCCCGTGGACTAAATTTACAGTTGACTGAAGTGGGGTTTTAATTGGTGAGCTGTGAACTGGATGGGAAGAAAGGGGATCAGAGAATGGTCTGAAGACAGGGTGTGGGAAAGGCTTCCCACTGGAGCAGGCTTTGGTAGTCAGACCACTACAGTCAGACTCGGAGTACCGTGTGCTCAGATATTTACACGACAAACCTACACCTGTTGGCTGTAGGCTCCCTCTCCCTTCTGCGCCTCTTCAGTTTCTTTCCTCACAAGGCAGGTAATGGAAGTCAGACCTCACCCAAGCCAGGCAGGTGCTCTGTCACTGAGCCATCCCCCCAGGGCTTCTAAGACACTTTATTTCAAACAATTGGCAATTGTTTGGAGCCAGCACTTAGGTTTCCTTGGCCTTCCTGCCCATGTGGCCTGCAGAGAATGTTACACAGTGCCATGGTCTAAGCGCCTCACCAAGGGGTCATCGTCCTGAGATGGGTTTTGTCCTGTCTCCACCCTAGGCATGCTATAAGTATGAGCCCAACAGGGTGGGCAAGCTTTCCAGCTGCAACCCAAGGGCACATCACATCAGAAATGGCACACGCTCTCTGGAGTGCAGTCACACTCTGGCCAGTTATGCTTTGATTCTGAGAACTTGAAGCACATGGGTTTCCCAAGTACATAGGATCTGTAATAAACCACATAAAATAGGTGCTGTAATAAACCATATCCCTGGGGGTGGAGTCCAGGGAAGCTTTTGACCTATAAACCAGATGGAAATGCAGGTGCCTTTTTTTTTTTTTTTTTTGGTAGAGATTTGAGCATTGTGGCCTGGGCAAGCTGAGTGCCACCCCAGCTCTTCCTTCTCTGAGCAGTCTGGTCTTACCTGCTTGGTATCCTTGTTGGAGATGCTGAATCTGGGCCAGCCCAGTGAGCAAAACATTCTGTTCTAGCTTGGCCTGTAGAAGGAAGGTGGCCTGTCAGGAGGCCTGCGGGCCTTCCTGTATGGGAACTAGCTGTCACAAACATATTGCCAGCCATTGGCGGCTCCCAGGGTGACACCCCTACTTAAAAAGATGTGTTAGAGAGCCACATGATTCTCACAACGTTTACAGGGAAATTGTGGATGCATTCCCTCCACTTCCTTGACCCATTCATGTGTTTGCCTGTTGTCTAATTTGGGGGCTCAGCATTGAAGTCAGAGCCCTGTGCATGGCGATGCCCGTGTGGAGTTTAGAGGATAATGCCATGGATAACTGAGATCTCTTTCTCCACCTTCGCATCTATCCCAGAGCCACAGGGCGAGCACCCTATATGGTTTGTTTTTGAGGAGTTTTACACTTATAGGAAAGTTGTGAAGAGGGCATAGACAGTTCCATTTCTCAAGGTGAGTTCTGAGGGGCTTCCTGCTGGGCGGGGGCCCACTATGGTCCACCAGTTTGGTTTGTGTCTGACTTCCCTTTTCAGTGGTAAACAATCGTGCTGAAAGCGGGATATGAGGTTATAGTTTCTCCAAATGACCCTGGTCGTCACCTGCATCCCTTCCCCTGTGCGCACACAGGCCCATCTGCAGCCTCTGGGAGAAACACACCCACTGAGCCAGGCTCAGACCCTTGGTTTGTCTCCTTGCAGGCCGTATGACTTGGATGTGGGGGTGGGCACAGGTCTAGGAAGAGGCTTCCTCAGAGATGATGAAGCCCAACCTGGGAAAAGCTTGGTGTTTGTGTCACACTTGTGCTTCCTCAGTGCTTCATATGAGAGGTAATATGGCACCTGGGGGGTGAGAGTTAACCACTTCCAGCTTTGTTTTTCTTTCTGGCAAATGGGAATATGCAATACTCCAACCACAGCCATGGTAAGTTGTGGAGGGAGTGAGCTACCAACATGTGCTGTTCTTAAATCCAGTTCTGCAGGGCACCAGGTCACAAGTGCTTGTGGGCTCAGCTCTCTGGGCTCCTTGGCCCTCTGACTGCCCAGTGTGATGAGAAGAATCTCCTTGGTACCACAGTCTTGGGAGGCCTGAAAATGTCTCACAGTCACCTTCTCAAACTTCTGGATACACTAAAATACCTAACCAAAACAGTATTTTAAACTAAAAGCATGGTTTTTATGTACTTATTACTTCTTAGAAATTTACTTTTATATTTGTATGTATTTGTATGCATCTGTGTGTCTGTGTGCATCTCTCTCTCTCTCTCTGTGCATCTCTGTGTGTGTGTGCATCTGTGTCTGTGTGTGTGTGTGCGCGCGCTACAGAATTCAGGAGGGGTTACTAGATCCCTCGGAACTGGAATTACAGGGGATTTTGAGCCTCTTGATGCAGGTTCTTGAGCCAAACTTGGATCCTCTTGAGGAGTAGCGAGCTCTTCTAAGTGCTGAGCAATCTCTCCAGCCTCTGAAAATATGTTTCTAGCCTGCTCTGCTGGTACCCATTTGTAGTCCCAAACTAGGAAGACTGAAGCAGGAGGAGCAAGAAGCCAGCTTGAACTACATGAGTTCAAGGCCAGCCTGGGCTCCATAAGAAGACTGTATCAAAGTTTTCCATGTGCTTTTGAAGAGTGGCACTAAGCCCTATGCACGGCAGATAGCTCTCTTTGCCAGTTACTCCGTGTCATCATTTCTGGCTGCTCTGTGCTTTGGGTGTGAGCTGTGAGTTTAAGAGAGAGGGAAAGCAGCCAACGTTTCTTACCTATGAAACAAACAAACAGGCGGAGGCAGGAGGCAGGAGGCCAAGTTCCCTGGAGGTTTTGAGGCAGATCTCCTCCGAGGACCTTCTACATCTTTCCTTGAGGCCAGTAGTGAGTCCTGGTGACAGTGAAGGAAAGAACTGTCTTCAGGCTGATGGAGAAGTCTCCTTGCTCTCCAGTGCTCCACCACAGCTCTGACCTACACAGACTGCTGAGAGTGGTGGGTGGGAAGATGAAAGAGCAGTGGAGAGAGAAAAGGAAGTGAAAGGCTAGGGGAGAAAATGCCCACACGAGACTGGCACTGGGGAGGTAGTGACACCTGGTTCTCAGTGGGGAAATAGACCCATGCCTGGCCTCTCTCTTCCGGTTTGTCGGCTGAGGCTGACAGCCTGGGTTCAAGAGTCCGCCTAGCTCAAGCCAAGCGCAAGCTAGAGGACTAGCAGCTGCGGATGCTTGCCCTAAGAGATGCTTGCAGGGCAGCCAAGCCTCACAGAGGCTCCGACTTCGAGGGACACCTAGGTGGTGTTTCTGTCTCTCCCAGCTGTGGAGCAGAAGTGGCCCCTAGCAAGGACAGTGACATTCTCTCAGAGTGCACAGGTCCGTCCTCTGGTATCACTGATAACAGGGAAATTGCTTGGTTTGTTGCTGGATTTTTCCATATTCTCTCTACTCCAAAGCTCACGGCACGGAAAGCAGCTTTATTCTTCCTGGCCCTCATCTGGGATACCTTCTCCCGCCATTTGCCACCCGCACCAGTACATATCTTCTGGACACCTGTGTCAGTGGTTCAACAGCTGCTGTGCCAAGGAGGAATACCCATCCTGTTGGGGGCCGACTTTTAGCAGAAAGCGGCTATCAGCTTTGCAGCCATCTTGAGCCATATACCCTGACATGAGACTTGGATTACAATAGCCTACAACAGCTGAGCACACTCTGATAATCTTGGTTTAGATACCTTGAGATTAAAGGTGCGTGAGATTAAAGGCGTGTGAGATTAAAGGTGTGTGACTTAAGAGTGTGACTTAGAGATCAGACTTAGAGACAAGACCTAAGGGCATGATTAAAGGCGTGACCAAAAGGCATGGCTTAGAAGTGAGACATATAAAAGGCA
Source organism: Arvicanthis niloticus (assembly GCF_011762505.2). Lineage (NCBI taxonomy): Eukaryota > Metazoa > Chordata > Mammalia > Rodentia > Muridae > Arvicanthis > Arvicanthis niloticus. Next base: position 65,062,848 of record NC_047667.1, read on the forward strand.
GAGGCAGCCGGTAGAGAATCAGACTCTTTAGATATACTCTTTAGGGAGACTCTTTAGAGAGCACAGCTAGACTTGGGACTTAGACTAGGAAGAGAGACTGAAGAATAAACGGGATTGAATCACACTCTGTCTGGTCTCCATTCTTCTAGTCCGTCCTTACTCTCTCTCTCTTGCTGAACCCCGACCCGAGGACCGGAGCGGCGGAGTGGAGAAAGCCCCAACATTTTTTAGCCGCCCAAAGTGAGGCAGCTCGGGCCTCAACATTTTAGGCCGCCCAAAGTGGGCCAGCCTAGGCCCCAACATTTTTGGCACCTGAACGTGGGCTAGTACGGTTCTCAACACCATCCAGTACCTGGCCTCTGAGCTGGGGATCCAGCCTGGGCCTTGGAGCCACAGGCAGCAGCTTCACGCTTTGTTTGTTGTCTTTGCCTTGGAATTCTCTGTCTAAAGGCAACTGAGGTTGTCCTGTGAGGCTGCATCAAAAGTGTCACCCTCTCCAGCCCCAGCTGGTTAAGAATACTTCCAGAGGACCCAGGTTATGTTAACAGCCCCACATGGTAGCTCACAACTACCCGTAACTCCAGTTCCAGAGGATCTGATGTGAACACCACACATACATATATGCAGAGAAAACATTCATACATATCTAATAAAAATAAATCTTACAAAAGCTCTACCCTGAGAAGGAACACACACGGGAGTGTGTAACTCCAGAAGGGCTCTAAGTGCAACTCACCTACACTGGGAGCTTGGTTCCATCCACTGATGTCAAAACAAGTCCCCTGTTCAACTTTCTCGGGCCCTCTTCCCTCTCAGCTGTGCTTCCCACACCGCCCCCACCCACCTGCTTTCTTTTCTTGCTCATTTGGCCCTTGCTCAGATCAGCAGTCAGTAGAGATATGGAGGTGTGTGCAGTCTCGTGGTGTGCGTATACAAGTGTGTAACATGAAATTACTTGAGGGTTAATGCCATAGGAGGGTGGCAGTGAGGGGAGGAGGGCTCTGGAGCAGGACAAAGGGCCAGCAGGTGACCAGGTGGATCCTGCAGCTGTGCTGGGAGGCAACCTAGGGTACACACACACACACACACACACACTCCAGCAGCCCTCCCTTGCCATCTGACCTTGCTGTGACTCCTGCCTCCAGCTGCTGCCATATCCCACTTGCTCTGGGAAAGGCCTATATGCTCTCAGAATGAGACCCAGTGTTTTGTGTTGAAGACCCCCATACTCGGGAGACCCTTCCTCAAGCCTCCGGAAATTGCGACCACCCAAAAATCACAAGAAACCATACCTGGATGCAATCAGCAGAGGTTTATTAGGGGAGGAGCCAGCGGTCAAAAACGACAAGCTCTTTAGCTCCAAGAGCAGGGTTTTTGGCCCCGTGTGGTGGGTTAAAGGGTCTTTTAAAGCATGGGGTGGGGGGAGGAAGGCATTTTCGCGCACTTACACATGATTGGTTGTTTTACAAATTTTGAACATAGCACTGGGAAGACCAAGGGAGGGGTAACCAAGAACAGTGGAACATTTCAGAGAATCTAGCCCAAATGATCTAGAGTCATGTGAGATCACTCTGCACACTCATTCTTCTCAAAAATGTGGTTTTCACCATGCTATTGTGTCCTATTCTGCCATTTCAGATTACTATCTTTACTTTTTCCGGCTATAGGGCTATGGCCCCACCTAGGTGGTAGCATCTTTATCTGTAGTCAGGAATGCCTTCCTGCCTTGGGCGAGGCTTGGGGAATGTAATCCAGCAAGTGTCCTTCACCTGGAATGTGAAGGCCTGAAATCTTATTTTCAGTTCCGAGTTCTGTAAGGCGAAAAATCTACACATATTTCATAAAATGGCCTTTATAATTTTTTACTCTACAGTGTCAGCTCTGGCTTCCACATCTGGGCTCTCTCATGCCTGTGACCTTCTCTCCTGAGGGAGCCTGTGCTATGCGTTACTCCACAGACACATGCATACCAACTCACACACAGAGGTGAACACACACACATGACAGACACATGCACACAAACTCACGCACAGAGATGAACACACACACATGCGTGCGTGCACACACATGCACACAAACTCACGCACAGAGATGCACACACACACATGCTTGCGTGCACACACATGCACACAAGCTCACGCACAGAGGTGAACACACACACATGCGTGCGTGCACACACATGCACACAAGCTCACGCACAGAGATGAACACACACACATGCGTGCGTGCACACACATGCACACACTCCTCCTTTAGTGTCATCCACTGACTTCTCTTCCTCCCCCTGTCCGCAGCCTCTGGTCGGGCTCCCCTCCCTCCTCTGCTCACTCAGCCACTGGCCAGCTTCCCACATGTCCTTAAGCTCAGGCTTGCTCCTCACTCACATTTCTCCCTGTGCCACCACCATCTGTTTGGTCCCCTAAGCCAGTACTTGTCATCCTTGCTTACCCATCTCACAGCTGGTCACCACATCACAGAGGACCCCCTCTGTGAGGCTCCTACACTGTGTTGCTGGACTGCAAGCTTCTCTCCAAGAGTGGCCTCTCCAGAACACACATCCGGTCATGCTCACCTGCTCACAGCTTCCCCTGGGCTCCACCCCTTTTCAGGGGCACCTCAGCGGAGGGCCCTCCTGCTAACTGTGCACCACCTGGCTCAGTGAGTGGCAAGCCCTGAGCAGCTAACTGCCCGACCCAACCCACAGGCCTCTGCACACCTTCCATGCACAGTTCTCTCCAATCTTTAAGAGTTAACTGTCACCGGGCAGTGGTGGCGCACACCTTTAATCCCAGCACTTGGGAGGCAGAGGCAGATGGATTTTTGAGTTTGAGGCCAGCCTGGTCTACAGAGTGAGTTCCAGGACAGCCAAGGCTATACAGAGAAACCCGTCTCAAAAAAAACAAAACAAAACAAACAAAAAAAGAGTTAAGTGTCACCTCCGGGGGACATCTGCCGTCCTCAGTAGAGTCTATTTCTGGGCAGAGCCGCTGCCTCTCTGCATAGAGGAGCACTGACCTGGAGCCCCTAAGAGCTGAAGGTTACAGTCAAGAATAAAGAAAATAAGGGCTGTTTTTCCAGAGTGTCCAGATTCAATTCCTAGCACCCACTTGGTGGCTTACAACTCCTTTCAGAGGAGCCAAGCACAGACACACATGTAGACAAAACATCTACAAACCAAACAACAAAGAGAATTTTTGTTTGTTTTTGAGACAGGGTCTCTCTCTGTAGCTCTGGCTGTCCTGAAACTTGATATGTAGCCCAAGTTGGCTTCAAACCTACAGGGATCCAACTGCCTCTGCTAGAATTAAAGGTGTGTGCCACTGTGCCAGATAAACAAAACCAACCAGAGAGAGGGGGGCGGGATAGGGGTGGGGGGAGAATAGCTGTGGAGAAAGCTACTCCAGACTCAGGGGCGTGGCCACCCTGTGCTCTGCCCCTGTAGCAGCTGTGGAAATGTGAGCACAGAAGCACATAGCATTTAAAGCTGGAAGGGTCACTTAAGGTCTTCCAGATTAAAGCCTTTATTTTTGCAGAGCCCAGAGATGGGTTGGGCCACACAGCTCCTAATTCCCAGGACTGCAGTCCCTGTTCCTGCGATTTCACAATGCCTCCTCCTGAAAGCTCTGGACATTCCTGCAAACACATTAGCTGCAACTTACGGTCTGGGCTGCTATAACAAGACACCTGGTACTGCGTGATTCTTGCATTTGTTTCTCACTGTTACAGGGCTGAGAAATCTGATGCTGGCAGAACAACTCGAGGACTGCCCTCCTTGATGACCTTAATGTGTCCTCACAGGGTGCAAGAGGGCAAGCCCTTCATGCCCTAGAGGAACCAATCCAACCACAGGGCTCGGCCCCTGAGACCTAATTCTCCTAAAGGCCGAGCCCCGCACCTTCACCTATATGGCCAGGTTTCAGTATGTGAATTTAGGGTGGAGAGACCCAATACCCAGACCAAGCAACCCTTACCATCTGTGACTAGCTTTAATGTTCTTATCCAATTGATATGATTAATGCTTAGAAACAGGTCCTGGAGAAGTGGCTTCAATAGCTAAGAGTGTTTGCTGCTCTTGCACAGAATCAGGTGTGGTTTCTAGCACCCAAGTTGAGTGGTCACAGCTGCCTGTAACTCCAGCTCCAGGGGATCTGACACCCTCTTCTGGCCTCAAAGGGCGCCCTCACACATGTGCACACGCACACAATTTGTAAAAGTATTTTTTAAAGTTATAGTATCATAAATAACATAAAACATGTATGGTTTGTGAGAAGTCTGCTTATCCATGTGTGAAACAGAAATTTGTTTTTCCTTGATTTGTATTCTTGTGTACAAGTCTGAAACTCTGCCTGTGTGAGACATTGTGGTGCTGTGACCTCTCGCAGGGGTCCCAGCCCAGTCCTCACGTGTTCTTCCACAGCTGCCTGCCATTCACCCCAGGCTGGGGTCTGTCCTGCAGGCAGCACCCACAGAGTTCCTGCCACTATCAACGTATCTCTCTAGCATTCCTTACTGAGCTTATACTGTGCTTTACAGTTGTTTTAAAAATGTTTTGAATTGAAATAGAATCTCATTGTTTCCTCCTCCCCTATACCCTCCCATGCCCCCCACTTTTAATTGGTATGCCCTTTTTCTTTATTGTTGTTACACACACACACATATATGCATGTGCATGCACAGGTACATATAAATACACCCTACTGAGTGTGTTTCTGTTGTCTGTGTGTGTGAGGTTCCAAGGATGACCCCTTGGCATTGGACAAACAGTTCCTGGGAGAGGCTACCTCCTCTTCTGGCAGTTGCCATCATTCTTTGTCTAGAGAAAGAACCCTGAGAACCTTTTCCTCTTCCACGTGAACGTGTCTGCTGATGCTGGCATTGTTCCCGACTTTTCCTCCTAATGCTGCCATTTCTAGAGAAGCTGTTCACAGCAGGTGTCTTGGTCCTCTGGTTCCTCAGATCTTTCTGCTCCCTATTCATTTGCCTTTCCTGAACCATAGACAAAGGTGCTGTGTGTACGTGTATCCACTGGGGCTGGGCTCCCCATGACCTGTTGATTTCTGCATTGTGTCCAGTTGTGGGTTTCTGTGATGGGCTCCATTTGCTGTGAAAGAGCGTCCTCTTTGATGACGGGTGGGAGCTGCCCTGATCCAGGAAAGGTAGGTTGAGCACCTGCTTTAAATTTTTGAGACTGTGTTATGATGTCGTCCGATTGTTACAAAGAACCCCCTCCTTTATTTTTCTTTGCAGAAATCCTTACTAATAACTTTAAAATATTGTCATAAGCCCACATTTCAAACTGCCCCAAGGTGAGACTCACTCACAAAATGTCTGACCCGACACCCTCCTAGCCGTCTTGGAGTCTTCAGGTGGTGCAGAGCCGCGCCTTATTATGCAGTGGTGTACAGCCCCCTAGTGGGCATTTTCTGTCAGTACACAGAGGCTCCTGGAGGACAGCCTGCTATGTCTTAGGTTCTGAGGACTCTTAAGCGAATAGAGCTAATGGATGCTACCTTTAGCTAAGAGAAGGAAGACAAGAAAGTAGCAAAATCAGGAGCTTGATTTGAACATGGTACAGCTGAGAAGCTCAAAGCCTGCCTAGGAAGCACACTGTGGGGCCAGGTCACAATGCAAAAGATCCCACACTTGAGGCAGCACCAACTGTTAATGGGAACTGACAACAGAAGCAGATTGGACAAGCATAGTGTGAGCCAGATCCTGCAGGAGCCGGACAGCTGCCCAAAGCAGGGTAGACTCATCTCTCCATTCTCTGTTGATTCCTGTCCCCTATCTTCACCCCCTGTCCCTATACTGAGGACTGAAGTCAGGACCTTGTGTTGGTTGAATGAACTCTGTACCACTGAGAGGAATCCCCAAACCCACCCCCTTCCCACTTTGGTAGTTACGATTTGTCCTGCGAATCCTCCCCTGCCTGTTTTATTATGGTGGTCATTGTGGCTGAACACTCTCAACCTAGAGACTCTCTCTATACTCCCAGGATGGCTCCCCCAAGATATGCAGGCTCAGCCTCAGAGCTGAATACTTCAGGGATCACTCGGAATCTCTGCATAAGTCTTAATAACAGTCCTTACTGCGTCTTCATTTAACACAGCCTCCCCCCCACTCTATTCCAGGACTTATACTGGCTACAAGCAGTTTGAGTTTCAGCTAGGAAACAATCACAGATATCACAATAGAATTGATTTACATTGGTTTCTGAACAGCTTGGATGAGGGCCCTCAAAGAAGAGGTGACAAGGCTGGAGGACAAGTTGTGTCCTCTGGATAAACATAACAGAGGGCACATGCTGTTGCCTTGAGTAAAATCCTGGGCAGAAGCAGCTCAGGAAAAGGTGGGTTCAACTGGTTCACAGTTCAAGTCTGCTCAGAAAGCAGAAACTTTGCAGCCATGCATAGTTATGCATGCCACAGGAAGGCAGATCTGTATGTTCAAGGCCAGCCTGGTCTACAGAGTGAGTGCCAGGACAGTCAGAGCTACACAGAGAAACCCTGTCATGAAAACAAAAAACAAAAAGAAACTTGAGGCTTCTGGTTACATTGTACCTGCAGTCAGGAAACAGGAAGAGATTAACAAATGTGTGTTAGCTTTTTCTTTTTTTATGTAGTCCAAGACTGTGGTGGTTTGAATGAGAAAGGTCTCTAGAGGCACATATTTTTGAATGAGTGGTCCCTACTTGGTAGAACTGTTTTGGGAAGTATGAGGAAGGGGTAGCCTTGTTGGAGATGTGCCACTAAGGGTGGGCTTTGGGGTTTTAAAAGCCCGTGCCGGGCACAGTCTCTCTCTCTCCCCACTCTCTCTGTGCCCTGTGGTTGACATCTCAACCTGTAAGCTCTCAGCTTCTGTTCCAGTGCTGGGCCTGCCTGCTGGCCCCATGCTCTCTGACATGATGATAATGATGGACTCACTCTCTGAAACTGTACGCCCCCAATTTAAATGTTTTCTTTTGTAAGTTGGCTTGGTCATAGTGTTTCTTTACAGCAACAGAAAAGAAACTAAGCAAGGACCTAAGAACTTTTAGGGTGTGTCTTCTCCATTCAATTAATTTAACATAAACCCTCAAAGGCATGCTCAGAGGCTAACCTAACCTACACCATTTCTACAGGTGTGCCCAAAGGCTTGACCCCTAGGTGATTCTATATCCTGTCACGCTGACAGTTAACAGTAACCATGATGGGGTAAAGCATGAGGTAGGGATACAAGTGAAATTTCTCACATATGGAATAGCAGGTACCAAGTTAGTTTTGAGAAGCTGAGAAAGTGTGTTTGTTGGGTTTGGAGCAAAGAGTAAGAGCTCTTTGTCCAGAAAGAAGATGAAGGGTTGGGTGTGAAGCAGGCTAGCCAAGGAACTCAACATGAGTATCAGTACACACATACACACATGCCTAGACCATATATCACACACAACACACACATATCACACACAACACACAACACACACATATAATATCCACACATATCACATATAACACTCTACACATCATCAACACCACACACCGCATACACACATATACATACAACATAACACATGTATCACATACATCACACACCATACACACACCACACGCGCACATATCACAAACACACCACACACATACAACACACAGCACACGCAACATACTACATATGTCACATACAATACTCTACACATCATAAACACCACACACACCACATCCACACATGCCACACACACAACATACCACACATATCACATACAACACACACTATATAAATGACCTCAGCTATTTGTGGCTCTTTATATAATTTCTGAGATCTAAATTAATCCTACTCCTTTGGGGTGAGACAATGTCCTTGAATGCTAATTTAAAAGTTCTCCTGGCTGGCAATTCCAATTAGCTTATACTAAATTCAGCGCACGGAATAAATTCTTTATTTTTAACATAAGGAGGCTTCTAACTCTTATTAATAGGACATGGGGTTCTTTTCAATCACACCATGAACAGATATTTTAAGAACAATGACCCATTTATGCAACAGATTATTAGCTTTCTGGTAACGCACATTATCTTCCATTATTATGCCCTGGATAGACGCCTTCAGCCCTTTTCCCACGTCAAAGTCACTGGCTGTGTGAGCTGAAGTCAGTAAACTGCATTCAGCTCCCAGATTGGGAGTAAACAGATTTTAGAAGTAAACTTTGACGTTGAGGTGACCACTGTGTTCTGGATGCTTCCATACCTGATCCCTAAGCTTTGGGTACATTTCTATGTTGACAGGTCTCTCAGTTTGATGTTCAGAGATACAGACTATGTTAACTGTGCCCAGAAAACACACGTCAACTCTATGTTATTACTATGAATATTTGTTATTGTTGTTGTTATTTTAAAAAATGTTTTACTTTTAAATCAGTTCTCTTCTGGGCAGTGGAGCCTAGAAAATATAAGCTGAGTTTCCATTCCCTCATGGGAATGATTGGAACACAGGTTCATCTCTCTCTCTCTCTGTCTATCTCTGTCTCTCTCTCTGTCTCTGCGTGTCTCTCTGTCTCTCTTTCTCTCTGGGCGGGGGTGTCTTTCTCACAGGTGGGGTAAGGCAGGGCCCCTCTACAAAGCTCTGGATGTCCTTGAGGTTACTATGTAGACCCGGCTGGCCTCCAGCTCACAGAGCTCTGCCTCAGTGCGCCACCAAGCCTGGCTGGAACAGGGATTCCGGCTCTCTAGGTGTGAGGAAAATAAAGTGTTCGGCGCACTCACCGCGTCCCTCAGAGTCACCAAATCCTCAACACATACCAGCATACCAGTTTACATTAAGGGGCCGCGTGCAGAGGAGTCAGAAAAGGGTGGGGATCAAAGTGGAAAGGTCAAAAGGCCAGAGCCTCCAGTCTGAGAGCCTTGGATTTCCGTTACCATAGCGACCTCAGGGACGAACGGAATCACCGAGGCCCCAACAGGCTTTGCGATCCCAGGTCCCTGGGGTTCGTGGCATGGCCGGTACTCCATAGAGCAGTTAGACGCAGACACCAACGCCGACGCGGTTGCCTAGCGACACGCACTTTCCCAGGATGCCTAGCAGTGTTGTGTTTTCTCAGCCAATCAGAGCTGAGATACACCTTCGCTGTGGACCAATAGAACACGGGGCCGAAGCCCGCGACGGTTGACTCAGCGGCCGGCAGCTCGCGGGCTCAGGCAGGCTGATTAGGGGCTCGGGGGTCGGCGCGGTTGGCTTGCAGCGGGCGAGCCTGGGCTCCGAGCGGCGCGGTGGTGTGGGTGTCCGGGTGGCCGCTCGCCATGCCGTCCCGGGTGGAGGACTACGAGGTGCTGCACAGCATCGGCACCGGCTCCTACGGCCGCTGTCAGAAGATTCGGAGGAAGAGCGACGGCAAGGTGAGGCGCCGGGCAGCCCTTCCTAGGCGGGCTTAGGGAGGAGCAAGCGTCGCCCACGCTGAAAACGGGCAGGGTGGCCACCTGAACTCTCGTGGAGGCCCCGACTAAGAAGGGAAGGGTTTGCCGGCTGGCTTCCGCCGCTGGAAACCGGTGGAGGCTGGATGCGCGAATCGGCGGCGAGGCGAGAGAGGAGCTCACGTGACCGGCTTCGCCGCGGCGCCTTACGCAGTCCCGGACTCAAGCGCAGGGGATGGTGCCGCCCACATTATCCCGGATGGCCTTCCCACTAAATTAACCCGGTCTAGACTCCCTCACTGACACACCCATTGAGTTGTAGGAGATACTGGAACGTGACGTAGTGTTTTGTTTTTCTTTCTTCTTATTTATTTATTTTTTTGGTTTTTAAGAGACAGGGATTCTCTGTGTAGTCCTGGCTGTCCTGGAACTCACTCTGTAGACCAGGCTGGCCTCGAACTCAGAAATCCACCTGCCTCTGCCTCCCAAGTGCTGGGATTAAAGGCGTGTGCCACCACCGCCCGGCTGTGTTTTGTTTTACAACTTTGGAAATTTCATCCTTTGTCTCGGAGGACAGTAGATCCTCCATCTTGGAAATGTTGTCTTTCAGATCCTGGTATGGAAAGAACTTGATTATGGCTCCATGACTGAGGTGGAGAAGCAAATGCTTGTGTCTGAAGTGAATTTGCTTCGGGAGCTGAAACATCCAAATATCGTTCGTTACTATGATCGTATTATCGACCGAACCAACACAACCCTGTATATCGTAATGGAATACTGTGAGGGAGGGGACCTGGCTAGTGTCATTACAAAGGGGACCAAGGATAGGTAAGCTGAAAGGGTCTAGTTTTGTGGTTGTTAAGTACGTTCTGTTGAGAACAGGGGCAGAGCCCTTAATAATGTGGTAAAATGTTACTGTGTTTCTTTGGTGGCTGCACAATGTTGAAAAGTCCTTAGCGAATCAATTCCTAAAGTTCATACCTAATAATAATTTACTTCCATGCTTGTACACTTTGACAGCATAAATGATTTGATTCAGGATTGTGAAATGTGTGATTGCTTTTGCTCCAGACAATACTTGGAGGAAGAGTTTGTCCTTCGAGTGATGACTCAGTTGACACTGGCCCTGAAAGAGTGTCACAGAAGGAGTGATGGTGGCCACACTGTGCTTCACCGGGATCTGAAGCCAGCCAATGTCTTCCTGGACAGCAAACACAATGTCAAGCTTGGGGACTTTGGACTAGCTAGAATATTAAATCACGACACGAGTTTTGCAAAAACGTTTGTTGGCACACCCTATTACATGTCTCCTGTGAGTATTTCAGAATTTAACTCTTTTTTTTTTTTTTTTTTTTTTTTCCTGAGACTAAAGGGATTAAAGGTGTGTGCCACCACTGCCCGGCTTTGTTTAAATGACCACAAAGTGCTAAATTAACAAGGTTACAAATAATGTTTAAGGTAACAGTGTTTCCAAAGATGTCAGTGAAATAGTGTTTAAAGGCAACAATGTTTCCCAAGATGTCTGTCCTGAAGTGGTGACCTCAGACTCCCTGGGAGGATTTTTTTTTTTTTTTTTTTTTTTTTTTAAACATACAGAGTCCTGAACCCAAAGTTAAAGTATTGCTGGTCACATTTTATTAGCAGGAAGCTGAGATGAACTTAGATGCTCAGGTGCTTGCTGCTGCTTATGAGTTTAGGACCCAGGCCCAGGGGATGGTGCTTCCACAGTTATTGTGGGTCCTTCCAGCTTAGCTAAGCCAGTCTAGACTCCCTTGATGATATACATAGACTTGTGTCCTAGGTGATTTTAGATGCTGTTAAGAGGACAGTATTTACCTTCACAGTAACCTTATGTTTTGGTGAGGCTCAGGGCTTCTCACATTGGCATCCAGTTTTTAGTATTAGTTTCTGTATGTCCTGTTCTTGCTGCTGCTCTACATTTACAGAGTGTTTCCAAGTGTCTCACTATCATAAGGTACCCTTTGTGCCTATTCTTGTATGAATCATTCCTCATTTCTGATTATTAGATTGTAGAACAGTCGTTGGGGCAAGGACATGACAGGTCTTTAGTCTGTTATTAGATGTCTAGGTCAGGGCAAGCCTTTAATCCCAGTCTGGTCTACGTAGTGAGATCCTGTCTCAAAAAACCAAAGCAAAGCAAAAGTAAAATACCAACCAACCTCAAGTCTATAAGGGACAGCATTGCTGTGTAAGTGTATAAAATTGTAGCAAATAGAGGAATCTTTAGTAGTTCACAAAGATTTTCAGAAATTTCCAGATATATAATCACACTAATAGAACTGGTGACAATATAAAACCTTGTGAGTTTGTGACTATTTTCAGAGCAGGGCAGTTTTCCCATGGTGTTGTGTTCCATACAGCTTGATTACAAAGGAAATCACCCAGAAGTTAACACCTGCACGGTCTTTTGTGCCTCCTTTTCCCACGTGCCCTTGTGACTGAATGAGCTCAGTTTCCCTGAGACATAAGCTAGGAGAAGTAAGGAGAGTGTTAGTTCCTGCTGTGCTTTATAACAGTGGACTGAGGGTGGGTGTGTTTATATATACATTCATTTATTCATAGATATATAGATATGCATATATATTAATAAATGATACAAATGCATAGTTAAGTTTTTATACCTGTATCTACTGAGATGTGAGCTAGATGCATGTTTTGGTTACTCCAGCTTTTTCTATAATTCATTTAGTTTGATTTAGAAAATGTGGGGGTGGGGGGTGTTTAAGCTAGAAGAGGGCATCATTTCCCCTGGAGCTGGAGTTACAGGCAGTTGTGAGCTAATGGGCTCTCAACCTAAACTACCACTTGCTTTGATTTTTTTATGTACATTGGTGTTTGCCTGTTTATATGGTTGTGTGAGGTTGTTGGATTCCCTGGAATTGGAATTGAAGTTATAGACAGTTGTGAGCTGTTATGTGGGTGCTCTGGAAGAGCAGTGAGTGCTTTTCATTGCTAAGCCATCTCTTTAACCCTTATTTATTTATTTATTTATTTATTTATTTATTTATTTTTGAGACAAGAGTCTCAAGTAGCTTAGGTTGGCTATGATGGAGGATGATCATGAACTCCTGACCCTCTACCTCCATCTCTCAGGAGCAGGGTTAGAGATGTGTTCCACCAGCTAGTCCTCTGATTTTTAAAATAGAGTTTCTAGTCAGTGTCTACAACTGTATGTAGTCCCAGCTTTTGGAGGCTGAGGCAGGTGTCTGAGACCCTTGTTTCTAAACAAAATAAAAAAATGGTGTTTGCTTCCCTTGAGGATATTGGGGAGAGCTCTCTGATGATTTCCTTTGGATTATAAATGTCAACATTCGTGAAAATGAAATAGTGAGTGAATTACTCATGAAGTTGCCAGGACAAGATCATTTCCTTTTTTTATTATAAACGTGAGGATAAAGTGGAAGCTGCCATCTTGGCTACTGTAGTCTAAGCTACATTAGTCTTTTGGATATGAAATTTTGAAAATTTTTGCTACAGATAGAAAATTTAACATTTTTCTTCTCTCTCTTTTTCTCTCTCAAATTTTACTTTATATGTATGAGAGTGTTCTGTCTTCATGGACACCAGAAGAAGTAATCAAATCATATTGTAGGTGGTTGTGAGCCACCATGTGGTTGCTGGGAATTGAACTCAGGACCTCTGGAGGAGCAGCCTGTGCTCTTCACTGCTGAGCCATCTCTCCAGCCCCATTTTTTCTTCTTAATGGAATATGACCAAATATTGAGGTTCTGTCTTGTGTTTAGTGTAGTGAATTATTGATTGTAGGCTTCATTTTGGCTGTTTTTGTTTGCTGGTTTTTTTTTTATAGTAACTCATACACCCAGGCTTCCTAGAACTTGTATAGTTGAGAATAACTTTGAAATTTTTTTAAGAAGATATTATTTATTTTTAGTTTATGTGTTTTTCCTGAATATGTGTACAGCCTGGGAGACCTCAGGGCATTGGATCCCCTGGAACTGGAGTCATAGGTTGTAATGGGCTGCTGTGTGGTTACTGGGGAGGAAACCTGGCTCCTGCGGGAGTGTCAGTTGGGTCTTGGCTGCCGAGCTGTGTCTCTAGCCCATCATCGAGTTCTGGTCCTCATGCCTCTACCTCCTCAGTGCCGGCATTACAAGCATGAGCCACCACACCACGGTTATTTTGTGCTTGGGATCTAGCCCAGGACTTAGTGCCTGCTAGGCAAGCACACTGCCAGCCCAGCTGCACCCCAGCCCTCAGGTTGAAACAAAACAAGCTCTCACTGCCCCCCCCCCCTTGGTACTTTCTTACCTTCTCCTTTAGGAGCAGATGAGCCGCTTGTCCTACAACGAGAAGTCGGACATCTGGTCGCTGGGCTGCCTGCTGTATGAGCTGTGTGCGCTGATGTGAGTACGTGGAGACGGCCTGTCCGCTCACACTCTGGGCCCTGTTAGAACAGCAACAACAAAACACTTAGACTAGAACCTGTGGGTCTGGGTCCTGCTTTGTTCCAGGATCTGTTTGCCAGTGGAACTGATGCTTAGCTGGAGGGCAGTTTATAGATCCGGCCAACACAGCAGATGCAGCAGGGGTGCTGAGGAGAGGCGTGGGGCTGGCAAACAGGAAGGGCTGTGAGTCTTGATACTTTACCAAGCACCACAGTAGTATAGGGACGGAGGAGAGACTTTCCATCACACTGGAGACAGTTTGGGCTGTCCTTCCAGATCTAGTAGAAAGAAGCTGCGTGCACTGCTGCAGAATGTATGGACACACCCCAAGTCAGAGCTGTCCAAACCTAAAGTACGGCAGTATGGCCTCTCCACAGTACGGTCAGTCGGCCGGCTACACTGCTAACCATAGCCAGGGAAGAGTCCCAGAGGAAGAAGTAGAGTGCATGGCCGACACCAGTCCCCAGTTACTTCTGCCCCTCGTCGGCTTCATTTACCATTTCCGTAACTCCTTTCTCTCCTGTGCCCTCCCCTCTCCCCCCTCTCTCTTCCCTCCTTTTCATTTTCATTTTTATCTTTTAAATCACAGGCCACCGTTTACAGCTTTCAACCAGAAAGAGTTAGCTGGGAAAATCAGGGAAGGGAGATTCAGGCGCATCCCCTATCGCTATTCTGATGGCTTGAATGAGCTCATCACTCGGATGCTGAATTTAAAGGTAATGGTTACAAGGCACCGTGCGTACTGTCTCGGTCTCTGTACTTTGGAGGCGTACTCTGTGTAAAGACCGGTGAGAACTAAAGAAGTGTCGCTCTCCTTGGCTCAAATCCATTTAGCACAGGTGGATGCTCACAGGTGTGGAAACATGCCTCCTCAACAACTGTGGCCTCACTTCCTGTTTTTCTTGCTGTCTTCTGCCACAGTGATGGATGGTTAGTGGCATGGGAGGACTGAGGAAAGGCTGATCTCAGAGCTGCAGTGGTAAGGGAAGGAGCCAGAATGTGCTGTGTTCCCTTCCCTCACTGTGAGGGATTACAGATTATGAGGGGAAGGTCAACAGCAGAGAATAAAAGTATCCTGAATGGTCTTCTAGCTGGTGGGATGGGAGGCAGGTGGTCTTTGTTGGCTGAGGAAAGTGTGAAGCGGGGAGCTGTGGGTTTGTGGAAGATGCAGGGGTGGAGGATGGGGAGGCAGACTGACAAGGATAGGATTGTTGTGAGGATGTTCTCGTCCCACTTTCCCAGAGCAGCCCAGTGATGCCCAGTGTTGGTAGGTATGGGGAGTTCTGCAGGCCTGAACCAGCTCTTCAGAATAGGTGGGAAAGGGGAAACAGGCAGATAGACCCACACCATCATGTAGGCCCAGCACCTGGTGACGGTCGAACTTGTTTTTCCAGGTGTAACCTGATATCTCTGGATGCAGGGACTCTCTTTTGTCTTGTTTACCCTTTTCTTAAGATGTCTCTGATTGGGGGGGGGGGGGGGCTGGAGAGATGGCTCAGAGGTTAAGAACCTCTGCTCTTCCAGAGGTCCTGAGTTCAATTCCCAACAACCACATTATGGCTTATGACCATATATAACAAGATCTGGTGCCCTCTTCTGGCCTGCAGTCATACGTGCAGGCAGAACACTGTATATACATAATAAACAAATTAAAAAAAAAAAAAAAAAGACGTCTCTGATTGGCCTGCCATACTGTTTCTCCAGGACTACCATCGCCCTTCAGTGGAAGAAATTCTGGAGAGCCCTTTGATAGCAGACTTGGTTGCAGAAGAGCAGAGGAGAAATCTGGAGAGGATGGAGAGGAGAGGTCGGCGTTCAGGCGAGCCTTCGAAGCTGCAGGACTCCAGCCCTGTGCTGAGTGAGCTCAAGTTGAAGGAAAGGCAGCTGCAGGATCGAGAGCGAGCACTCAGAGCTCGGGAGGACAGCCTGGAGCGTGAGTGGTGCCCTGAGCCAGGGAGCCAGCGGTGGGGAGGCGGGGCCAGGGTCTGAACAGAAGAGCTTATATGCACAGGCTGTTAGAACCTTTTGTTTCTTTTTAGTTGTGGGTCCTGGGGATTGAACCCAGGATCTTGTGAATACCAGTGAGCTACATCCCAGCACTTTTCTCTCGAGCTAGAATTTCTCTGAGTTGCCCAGGCTAACCTTCCATCTTCCTGCTCCAGCGACTGTGTAGCTGGGTTACGGGCCTGTGTCACCAAGCCTGGCAGAACCTTCTTTATAAACCAGTGGTTCTCATCATGTGGGTTGTGACCCCTTTGGGGGGTTCAAATGACCCTTTTACATGGGTCACCTAAGACCATCAGATAATATGTATTTCCCATGAGACTCCACTCCTTTGTCCATCTCCAGGTGGTATACACACAGTCAGATGTGCCCACATACAAGAACCAGGTGTGATACATCATGACAACCCTATCACATGTACCCTGAACATATATATAATTTCATTAGAAATATTCTATTAGAAAACCATGACAATGGTTATGTAGAAAGGAATGTTAAGAAAATAGAGTGAGAATGTTCTACAGTGTGGTTTTATCTCAATAATTACAGCAAGAGTTGGGGCCACAATGTGTTATTTGCTGTGAACGTCTATCAACCAAATCTATGAAACTAAGCAAACTAAAGTGCCATTTTGATAACAAGCATTTGTGCTTTACTGGCAAGGGTATTGACTATTTAGAAACAAAGCTGATGAACTCAAGAAAGCCAAACTTGAGAGCACCCAGAGGTGTGCTTCTACCATGCAGCAGTGGATACAGAGACAGGCCTGTTGGTGCCACTGCAGGGCAAGTGTGTGCTGGAGAGATGGAGAGAAAGAGAAGCAGAACGGTTTGTGCATATGAAGAGAGGAACTGGAAACTTGAAGGTGGTGGGAACAGCCTGATGTGAGTAGTCTGAGATGCCACCTGAGGCCATAGTGAGATCCCAGCTCCTGCTGCCACTAAGAGCCACGTCTGGGGCTGTGGCCTTGAAATAGCTATGGACCTTGATGTTTGTGGTTCGTGTGTCCCTGGTCTGGGCTGCCTCCTGGGACCATATTGATGTCCAAGGACTTCGAAGAGCTGGCCTTACTCCTTGCCTGGGCAGCCTGAGAGAACTGGCCCTGGTGGTGTGGGTGCAGGAGAGCTGACCCTGGCAGTGCTGGTGGGGCAGAACTGGTGGGCTAAACAACTCAGCTACCAGCCAGGCCCAGATCAGGGCTGAGTTGGCCTACCCCAGTCTATCCCATCTGTGAACTGCTGGAGCATGTGAAATGGCTGGTCCTACAGATCCAAAGCTGCAGGATCTCCATGACACAGGGCAACAACAGCATCCAAGAGGAGTCCCAGTGAGGATCCAGTATTGATGGTGTAGCAAAAGCCAGAGGCCTGAAACCACACCAGTGACTCAGTGCAATGAACATTTGCAAGTAAAGCTGTGTGGGCAAAAGAGTAGACTGTGGGACATACTGCGACACACTAAAGCTTCCATGGAGAAGAGAGGATTTTTTTTTTTTTCTTTTGTCAGGGAGGTTGCGTGGCAGAAGACATTGAGGGACAGAAAGATGGGTGGGATTGGGGTGAATGATGTGAAATCCCAAAGAATCAACGGAAAAGTTAAAGAAAAAGCCAGACTTGACAGTAGTGGCAAGTACCACAAATGAAACGTAGCAGCTCTTGAAACTTCATGTTTGGTGACGCTCAGTCACCAGGGCTGTAAAACCTCACACCACTGCTGAAGACTTACTGTTGTTGCCAGTGGCCAATGACATTGCTCAGGTTATGGTCAGAGGTGATTGTTACACAGTTGAGTGCAATCTCCTTGTCTAACAACACTGCAATAACACATCTGCTGATATTCTTAATCAGAAATCTAGCAAATTAAAAGTAAATTCAGTATTTAGTATCCAGCTCGATGAAGCTACAGATGTAAACTTTTCAGTTATTGCTTCAGAAGTATATTAATGATGGTGACTTTAAAGATGAGGTCTTTACAACCACAATATGCAATTGGTTCATTTCTGAAAGAGAGTAGATCTCTTGGGGAAAGGTTTGTGGTGTTTGCACAGATGGTACTCCAGCTATGCTAGGATATAGATTAGAATATCAACATTTAGTACTGAGTGAGACACCAAAAATCATCGGAACCCATGGTATGATTCATCAACAAATAGCCTTGAAGATGCTGCCACAAGAGTTATAAGAAGTAGTGAAGAGGGCCGGGCATGGTGGCACGCGCCTTTAATCCCAGCACCCAGGAAGCAGAGGCAGGTGGAGCTCAGGTCAAAGCCAGCCTGGTCTACAGATCATGTTCCAGGACAGCCAGGGCTACACAGAGAAACCCTGTCTCAAAAACAAAACAAAATAAAACCAACAACAACAAAAACAAAACAAAAACAACAAAAGGTAATGAAAAGCAACATAAGTTCTGTGAGTTTTGTGAAGGTGAGCACTTCATACTGTAATGAAATGGTTGTGAAGAGGAAAAGTCTTCAAATGAGTTTGAACTTCATGATGAACTCAATGTTGTTAGTCAGACAGCAGGGCTGCAGTTGTAAGCGCTTTTCAGTAATAACGTGAGTGGCAGACGGCAGCTTACTTGGTTGCCATCTTTGCCATCTTTGTCATCTTGAGTGAGTTACATTTATCACTACAAGGACCAACTGCAACATGCTTCGATTTGTCTGAAAGAATCCGATTATTCCAAATGAAACTTGAGCTTTGAGGAAAAAAAAAAGATGAAAATAAATTACGTGCTGCCTACCTTATCTGCTTTCTTTGAGGAGCATGACATTGAACCAGACAAAAGAATTACAAAGATAATTTCTGTTTGAGAACACTCGCACATGCTTGCAGACAAGAAATCTCACTGTATTTTCCAAGTCTACATGACGCCCCATTTGCACTTGCCTGGAGAGTCGAGGCTGCTCCCCGGACCACAAGAGTTCACTGAACAGCAATGCAATGAGCTGATTCTTCCACAGTGCCCCAGCTACAAAACTCTGGATCAAGTGTTTGCAGCAGTATCCTGCTGGACTCTTTAATTTTTTTTAAACCCTGTTTTTAATAATGCTTTAATAACACTTTCAACTCCTAGCCCACCATCACTAGAGGTAGTGGAAGAGAAAGGTTGTTAGAATGCAGGGGCAGTGGACCTGTTTAGCAAATTTTTTGGAGCAAATCTTATCTGCGTCAAGAAATCAGCAGTTCAGTTCATAGGAATCGGTGACAACTCAAACCACTGGCAAACACTTTCTGGATACACCAGCAGTCTGTTTTGGTAGTATTGGGATAGCAAGCAGGAATCAGCAGCGGTGGCATGGCTGGAGCAGAGACTTGTGCTCTTGCTAAGGCTGCCCCGAGAATTTCTGATCTGTGAGAAAGCAGCAATCTCAGCCTTTGCGCTGAAGTTTGTTTTTACTGGTACTGTGGCAAAATGTGGCAATGTAGTTTACTGTTGTTATATTAAGATTACTGGGCAGTGGTGGCACACACCTTTAATCCCAGCACTTGGGAGGCAGAGGCAGGTGGATTTCTGAGTTCGAGGCCAGCCTAGTCTACAGAGTGAGTTCCAGGACAGCCAGGGCTACACAGAGAAACCCTGTCTTGAAAAACAAAACAGAACCCCCCCCCCCAAAAAAAAAAAAAAAAAAGATTGTTACCAATGTCACACCACACTTCAAGACAAAATTACATTTATTTGTAATTAAGAGTAAATATTTCACAATATGTAATTACATAAATTTTGTGACTAACCACTATGCTTTAATTATGTTTGGTTTGTAATAATGAAAACACATCATGCATTTCGGATATTTATATTATGATTTGTAACAGTAGCAAAGTTATAGTTAAAGTAGCAACAAAAATGTTATGGTTATGGTCCTCACAACATGAGGAAGTATATTAAAGGGTCCCAGCTGTAGGAAGGTTGAGAACACTGCAGTACAGGACTCTTCCCAGCCTGCCTGTGGGGGTGACAAAAAAGAGGTACGAGCCCCAGGTGGTTTATGGCCAGAGCTCCTTATTCATTGCTTTTCTTTTTCCATGCTTTTTTCAAGAGAAGGAACGTGAACTTTGTATTCGAGAGAGACTTGCGGAGGACAAACTGGCCAGAGCCGAGAGTCTGGTGAAGAACTACAGACTGCTGAAGGAGCACAGGTTCCTGGGTCTGGCTGGTGACCCAGGTATGCTGTGAGCGGCACACACTGCCTCACATGGGGCTGTGCACTCCAGTGTGGCCCCCGGAGTGGGTTGTAGGCCTTTGGCCGTACAGCCCCAGATCTTAGGGTGATGTGCTCCTGAGATCTGTGCTCCTGAGTGGACCGAGGCCCTGCTGGTGCAGTGACTGAGTCCCTGGGGGAGAGACCTGATAGGAGTTGGGATTCCATTTCAGCTTCCTCAGTGTACCAAAGACATGGAGATACTTAGATATTTAATTTTTGAAATGGAAACACTTTCAAAACTATACATTTCAAGTTTTTCTCAGGTACTGTGTTCTTTGGCTATTGTGGTTTGAATAGTTACGGCCCTTGTAGACTCTTGTGTTTGAATGTTTGGCCTAGAGAGAGTGGCACTATTAGGAGGTGTGGCCTTGTTGGAGGAAGTGTGTCACTGGGGGCAGATTTTGAGGTCTCCTCTGCCCGGTGTGGAAGACAGTCCTTCCTTGCTATCTATGGATCAAGATAGAGAACTCTCAGCTCCTTCTCCAGTAGCATGCCTGCCTGCATGCTGCCATGATGATAATGGACTAAATTCTGCCTGCAAGCCGGCCCAATGAAATGTCCTTTATAAGAGTTGCCTTTGTCATAGTGTCTCTTCCCAGCAATGAAACTCTAAGACAGTTATGTTACCAAAACTATATTTTCAAGCAAAAATCCTGGCATTTTTTGCACTGTCACACTTCAGTCATAGTAGAAAATCTGGCTTAAAAGGCATGGTGGTATAAGTCTGTGATCCCAGCACTTGAAAGACTGAGGCAGGAGAATTGCTTGAGTTTGAGACTAGCCTATTGAGTTCGAGATGGTCCAAAAGAAAAGGGACGGGCAGTTGGCTCAGCAGCTGAGAGCACACACCACTTGTCGTAGTCACCGCTTTATTGCTGTGAAGATGCACCATGACCCTGCAATTCTTACAAGAGAAAGCATTTATCTGGGCTGGCTTACAGCTTCACACGTTCAGCCCATGACCATCGTGGTGGGGAGCATGGCGGTAGGCGTGCCGCTGGTGAGGTAGCTGAGGGCTACTTCATCTGCTGGGACTTTCTCCAACAAGGCCATACCTCCTAATCCTTTTCAATTCGTGCCAGTCTCTGATGACTAAGGATTCACATATATGAGCCTATGAGGCCATTGTTTAAACCACCACTCTGTTCTTCCTGAGGACACGCAGCTGTTTTGGAGTTAAAACTTCATGAATTATAATTAGTGGGTGTAAATGTAAAATCGTGTACTATAAAATCATCAAAAACTGACACACACACACACACACACACACACACACACACACGGACACCATGGGAACAGATGCTGGTCAGTCTTTTGTTAATCAGCTGTGGCTGATGTCAGTACTGGCCCCCTTGTGATAGTCACAGCAAGTGTGAGTTTGGTTCCTGGCATGCATACACAGCCCTCCTGCCTGGAGCTTCAGCTCCCAGGGAGCCCTTGACCACTCGTCCTAGAGAACACCTCACAGGTATCAGATGATAGGTCAGCTCTTTGATCTGTGTGCTATAATTGATCTCGGGTAACTCGATCCTTTTCCTTTTCTTTCTGAAGAAGTTGATCCTGCATCCTCAGAAATGAAGAAGAAGGTCCGTTTCCACGGGGAAAGCAAAGAGAACACCACAAGGAGTGAGGATTCCGAGAGCCAGCTCACCAGATCCAAGTGCAAGGACCTGAAGAAGAAGCTTCATGCTGCCCAGCTGCGGGCTCAAGCCCTGTCTGATATTGAAAAAAACTACCAGCTAAAGAGCAGGCAGATCCTGGGCATGCGCTAGGCCACAAGGCATGGAGCTGGGTCAGTATTGATACTGACAACCCACCGGAGGTTGGTTGGTCCTCAGCTGCTGTAGTTTTGTGTGTCTGGTTCTGTGAGTTGAACCTTTGAGTGTGGTGAGCATGGTATTGGGACTGTTTGTG
Organism: Arvicanthis niloticus; assembly: GCF_011762505.2. Classification (NCBI taxonomy): domain Eukaryota; kingdom Metazoa; phylum Chordata; class Mammalia; order Rodentia; family Muridae; genus Arvicanthis; species Arvicanthis niloticus. The sequence continues at coordinate 65,084,771 of NC_047667.1, forward strand.
GTCTACAGGATGGACATGTCTTCTTCCTAATATCCCTGTGTAGAAAGCATGCTGGCTTTGCTGGTTGGTTGGGCTTTTGATCCCGTGTGTGATTACTACTTGGAATATGAGATGGGGCAGTATAGATACTATAGATCTTAGGAGAAAATAATGTTAGGGAAAGAATATTTAACCTGGAGGACTCACTGAGAAGTTCACACAACTGAGCGATGCTGCCTTCACTGCCGTTTCCAGGGGAGGCTTCAGCGGGTATGACCTCACTGTAAGGGATATGGCAGGGCCTGGGGTCTTGACTCTCCCACAGGGTTGCGTGTCAGAGGCACAGTGGGAGCTTATTAGTGTGTGATGTTACAGGGAAGACCCAGCCACTGGCCTGACAGCCCCACTCACCAGCATTCCGGCTCCAGGATGCTCGTTGTGCTAGTTAACTACAGACTAGACTTGGGACGGAAGGTAAAGGGCTGAAGCTTTTACCTCAGCACATGATTTACCGTAGGGAAACTCATGCCAGCATAACACCCAGGCTGTGCCGGGCTGACTGACAGGGCAAAGGTCATTAGAATTGTCCCTCAGCACGCTGCTGTCCTGCAATACAGGCAGGCACTGGGGACAGGAGGCTACTGGGAGCCCTGAGAGCTCCCTCTCCCACTGTGCAGGGCCTGTCCCCATCTGTCAGTTCATGGCATTAGTTAAGTGCTGTCTGTGCCCTCAAGTATGAATGGTCTGAAGTGTCAGTCTATATATTTTAAATCATACATGTGGTCCCCAAACATTTAATGTTGGAGAACTGTCTTCAGAAAGTTGGTCTATTTAAGGCTACTGGGGGGAAAAAGCAGGTCTCCTTTGCATCTGTCCTTGTGGATAAATGTCCACAGTCCCTTGAGATGGCTTCAGAAAAGAACAGTGTGCAGTGTACGTTATGAGAGCCATGCCTGCCTTTACCTGTGTGAGGGCCAGATTACTCTTGTCTACAGTTTCCCGAAGACCTCAGCAGAAAGGGGTCCATTTGTCCTAATACGTACGTGCTGTTGGCTGAGAGGGAAGGTTAGAAGCATTTTAATGCCGTTTGTTTCATGGCTAAACACACAGGCTCCTTGCATTTTAAAACTCAGTGTGCTTTACTTTCTGGAACTGTAACAGCTTACTTGGGTGGGTAGCTTGCCAAGGTTGACTTTTGTAACACTTCATGCAAACTGCTGTTGGCATTTGCAGTTGTAGAAGCTGTATGAGGGATTGCTTACTGTTACAGTGCCTGGGATTTCTTGCAGCTGCATATATAATGCCTGGCATCTTTTGCAACTTTGGCTTTTAGTAGCAGCTTGGAATGTTAAAGTGCGGTGAGCATCTTCTCTGCTGTGAAGGGCCTGACAATCTGCCAGGTGGGGAATCTTGTTAAAAACCAGAAACTCAGTGCAGTGGTTTTCCTGCCTTTTCTTTCTCCTTTGGTCTATAATGATATTGGCATAGCAATACAAAGTAAAATCTGTGTATATAAAAATTCTAAGTATGAGGTTTTAAATGTTCCTGAACTATAGAAAAACTTAATTGGATACAATTGTTTATAATTAACAGGTCATCTTATTTATAAATTTTCCAATATAATATAAATCTATTTTGTGGAAATTTATCACTGTGATGCTTGCATTCTGTGTGTGCATGTGTGTGCATGTGTGTACATATTCGTGTGTGCGCAGGCGCATGTAGCACCTAGATGTCGAACTCAGGTGTCACTGTTAGGAGCTGTCCACCTTGATTTTTGATAAGGAGTCTCCCTGGCATGGGCCACAACAATTTTGCCAAGCTTGCTATCTCCAGGTCCTAGAGTTCTCCCTGTCCCCACCTCCCTAATGCTGAGATTACAAGCACATTTCACTGCAGCTAACTTTTTATGTGGTTCTAGGCCTGATCAGTGCTTGCACAGCAAGTACCTTTCTGACTGAGTCGTGTCCTTAGCCCGTGATGTCATTTGTTTTTATTCTGGATGTCATTTGTGTCCAATTTTTTCCATGCTGTAAAACCTTCATTTTTCTACAGTTATGTCTTCATTCCGCTGTAGGCTGTAGTGGAACTTACGTTCTCATCGATCATGGAGGCTAGCACTGCAGAGCCAATAGAGTCTGCTCCACAGGGCACACTGGGCAATGTTTAGAAACATTCCTTGTTTTGTTTTTCAAGACAGGGTTTCCCTATGTATCCCTGGCTGTCCTGGTTCTCAGTCTGTAGACCAGGTTAGCCTTGAAGTCAGAGATCTGCCTGCCTCTGCCTCCTGAGTTCTGGGATTAAGGCATGAGCTACCACCACCCAGTTGTTTGGAAATTATCTTGAAAGTCCCATAGCTAGAGTCCAGTGATGCTGTTGACTGAGTAGGACCACTCTCAGGAGGGCTGGAGTATACCGCCACCCTTATAGAGAACTTTGCAGTTTGATGTTTAGTGTGTGTGCATGTATAGACACATGCCTGTGTGTGTCAAGGTTGGTGTTATGTTTCTTGATCTCCACTTTGTTCAGGCAGAGTCCTCCCTGAACCCAGAGCTCACTGATTGCTGCTGGCCTCTGAGTCAGCTTGCCACAGAGATCCTGTGATTGTGGGCAGCTGCCATAACTTCCCAGCTTTCACATGCATTCTGGGGATCTCAGCTCTGGCCCTCAGCTACCTCCTAGTCCAGAATTTTTAAAGTCATGTCTAATTTGAGCATGAGGAACTTTACCCATCATATTTTTTATGTAACATTTCCCTGGTACTGCTAATTGTATGAGCATGATAGAGACCATGTTATGGAAGGTTCAGAAATAACTAACTCCTTCAGGTATACAGACTTAGCACACTGCTGGTAATGTAGTTCTCATACAGAAAAGGACACAGCCAAGCGAGAGATTTTCCCAGCAGGCTGTTCTGCTGTAGTGTTGGGTCTAGCTCCTGGCAGCAGCAGGAACTGCAAGGCTCAGTCTGAAAGGACTGTGCAGGAGTCTGGTTCAAGAAGAGGTGGGGAAGTGCATTCTCTACGGCCTCCCTGGTTTGTGTTACTTGCTATTGAATGTTCTAAGAAATATTGGGGAACTGTTAGCATTCATGTTATCATTTGTCTTCATTCTGGACAATGACAGCTCATGCTGGCTCATCCCTGGAGAGTGCCTCAAGCCAGGCAGAAGAGAGAGAGAGAATGCTCTCAGCCTTTGACTGTGTGTGTGTCTCTCGACAGCTGGAGGACCTGTGACTTGTTCTTTCTTCACCAGCCCTGTTCAGCGCAATGCCAGGTCTCAAGTCTAGCCCAGCACCCTGCTTTCTTAGGTCTGTTGCCCCAACCAAGGCAGTTGGCCTCCCCCAGGAGCACTAGCCCTTCTAGGCTGGACACCTTTTGCCAAGACACCCACCCTCCATAAGGTCTCTCACCTGGCAAGTGACACATGGATTGTGACTTGCCTTGTACTGAGCTGCCTAACATTGGCCCCTTCACACCTGTACTCAGGCTTCTGCTGAGAGTCCTATTAAGTTAGAAACAGAGCAGTCAGCAGTCCCAATCACCCGTAAACCAGACCTTAAGAAATAACCTTTCCTACTTCATTTTAAAGTCTGGAGCCAGCTAGATGTGGGTATCTCAGACTCTACTTAACTTCCATTCATTTATTCAGTCAATGGACGAGTCATTGAGGGCCTACCATGTTGAAACACTGACATTAACCCATTACGGTGGCAGATTGCGGGGAGGAACACAGTGCGACGGGCTGTGGGGGCAGGGCAGGAGGAAGAGGACTTGCAGGGCAGCGAGAAGAAGGTCCTTGAAAGTGACTTTTGCGTCCTGACACTGAGGCAAGCCGGTTCTTGGAAGGAAGGGGCTGCTTGCTCCCTCGCCTTAGGCATTAGGGTTTCGGCAGGTTCACCAGCGCCTCAGCAATGGCAGAAGGTGGCCGCACGGTGGCGCCAAGGCGCTGTGAGCCCAGCAGCCGGGAGGCGATGGCTCCCCGCTGAGCTCTGATCCATAACTTTCTGTCTTCACACCCCTGTGAACAGGTGCCAGAGAAACTGAGGCACACAGGTCACAGGTGAGCAGCACAGTCTCCCAAGTCACTCTGGCTTGGTGAAGGATCAGTCTCAGGAAGGAGGCCCTGCCGGCTCCCCTGCCTTTGAGCATAGCAGCCTGTTTCCCTCGCTGGGTGTTGAAGCTAAAACAGCTTTCAATTCAAAAGGTCAAGAGATGTTTATTCTGGAGCCAAAAATGAGTGACCGTGGCCCAGGTGCACAGATTCAGCTTACCCCAGATACCATGTTCCAGCGTGGTAACAATTTCATGGAGTTTTAGAGTAACAAGAAAGGCAGGTGGATGGCCATGGCGGGAACCCTTGCTGTAGCCCTCAGATCTCTTCTGAGCATCTCAGCGTTGGGGCTGGAAGAAGCTAGAGCTGTTCACACCAATAGGTCCCACACAGAAGCTGGCAACATGTGGCTATTTACCGGCTTAAAATGGCCCAAGGTCATTTTGCTCTGGACCTGCAACATTCCAACTCTCTATGGTTCCTGCTGTTCAGAACATAATTGGCCTGGTAGCAGGTTATCACAGTGACTTCTTTCCAGAAGTGGGGAGGGGGTAAGATAAATGCCTACCCTGGGCATAGCCCATGCTGTGGGTCCAGCCTTGTGGCGGATAATTAGGGTTTAAGGTTATCTGCGGCTATATAGCCAGTTTGAAGCCAACCTGGGCTACATGAGACCCTACTTCAGAAAAACAAAACAATAAACCTTGAAAAATAAGTAACAACAACAAACCCCCAAGACAACTGGGCGGTTTAATAAGATGGGCCAGAGTGGTGTGATAGGGCCAGGTAGTCTTTAGGTCTGGTGCTGAAAGAGATGCCCGGGAAGGTTTAGGTGAGGTAGGTTTAGGTGCTGGTTTTAAAGCAAGACCCTGTGAGGATGAGTCTAGTAGCTTTTTCTCCCTCCCACTTTCCTTGGTATTGCTGTCGTGTCTCCTGGAGTTCCACTCCCTCCAAAGCCCAGGCCAGATGCCTAAGACTCAGGCTGCCCGGGATCCTTTCCCTGAAGTATGCCTCACTTACAGGTCTTGTGGAACTAGAGGCAAGGCTCTCAACTGGATTGGGCTCTAGAAGGGATGAAGAGAATGTACGTTGCACCAGGAATGCTCAGTGACTTGGAAAACGACCGGCATTGATGGGTGGATTTCTCAGAAAGAAAGCTGTTGAAACCAGCCTTACCCAGGAGGTGCATGCTGGCTGTGGGCGTTCCGATGAGGCCTAGGCCTTCTTTATCCTTTCCCCTCCCAGCACTTCTCTTTCCCATGTGCCAGGGCTCCCCCACCACCCACTGAACATACAGTCAGATCCATGGGCATGTGCGAAATTTTAAGCTAGGACACCTCTGACCCATCCATCCCTCCCTCCCTCCCTTTCAGCAGCCAATTGTCCTTCTGTTTGAAGACAATGTCCAGGTGGTTGGCTGTTGGACTGACTCAGCAAGTGGAGATGCCCTGGGGTGGGGGAGACACCCAGCAGCTACCCAGGCTGCTTTATTGTTTAACCCTTTGAGCTTCAGTTCCTCACCTGTAAACAGAACATTAGTCCTGGAAAAGGTGAACTGTGTTCAAGGGCCTGGACCAGTCCGGAGCAAATGTATTCCACGTGGCCCTGGGGAGGATCCAAAAGGGCTTGGGTTATAATAAAATGTAAATATTTAAACTAAGGGGGAAAAGCGTGAGTGAAACCAGGAATGAATCCAACATGATAATTGCAGTAGTTACACCCGGAGCCAAGCCCTGAGGGAGCAGACCGCTGAGACGGGAGCTCAGGGAGTGGCATAAGCCTTTGCTGCATCTCCCGCTGCAATGGACCCACCAGTATCATCTGGACATCTTGCTAAAATAGAGACTCAATTCGACAGGTCCAGGGTGGGCCAGAGAATCTGTCCTAACTGCTCTAGGGTGGACTGCTCGCTGTTTGGTAATTTTCCAACCGCGAAGAAGGGGCTTGAGAGTCCACCAGGCTCAGGGAGCTGTGAAAAGCAGGTGGGTTGAGCTGGGGACAAAGTAGACTCCCACTGAATGCTACTGTCTCTGCCCCAGACTGAAGTCCCACGTGAGCACAAGCTGAATTAACAGAGAAGGGCTTTGGAAGGCTTTTCATGCCCTGATCCCATTTAGCACTCTAGAATATGGGAGTGATGGGAGAGCTTGGTTTGACATCCCCAAAGCCCTTGACATCATGTGATACAGAAGAACTAGAGGAGCCCCCTGCTCTCTGTGTCTGCCGGGTAGGGGTTTCTGGGGTAAATCTCCTATGGTGGGAGAGGGCCATATATGATCAGGGACCAAATGGGCCCCAACCATGTTTCCAGGATCAGAGGAAGTGGCCAGTAGGTTGTCAAAGACAAGGTTACACTCACCCTCCACACCAGCAATAGATGTCCTCAGGGTGTCCAGGGATAGCCTGGTCCAGCCCAGCCCATGGCTAGCCCAGGCACAGGGCATGGAGCTGTGAACCAGCCAGGGGCCATGGTTCCCCGATGGCAACTTTCCCGATGACACCTACTAGGGGGCCTGGGAGGGAAAACGGCTCATTAAAGTTGAACTTTGGAGTTTACCCAACGTTTATCTTAAACCACTTAATTAACCAGCACTGACTGTTTGCCTCACAACCAGGTAGAGCTGGATGGTGGGAGCAGAAGCCGCCATTACTCCCTGGCTGGAATGTATATGTTTCAGCAGAGGGTAACCCAATCTATAGAGGCCGTCCTCATGCCACTGCACAGAGCTCAGCCCCACACTGCCTCTTGATGGAACGGCAAAAATGCAAGAACAGAAAGCTGGACCTACCAACATGGGGAGCACTGGGGGTCCCCTCGGAAACATCCTGGGAAGGGGAAAGCGAGCAGTATCCAGAAGGGTCAGAAGCATTCCAGCTGGCAGGGGAGAGGGCTATGAGAGGGGTAAAGGAAGCTGGAGGTGTGGCTCAGCGATGGAGTGCGTGAGTGGCACACGGGTCTCTGAGTTTGATCCTTAACAACACACACACACACATACACAAAGTTCAAGTCCCTAGTGACCTAACTTCCACTTCTTAATTTTTCGTTTTTTTTTTGAGACAAGGTTTCTCTGTATAGCCCTGACTGTGCTGGAACTCTCTCTGTAGACCAGGCTGGCCTAGAACTCACAGAGATCCTCTTGCCTCTGCCTCCCCAGTGTTGGGATTAAAGATGTCCGCCAGTCTAATCTTCACCTCTTGAAGGTCCCACCCACCACCCTTCAATAATACCATGAGCTGGGAGGAAGCCTTAAGGGAAGCGTTCAGATGCAAACTGAAGTCACGGCTTGAGATCTTTCAAAGCACTTGTGATGATTTCTCAATGCACTGTTCTGTTCTCGGCCCTGAGGAGACCAGTAATGGAACACATCAGTGTATGGGCTTCAGAGCATCCTGGGGAAGGGATAGTTGCCTTGTGTATTGGGGATGCTGTTTTCGGGGACTATATTCTTTTGTTCTCCCAGCCCCTCTCCCAATACAAATGTGTGAACAAAAGTCACACAGAGCCAGGGAGCCTGGCACCTGAAAGCCAGTCACTCTGAGGTTCCTGACTGTTCTCCATCACATAGGGCAGGATTAATTATTAATGTTTATGATCCCACAGAAGCTGGTCTCTGTGAACCACAAGCCCAACACTTCTTTTCCAACCTCCAACCACTTAATCATGGTTTTGGCTGGGTCAGCGTAACAGCCCCATAACCTCGGAAACAGAGTTCGGTGAAGGCCTTTATCTGCTGTTCCTGGGGGCGAAGGCCAAGTTCACTGGGTGCAGCTGGCGTCACGGGAGCTGATAATGCTCTCGAAGAAACCCAGATGTCTTTGCTGCCTTTCAGAGCTGGGCCTCATCATGTCCCTTTCCTGGTGTGAGTCTTCCCTTCCCTTCATGTTGCTTAGCTGTGGTGGGCAGAGCCTTTTTACACGCGTGGTCCCCTGAGCTCCCTAACAAGGCTGCAACAGGCCCAGAAGGATTCTGTTCATACAGAAAATAAAGATCCAGAGAGCCAAGATCACTGAGACTTAAGAACTCCAGCTCATCCTTCAGGCATTCCTGCTTAACTTAACACAGTGTTAAAAGCAGGGTGGCTGTTTTACAGACCTTAGTCTGTAAGATTTCCTTGAAAGGGTCAGTGAATGGCATTTTCCCGGAAGCCTACAGCGTTTATTAGACTCTTCAGATCTGGGTCAGGAGAAGTGATTGCTTTCAAATCAGCACAAAGACTTGCCATGCCTACCGATGGTGTTGCCTGCTGGATTCTCAGATTGGCTGATAGAGTTATGGCCAAGAGTGTGACCAGCCTGGGGACCTTGCTGCCCACTGCCCTTGACCATGGAAAACTCCAGGCAGCAAGCAGCAAGCCAGGAGACCTGAAGCTGACCCCACACTTTGGTGTCTTTGGGGAGCACAGGTGGCTGCCATGGCAGAGACACACATATGACACCACCACACCTTTGTTAGCTCACAAGGAACTAACCAGGCCGAAATGAGAAGCAGCTAGACATGCTTTATAGCATACCCTCACCGTGCTAACCAATCAGAAAGTGTGTTGCAAAAAAGACTCCCCTTACAGTGCCAATGCAGACAAGTGAAGATGTAGGGGTGCGAAGCACTCACAAAATCCACATTCAACTGATGTAGAGCACATCATGGTGCATTCACTAATACTGGAGCATCCTGTTTGAGTGTGTGCATGGGTGTGTGTGTGTGTGTGATTGTGCACAAGTGTGTCTCTGTGTGCATGAGTGTGTGTCTGTGTGTGCCAGTGTGTGTGCACGTCTCTGTGCATGAGTATGTCTGTGTGTGCATGTGTATGTGTGTATTGCACAAGTGTGGGTCTGAGTGTGTGTGTGTGCCTCTGTGTGTATGTCTGTGTGTGTGTGTGCATAAGTGTATGCCTGCATGTGTGTCTGTGTGTGCCTGCATGTGTCTGTGTGCATGGGTGTATGTCTTTGTGTGTGCCTGCATGTGTGTGTCTGTCTGTGCACCCACAAGTGTGTGTGCATGTCTGTGTGCACACACATTTGTGTGCATGAGTGTGTGTCTGTGTGTATGCACATGTGTGTTCATGCATGTGCACGTGTATGTGTGTGTCTGTGTTACCGGGGCTAGGACAGTACAATTCAGCAGTAGAGTGCCCTCCTAGCACACATACAGACTTGGGTTCCATCCCCCAAACCTGGGCAGTATGGCTTATAATTGGCCCATGCTTTGGGCAGGTCCCTCTACAGGCTCTGCCTGGGGCTGATCTGAGACAGGTGGGGATGGCTTGTTGCAAACAGAACACTAAAGTGACAGTGTTACCACTCCTGGGCCTGAGGAAACTGTGAGTCCAAAGTCTCTGGTGTCATGAGTCCTGATGTCAAAGATTCCGTCAGCTGGAGTCCAGCTTCCCAGAGCCTCCCAAACAATCAGTGATAGGCAAATTAGCTACAAGAAGCTTGGGCTGGATGCCAGGCCTGGGTGGGATGGACCCAGGAGACTTTTCCCAGTGGCCTATGAGGGCAGCTCCTCTTCTCAGCAGATGCTACACGAAGTGTAGACACAGGTAGCAGGAACACTTGAGGCTGGCCAAGGCTGTTCAGGAGTAAGCTGGGCTGAACAGGCTATGCCTCCATCTGGGGCAGGTCCCCAGCACCTTGGCCATTGAGGACGCCCGGTACAAGCGTGGTACATCCTCTGATGTTTAAACAACAGAACCCATACAAGCCACCTTATATAGCCATGTGGGGCAGCGAGTGACCTTTCTACATGCCGCCCTGCTTTCACTCTTGGCTGTGGCCTCCACCTCGGCTTATGAGGGAGCATGTGAGGATGGCCTCCCAGGTGGGAAGAGTGGAGGAAGCCACAGGGCGGACAGTGGACTTTGCGCTGAGGCTGTGCCTCGGGTGTAGTTGTCTTGACTCTCGTCTTCCCCGTAGTGGCTGGGGTTTCCTCTAGTCTGTGGTTGAGGAAACAGGTTTAGAATCAACCAGTGAAATCCTGGCTGGGGCATTTCAAGCTGGAGGTGGTAGGACTCTCGGCCACATCTATGAGTCTCTATGAGACGTAGGCTACTGGCCCAGCCCTCTGTCATTATGGGACAGCTGTCATGGATCTGCCACTGAAACCCCAGGCCACGTCTTGGGCACGGTGTCCCCATCATCCCTGTCTTTCTTCTTTAAGCACATTCTCAGGGCCTCTCTGCAGTCTCAGGAGTCAGTCTTTGGGAAGATGGTCATAGCCCTCTTGGGCAGGGATGGCATGGGACTTGTCCCCTTCTGCCTCCAACACAGGCTCATGGAGCCCACACCTGTGACAGGAAATATTAACAAGGGGTACCAAGTTCCCACGCTATGATACAAGCTGCCCACCTAGATTAGGCAAGTTATCCCAATTATTCTATCCATACATTATATTATAGCTACCTGTGGCTATTTAAAGCCACGCAAAATCTGAATCGTCCTGTCTCCTTCATTTTCCTCCTTCTCCGCCTTCCGGGTCTCTGAAACTCTTAGCTCCGCCTCACTTTTCCTGTCCAATCACAGGTTTCTTGTTGTATTAATCTTTAAAGTGATTGGACAGGGAAAATTCTGCTACACACCCCCACCTAGAAAGCAGGGTGGATTTGGAAGTCTGTGTTTAAGAGGAAGAGCTTGTGTGGCCAGGGCTCAGTTGGTAGAGCGTTTGCGTGACATACACAAAGCTCCCCAGCACGATGTAAATCAGGTGTCCATGTGTAACACAAGTCTGTAATCCCAGCGCGCAGGAGGCTGAGGCAGGAGGATCGAAGTCTGTAGGAGTGAAGCTTACTAAGGATCCTTGCCCTTCTCTCCTTTCTTCCCTGGGCGCCACCACCTAAGCTGGAGGGAGGACAGGCTTGGCCTTTCTCAGAAGGGCTGTTCAACTCTTTGTGATTTTTCTGAGCCAGCTGCCCAAGCCACTCTCACCATGGAGACCCACTGGGGCACAGCCTCTCTAACTTGAAGAAAACGGAACATATTATTGGGGTTTTTAGAATTCCTCAACGAGTTGTCACAGGAAAACGCCTCGCCACCGACTTGATTTGAGGCTGGATGCTGAGCGTCTTCAGGGATCAGATGCTCTCTGCCACATCAGCAAGGAGGGTAATGAAGTCTCCGCAGCTCCTGCTGTCCGAGCCACGAGGCCTCTTCCTCCCACAATTCACTGCGTGCAACTGGTCTTTCGGAGAAGGAAGGCTCACCTGATTGGCTCCATTGCCGTGTGCGCATGTCTACATCCTGACTCTCCCTGATCCCCTAGAGGTGGAAGCAGCCTGGGAACAACCTGTACAGCCAGTCCTGGAAAACGCTGGGGACTGGGATCTACTGGTTTTGCTTTCTCTGCTGAATCAGTTTTGAAGCATTCTGCCTTGGTTACTTTTCCATCACTATGATAAAAATCTCACGACCAAAAGCAACTTGGGGAAGAAGCAGTTTATTTTACTTACAACAAACTCTACCACTAAAGAAGCCAGGGCAGAAACTGAAGGCAGAGACTGAAGCAGAGGCTGTGGAGGGACAGCGGTTAGCGGCTTGTTCCCTTTGGCTTGTTTGCCTGCTTTATCACACACCCTGGACCAGCAGCCCCGTGGCGGTACCTCTCACAGTGATATGGGCCTCCCACACCAATCACCAGTCAAGAAACTGTCCCACGGGCCAATCTTGTGGGGGCATTTTCCCAATTGATGTCCCCTCTTCCCAGATGACGCTAGCTTTATGTCAACTTGGGGAAAAAGGAAAAAGAGAAAAAAACAAAACCCCAAACCCAACCAGCGCACCTATTTTTCTCTTCTCAGTAAGGGCAGTATTGAGACTATTCTCTTACATCCCACCTACAGAGACTCCATCTGTGTGGAGTCCCAGGAAGGCAGCAATTCAGCCGTAGTGCGAAGTAGAAAGAATGGCGTCTTCCAGGGTGCAGAGATAGCTCATGTGGTCAGAGCACTCGCTGCTCTTGTAAAGGACATGGCTTCATTTCCTAACCCTGGGTGGCTCACAGCTGCCTGTACCTCCAGTTCCAGGGGAATCCAACACCCTCTTGGCCTTTGAGGGCACCCACCCACATATAGCATTCACTTACACTGACACAAACATAAATTAAAAAAAAAAAAAAACATTTTTTAATTAAAACAAGGAAGTCCACTCCACAGGGACTTTGAATGGGGCTAATAAAAAAGAACTCCACGATCAGCCTTTATATTTCCTGACTCTAAGGCCTGGCCATACAATACAGCAGTATTCACTGGGTGGAGAGGCACGCTGGGGTGGATGGGGCCAGAGTGCTGGGGACATGACCTGACTCAGTCGACGGGGAAGACACATAGACATGGACCTTCGGATGGCACTCAGTAAAGACACTGTTTTGCTGAACGGATCACAAAAGTAGGTGTGTGGTGAGTTTATAACAAAGTACCACCATCTATCAAAGGCTCCAGAGTGTAAAAATTCACACATGCACACACACACACACACACACACACACACACGCATACACATTCAGAACACAAATGGATGTTATACTGTGAAACAAGGCAGGCACGGAAAGGCAGACATGAGGTGGTCCTCTTACACACGGACTCCACCCATGGAAGTCACAGAAATGGCCACATGGTGATCCCCAAGGTCTAGAGGGAAGGTAGAAATACCTGTCAAAGGGCACAAATGCCTAAATTACAGGAGGAAAACGGGTTTCAGAGGCCTGCCATACATAAATACACATACATGTGAGCACATACATGTAACACACGTGCAGACACACAGACACAGGGAGCAAGCAGCAATTGTGACAGGTGGAGACGTTCATCGGTGTTACTGTGGCCATCATTTGATGTAGCAGAATGGAAAATTTGTACTTAAGTCATTGAATTTTATTTGTCAATCAGTACCTTGATAAAATCCCTTTTTAATTAAAAATGTTTATTTTGTTTTGGGGATGTTGTTTGCATATATTTTGAGGTAAAATCTTCCTATGTAGCCCTGTCTGTCCTGGAACTTGCTGTGTAGACCAGGGTGGCCCTGGATTCAGAGATCAGCCTGTCTCTGCCTCATGAGTCGTGGGGTAGAAACATTTGTCACATTTTGTTTATTGATTTGTGGATGTGGATGGTGGGGGTGGTGTTGGGTCCCATGCCCTGTGCAGAGGTCAGAGGACAGCTTTTAGGGTCAGTGCTCTCCTTTCACCAGTGGGATTCAGAGAGCAAACTCTGGTCATCAGCTTGGCAGCAAGAACTTCTGCTGTGGACCCATCTCTCCAGCCCCAAAAGCTTTTACTTTAAATTTTTATTTCATTTTATTTTAGAATTGCATACACAAGTGTTATACTTACACTATTTCTACCCCTCCCCCACCCAGGCCCTGGTTCCCCATTTCCTCTCAGTTCATGACCTCTTTATTACTGCTACATGCACACTGTTGAATATACATATATGTAGATAGATAGATGATAGATAGATAGATAGATGAGCCTAGTATCTATGTTAGTATTACTTATAGTATTACTTGTATGTTTATATGTTTAGGACAGAAACCATTCATTCATTTACTTACTAATTTGATTTACTTTTTTACTTGTTTTTTTTCAAGACACGGTTTTGTGTGTGTGTGTGTGTGTGTGTGTGTGTGTGTGTGTGTGTGTGTGTGTAGCCTGGCTGTCTCAGAACTTACTCTGTAGACCAGGCTGGTCTCGAACTCATAGAGATCCACGTCCCTCTGCCTCCCGAGTGCTGGGATTAAAGGAGTGCGCCACCACTCCTTTCAATGATTAACATTGCTTATTATTATTATGTATTAATATTAATAATAATGATGATTCTTCTTATTATTATATTGTGTGTGTATGTAGAATATGCACATGACTGATGTTGGAGTCCAGAGGCGCCGTGTTTTGTGCAGAGCAGTGCTGGTTTTAATTGCTGAGCCATCTCTGCAGCCCTCCTAAAACTGTTCTTTAAACCACACCAACTACTCCCATTCATTTGTCAGTTTCTTTTGGCCAAAGGAGGCCACAGGCAGGCGAGCCTTCCTTCTCTGCCTCTCTCCCAAAGCTCCTTCCCCAGTACCATGGCCTCCTCTCTCCATTCTGAGCCACGGGAAGCTCACAGCCTGAGCACTGCCCTCTCTGCGGCAGGCTCATCTTTCTCAGAGACCTCCTGGCACTCACGCGTGCAGGTTATTTGATCTGTCCTTCAAAGCTTGTAAGGACCAGAGAAGGAAAGCTCTGGAGGAAGGAGTTATGACTGCTAAGCCAGCGTTCACACGATGCTTGGAGAGACAAGCGACCTCAACTCACATGGGGATCCGTGAGGCTGAAATTCAGAGCTGCGAAACTCATCCCTTAGCGCCTGTGTTTAACTCCTGGGTTCTCAGTCTCTTGGTGGACTGGCCAGTTGAATCTGGCCCAGAATCCTGTCCTTCCATCTGATGTCCACTGAGGCCCTTCACATTTTTTTTTTTTTTTTTTTTTTTTTTTATCGTGTCTGAGGAATTCTTTCCTGGGACTCACAGACCTGAGGGGTGAACAATTCCTATGTAACCAACAGGTCAGAATTGTCTCCAAAAGACATTGTAAACTTAAGGATCCTGTTTGCAAGAAGCCCTCTAGCACCAGCAAGCAGACCTCTGCTTCTGTGTTCTAGGGTCCCTTGTCAACCACAGGGAGGGTCAGGGGAAGTAGAAAACAGGTTGAAATGTTCATTAAGAAGTGTGTTCTTTAAACTGGCTATGGTGCCACACTGTACTCTCAGTACTTGGGAGGCAGATCCAGGAGGAGATCTGTGAGTTTGTGGTCAACTTGGTCTATATAGTGAGTTCTAGGACAGCCAGGGATACATAGTGAGACTGTCTCAGAAAACAAACAAACAAACTGTCTCCTTTGTCCCCCAGAGAGTTCATTTCAATTTCCATGTCATATATGTGATTTATGCATCTATCTAAAATCTAGAAACTATATAGAAACAATAACTAACTTAATTCATTTAATATGATGGTTTCCAGTTGAATTAATTTTCTTGCAAATAACATAACTTCATTCTTCTTTAGGGCTGAGAAAAAAATCCCATTGTATATATACCACATTTCTCTTATGCAACTTTCTATCCCTGAACACCCAGGCTGGCCCCATATCTCAGTCTAGTAAAGATTCTGTCACCTCCTAATGCTGCTACAACCTGGGGCCTGTCCTCACCAGAATTGCACCAGCAGTGATAAAAGAAATAGACCAGTGATCTGAACATGCAGCTTAGGATGACCTTGAACCTCTGACCTTCCTGTCTCTGCATCCCCTGTGCTGGGATTAGTGTACCTAACCAATCCAGGTTCACTTTGGTTGAGTTCAGTGACATGAAGCCCTTCATGATATCACATGACTACAGACCTTCTTCACCTCCCCAAACTGAAATTCCACCAACCAAGCCCTGACAAACTCCACCTCATTTCCCATCTCTGTGAACTGGACTTTGGAGCATTCACTTAGAGCACTCACAGCAGTGGATTCAGACTGTGTTTGTTCACACCGTGTAAGGGCCTTAGTACTCGGCATGTATTAGATTTCCCTTCCTCATGAGGTGCAATAATATTCAGGCAATCAAGATGGCTCAGCAGGGAAAGGCACAGGCTTCCAAGACCCACAGCCAGAGTTCAATCTCTGGACCCACACGGTAGAAGATATCTGATTCAGCATGTGAGCCTCTGACCGCCACAGTTTTGCTGTGGCAGGCATGCATGTACACACACATACCCTCATACACTACATATGCACACACACATGTACATATAAACAGACATGCATACCACATATGCAAACACACACATGCACAGACACACACCACATATCCAAACACACACGCACACACATGTACATATGCACACACACACACCACATATGAGAACATACTCACACATACTTATGCACAATCACACACCTACACACTCACATACACATTTACATGCACACTCATGCATTTATACATACACATACACAGACACACACACCACATATGTTCACACACACACATATATATTCACACACACACACACACACACACACACACACACACATGCACACACAGATATATGGGAAAGAAAAAGAGCAGAGACTACTCCATCATGTGCACTGTGGAAGTTACCAGAGGCAAAATGAAGTTGCTAACATCAGCAATGTATGTACAAAAACACACACATAAAAGAATAAAGCCAGGAGTTGTGAAGGAGTGAACCTCTTGTATACATGCTTGATAAGATGAACTATCACTGAAGATGGCTGGTCAGCACACCAACATGACAGAGGCGCCTACTGTGAGGACGCCTGTCCAACCACTGTCCACTGTGGTCTGCTGTCACCTTTGTCACAGGTCCTTGGACACCTTGGTATTCATCTTTGAAGCTAAGAATTATTGCTTCCAAGTAACTTTCATAACTTCAGATTGCTCTTACCTCTAACCCTCATCCCCCTGAAGGCACCTGTGGGTTATGTCTGCAGGCTCCACGTAGCCACCCACGTTCTCTACTTATCCACAAGTAAGCACCATTATTCTCTTTGTTATGCTAAGACTGATTGATTCTGGCTGGGCAAGGTGGTACAGGAAGGCAGAGGCCGGAGACTGCCAGGCCTTCGTAGGCTACATAGTGAGGTCTTGTCTCAAAATATAAAACAAACAAACAAACAAAAGTTGACTGTGGTGGCACAGGCTTTTAATCGCACTCCAGAGATAGAAGCAGGAGGATCAGGCATTCAGAGACAGAGAAGTGGAAACTTAAGGTTCTTTGGAAAGTCAGTTGTGCCGGATGGTGTTTTGCTGGGGCAAACACATGAAGGAACATTTTGTTAAAGTGGACATAGGTGAAAGGCAGACTCGTGAAGGAATGTTTCACTGAAGCAGACACAGGAGAAAGGATGTTCTGCTAAAGCAAGCATGACAAAGGGACATGTGATGACAGATTCTTCAATATTGATTGCATGTATTGGTCCGCCTTACATTGTATAGTTGAACTCCATTTGTTGGGATTCCATTGAGAGAAATGGGCCAAAAAACTTGTGTGGTGTGCTGCCACTACCTTAGGCTCAGGCTGATTGGCTGAGACAGATGCACTTACTGAGGCGAGACCCGTGGAGAACACACGATGTTTGGAGGGTATAAATAGGAATCGGACAGTAATGAAGGCAGAAGTTGGCTTGCTTATAGAGCCAGCTGTGCAATGCTTGTGGGTCTCGTGTCTTCACTGATCTTCACTTTGCTGAGAGAGGCACGGCAGAGAACTTCTCCTGGCATCCCTCCAGGTCTCTCGTGCTGACTTGTGCCGAGGCTGAGTTCTGGCTGTCTCTGCTAGGTCTTGCCACTGCTGCTGCTGCTAACCCGATTCTACCGAACTAGACTGCTGGTCTATCTGTGAAGTGTTTGCGAATGGACTGGGCTGCTGTCGCTAACCTGTGAACTGAACGGCCCATTTCCAGACAACACAGATGGGAGTTGCTCTAAAGAACCTTTCTCAACAGGTCCACTTCCCCTGTATCCTTTCTTTTCCACTACCTCTGGTGGGTGGTGGGCAAGCAGGGAAGTTAAAGCTTTTAAGAACCATCATTAAAAGTAGACTTTGAAAATTAAAAGCTATAAGCTATTCTTGGCTACATAGTGAATCTGAGGTCAGCCTGAGAGGTACACGAGACTCTGAACAAAAACAATATATATTATATGTTATATCATGTATCACATATATATTATATACATATACACATACACATACATATACATATTAGTATATACTGATACTAGTTGGGGATATGGGTCAGTGCCTAACATGCACAGGGCCTTTGGTTTGGTCGTTAACAGCTCATGGATGGAAGATGAGTTCCTGCAACCCTTTGGCTTTTCACTGTGGCCTTTCTCTGCTCCTGAGGAATGAGGTTGCCTGTGAAGGAAGCCAGGGTGTGAGAGGAACAGCTGAATGGATTGCCAGAATAGAGCTGAGCCACTGAGCTATCGTTACAGTTGGTCCATGGCCTGAGCTGATCCTGAAGGGTCAGGATGATTCCTTCAGCCGGCAGGTCCGTGAACTGGGGTTGTCCATTGTCAAATAGAGTTTTAGCTCTATGGAACTATGAGCCCGCTATCAGGCGCCTTTCCCAGGAAGCTGTCTAGTTTTGAAACTGCTAGGAAAACAAAACTGAGGAGAACCACATGAGAAGAAGAAAGAAGGAAGTAAAACATGCGTTGAAACCGATTCAGTAAGTGTGCAAACGTGAGTGGCTTCTGTGTGACTAACACAGTGATCTGTGGGGAGAGAGCAGGAGGCTGGGTCACATGACAAAGTCCCCTTCCTCACACAGCCCCAGTGCTGACCTTCAAGGACTGACAGAAAGGAAAAGGTGGATTTTCTGCCACATTTGTTGTGTAAGTTCTGTGTGGATACTTAGAAAAAAAGAACCAAATTATGACACTGTAAAAATGGCACAGTGGTTAAAAGCACTGGCTACTCTGTGAGAGGACCTGAGTTCAATTCCCAGCAGCTGCACGTACACAGGACCTGAGTTTGATCTATATAAATAGTATGGTGGTGTGTGCTTATAATTCCGGAGCTGGAGAAGCAGAGATGGGCAGACTCCTGGGTTCTGAGGAATGGCACCCGAAGCTAACCTTTCTCCTCTATGCGCACACACACACACACACACACACACACACACACACATGTGTACACACACAGATAGCGAGAGACAGAGACAGAGACAGACAGAGAGAGAGAGAGACAGAGAGAGAGAGAGACAGAGACAGAGAGAGAAACAGAGAGAACAAACAAACAGATGGTCAGAGATGGAAAAAGAGAGAGACAGAAAGACAGAGAGAGACAGACAAACACACACACACACAGAGAGAGAGAGAGAGAGAGAGAGAGAGAGAGAGAGAGAAAAGAAAAAATTCACAAACGGAATTGTAGCCCTAGAATATTTCCCAGCTGAGTCACCTGGGAAAATCTAATGGTCCCTAGGCCCCTGTTTCTTCATCTGTGGAATGGGTTGAAGCAAATATTGTCAGAATGGAATCACTGTGTCAATTCAACCAGACCCAAAGTAAAGAAAGTTGAGTTTTGCAGTCATGAGGAAGGACTGCTCCAGCATGACTGCTTCTGTCTCAGGCCAACTGTAAACGTGCACAGGCCACTGCACATGCAGGCAGCACCACACAGGTGCCCACTGCACATGCAGGCAGCACCACACGGATGTCCACTCAGCAAGACCGTTCAACCTCCGACTGACATCACTCCTCTTATTAATCATGGTGGCCGACACTTATTGCTTCAAACTATCTGATGCAATCTCCCTTGGTTTTATCTTTTTTTTTTTTTTTTTTTTTTTGGTTTTTAGAGACAGGGTTTCTCTGTGTAGAACTGGCTGTCCTGGAACTCACTCTGTAGACCAGGCTGGCCTCGAACTCAGAAATCCACCTGCCTCTGCCTCCCAAGTGTTGGGAGGTTTTATCTTTAAAAGCTTTCCCATAGGCATGAAGATGGCCCAGGGAATAAGGATGCTTGCCACCAACTCTGACCTTCATCTGTCATCCCTGAAACCCACACAGGGGGTGGGGTGGGTGGAGAGGACAGGGAGAGAGACAGCAAGGACAATATTAAGTTAATACTCAGTATCTGCCTCCTGTATGTGAGACACCATGATGTCGGTGTTATCCACATCTACAGACGTCAGAAACACCATCTGGTGGAGACCAGGAAGTGGCAGAGCTGAGACTCCAGCTCTGAATGGTTGAGCTCTGTGACTCCTGAACTCAGCTCTACTTTCCCTAGAGACTTCCCTAATGGAGGTGAGGGGAGAGCCTGGGGCGGGGTGAGGGGAGTGAGGGGTCAGCCTGGGGACAGTGGATAGCCTGGGGGTGGGAGAGCTTGGGTTAGTAAGCTTGCCGCAGGTGCTGGCTCTTCAGACAAACAGCTGGAGGCCTTAGCTGTATGAGTCAAGAGGCTAGGTCTGCTGGAGCTGAGGCAGCTGAAAGCCAGCAGGAGCAGGCTGGCCTCAGTCAGGGGCTCTGGAACCCAATGCAATGGAGTCACCAACCTCTGACTGTCTTCTGTAGGAACCAAGACCTATGGATCCTTCTGGCTATGGGTGAAGAGAGAATTCAGGGGATTCTAACCAGAGATAAAGAGACCCACAACATTGAGTGTGGCCAGGTGTGTCTAACCTGAGATATAAGACACAAAACACAGGGCATGTCAGTACCTACACTTGTACAAGGCTCTTGTCTCTGCAGGACAGCCTTGTTGGAGAGTCCTGGAGTTGAGGAAGGGAAGATAGCTCAGCCCTGGTGAGCTTCCTGCCTTATCCTGACAGGCTGGATCACAGTGCTAGCCAGCTGAGGTTACTCTCAGCCTGGTCCACCCCTGGGACCTTGGCTCCCAGGTCCCCCTCCATTGGTTAGCAGACTCACACACAGGCTGCAGCAAGGGAGCTAGGCAGATGCAAAGGCATGTGGGGACATCTAGTTTGGGTTCGCAGAGGAAGGGAGTGTTGGGTAGCTTGCTCTATCTCCTACTGTCTGGTGGTGAAGCCGAGCAGGAAGTCCCTGGCAGCTTTGCGGTGGGTCCGTGGGAAAAACTCTTGATTCTCCTCCAGCTTTGCTTCTCAACTCTTCTCTTTGTTCCTTTGCTGCCCCAGCCTGGTGGAATCAGCCCCTGACAGGCCTTGGGTGCAGCTGATGGACGAACTTCAGAGCCTTGGAGGTACACAGAGCTTGGATGTGTTTGCTTGACAGTGGCTCTCCTTCCAAAGCTGAGAGGCACTTGAAGTGGGTTTGGCTTCAGAACTGCTCCTCAAGCATGTCCACGTGTTTCTGTGGCAGACTCTCCCAGAAGTCTTTGCAAGGCTTTCCCCTGTAGCCCCATATGTTCCTGGGGTCTGTTCTTCAGGGATATTCTCTAGGCAGTATTCTAGGCCATTGTGGTACTTTCTCCCAGGAAAAGGCTGTGGCTTGCTGCCTCTGTCTTCTTTGGGGGACCCATTGCCCACAGCCTCCCATGGCTAATGTTGAGATCTCTCGGTAAAGGAGCCCCAGGACAGGCTTCTGTGTCCTTTCCCACCCCAACTCCAGGAAGGAGGGGGTAAAAGGTAAAGGGATCAAAGGCATTGGAAACCATTCTCATTTTTAAAAGGGGAAACTGAGGCAATGTGGTTGTGTGTTTCACCTCGCCACTGAGGTGTGTGAACACAGCTCAGGGAGACGAAACGCAGAGGCGCGAGGCTGTGTTCCTTCCTTTCTGCCATCAGGGTGCCAGGCTCCTGGCATGCTGACACCTGTTCAGGGGAAGCAAAATGCAGCCTAAGATGGAGACCCCAGCCTGAGTTCCCCCCAGTGAGAAACAGCTTGCATGGGGGCAGAGGTTCCCAAACTCCTGAGTACCCAGATGCCACTGGGAATCTCTAGGAGTTGAGAAGGAGGGGAAGGGAGGGCGGGGCTGGGGAGAATTGCTGGGGGTTGGGGGGAAGGTTCCTTAATCTGTTTGACCTTGCCAGTTTTTCTGTCTGGTGACACTTGCCTCACAACTCCTCCTTTTTCTTAAAGGGGAGGTGTCATTGGAGTAACTGTCTCTCATGTTATTTGTAGTAAAAATTTTGGGCGGACTGGGGTATAAACATTAAAATAAAACACAGCATAAGCTAGAGAGGCAGTGAGGGGTGGGGGCTGGGAAGACAGGAGGTTACTGAACCAATTAATTGCTCAGTGGATCGAAATTGAGAGTGGGTTTGTACAGAGTTTGTGAGGGCATTAACATTGGCCTTAACATGAGGTTCATCTACATAGACACAACATTTTCCTTACTATCAAGTCAGTTACCCCAAGTTCAGTAGCCATTGGACTCTGGCAAGAGAGTTTATCTGTCGTTGGAAGGACTCAAGTCTCTCATCGGTGGATCTCAGCATCTGTTTGTCTTGAAAGTCTTCATTCAGTGAGGCTATGTGTCTGGACAAAGGCAGCTTCATGGCCTCAGGCCCAAGGAGATGCCAGGCTCCTTATCTATGTTCGACCTTACCAGTTTTTCTGTCTGGTGACATGGACCACATGCTCCACAAGGCAAGGCAAAAGGATGCCTTGCAGTAGTTGTGACTGGGAAGATTCTTTCTGCTTTCCCCAGGGACTGACTCTCACCGGATACACTGGTCATTTTACAGGATCAGAAGGCATGTTTGACAGCCACTCTGCAAAAGAGTACCAGGATTTCTTCTGTGGCCAGTGGTACCCCTCTCTTTCCACCCAGAGGGTGCAGTTTAAGAGAACCTGAGTCTCATCATGGAGTGTGGGGTGGAGTCCTGCTGTGCTCCTGCACTGGCTGGTTCTGTGTCAACTTGACACAAGCTGGAGTTATCACAGAGAAGGAGCTTCAGTTGATAAAATGCCTCCATGAGATCCAGCTGTAAGGCATTTTTTCTCAATTGGTGATCAAGGTGGGAGGACCCATTGGGAGTGGTGCTGTCCCTGGGCTGGTAGTCTTGGGTTCTATAAAAAAGCAAGCTGAATAAGTCAGGGAAAGCAAGCCAGTAAGTAACATCCCTCCATGGCCCCTGCATCAGCTCCTGCTTCCTGACCTGTGTGAGTTCCAGTCCTGACTTCCTTTGGTGATGAACGGCAATGTGGAAGTGTAAGCTGAATAAACCCTTTCCTCCCCAACTCGCTTCTTGATCATGATGTTTGTGCAGGAATAGAAACCCTGACTAAGACAGCTCCCAAGGGTGGACTCAACTGGTTACTCTAGGCCTCTGTCCTTTGTAGCACATTACCTACTGCCCTGAGCCTTACTTCCTCACTACTGCAGTGGGTCTCATGGAAAGGATTCCAGGATTGCTGAAGAGGCTGAGGGGACTCTCTGGGGGAGGGTCTCAAGGCCTGGGGAGGGGGTGTGCACTCAGCACAAGAGCTGTCATTGTTAATGTCATTGCCTTAGGACAGGAGACAGCCTCTGCCCTCTCCTTATCCTCCTGGTGACAGGTCTCCTGAATAGCATGATGGGTACTTTTGTAGTTTAAATGTTCTCAAAACCTACTTCTAATGATGGTTCTTAAACACTTTAACTTCCCTTCTGGTCCACTACCCACCAGAGATAGTGGAAAAGAAAGGTTATTAGGATACAGGGGAAGTGGACCTGTTTAGAAATATTTCTTTGGAGCAAATCCCATTTGGTTTGTCAGGAAATCAGCAATTCAGTTTACAGGTCAGCAGTGGCAGCTCACGGATACACCAACGGTCCCGTTCAGTAGAGTGTCAGGATGGCAAACGTGAATCGGCAACAGCGGCAGGGACAGCCAGACCTCAGCATGAGTCAGCAGGAGGAATTAGGACCACCAGGGACACCAGGACAAGTTCTCTGCCGTGCCCCTCTCAGTGAAGTGAAGATCAGATAGATCATCGAAGATGCGAGACCAAGGAGCATTTCAGAGCTAGAGTAAGCTTGTCTCGAGGTCCATTGAGTCCTGTTTATACTTCCTCCAAGCATCACATGTCCTCTGCAGCTCGGGCCTCAGCATGTGTCTAGCCTCATCACATGAGTCTGTCTTAGCAAAACTCCACATGAGTCTGTATCAGTTGACATCACCCTGCCAATCAGCCAAAGTCTGCCGAATTGGCGTGATGCTGCCAGAGCAACACCAGAAGTTTTTTGGTGCCTTTGTCTCTGTGGAGTCCCGACAAATAGAGCTCTACTATGCAGTGCAAGGCAGACCGATACATGTGTGTTGTTAGTGAAGAATCCTTCATCATGTGTCCTTTCACGTGCCTGCTTTAGCAGAACATCCTTTGCACTTGTGTCTGCTTAGCTAAACATTCCTTCAGGAGTCTAGACACCTTGGTGAACATCCTTTCTCCTGTATCCACTTCAGTGAAACATTCCTTCAGGAGTCTGCTTTAGCAACACATCCTTTCACTTGTGTCTGCTTCAGGAAAACACTCCTTTGTGTGTTTGCCCCAGCAAAACGCCATCTGACACAACTGACTTTTCAAAGAACCCAGACATTTCCACTTCACACGTTCACTGACCTCCCTGGGGCTCTGTAACTGAGACTTTCTAACTTATATTTTGACCTCCTACCAAGGAGAAAGAACATCCCCAATGTGTCTGCACAGGGTCTGCGGCAC